>NC_073260.2:59967500-60592500 GCF_029289425.2 Pan paniscus
CCGTTCCATTCCATTCCATTCCCTCCAATTCCATTCCATTCCATTCGGGTTGATTCTATTCCATTCCATTCCATTCCATGCCATTCCATTCCATTCCATTTGTGTTGATTCCATTCCATTCCAATTTATTCCATTCCATTCCATTCCATTCCATTCTGGTTGATTCCATTCCATTCCATTCCATTCCATTCCATTCCATTCCATTCCATTCCATTCCTTTCGTATTGATTCTATTCCATTCCATTCCATTCCATTCCATTCCATTCCATTCCATTTGGTTTGATTCCATTCCATTCCAATCTATTCCATTCCATTCCATTCCATTCCATTCTGTTTGATTCCATTCCGTTCCATTCCATTCCATTCCATTCCATTCCCTACCGGTTGATTCCATTCCATTCCATTCCATTCCATTCCATTACATTTCATTCGGGTTGATTCCATTCTATTCCATTCCATCCCATTCCATTCCATTCCATTCTGGTTGATTCCATTCCCTTCCATTCCATTTCATTCCATTCCATTCCATTCCATTCGGGTTGACTCCATTCCATTCAAGTCCATTCCATTCCATTCCATTCCATTAGGGTTTATTCCATTCCATTTCTTTCCATTCCATTGCATTCCATTCCATTCCATTCGGTTTGATTCCATTCCATTCCATTCCATTCCATTCCATTCCATTCCCTCCAATTCCATTCCATTCCATTCGGGTTGATTCTATTCAATTCCATTCCATTCCATTCCATTCCATTCCATTCCATTTGTGTTGATTCCTTTCCATTCCAATTTATTCCATTCCATTCCATTCCATTCCATTCTTGTTGATTCCATTCCATTCCCTTTTTGTTGATTCCTTTCCATTCCAATTTATTCCATTCCATTCCATTCCATTCCATTCTTGTTGATTCCATTCCATTCCATTCCATTCCATTCCATTCGTTTTGATCCTATTCCATTCCATTCCATTCCATTCCATTCCATTCCATTCCATTTGGTTTGATTCCATTCCATTCCAGTCTATTCCATTCCATGCCATTCCATTCCATTCCATTCTGTTTGATTCCATTCCATTCCATTCCATTCCATTCCATTCCATTCCGGTTGATTCCATTCCATTCCATTCCATTCCATTCCATTCCATTGCATTCGGGTTGATTCCATTCCATTGCATTCCATTCCGTTCCTTTCCATTTGGGTTGATTCCATTCCATTCCATTCCCTCCCATTCCATTCCATTCCTTTTGGGTTGATTCTATTCCATTCCATTCCATTCCGATCCATTCCATTCCATTCCATTTGGGTTAATTCCATTCCATTCCAATATATTCCATTCCATTCCATTCCATTCCATTTTTGTTGTTTCCCTTCCATTCCATTGCATTCCATTCCATTCCGTTCGGGTTTATTTTATTCCATTCCATTCCATTCCTTTCCATTTGGTTTGATTCCATTGCATTCCAATCTATTCCATTCCATTCCATTCCATTCCATTCCGGTTGATTCCATTCCATTCCAGTCCATTCCATTCCATTCCATTCCATTCCATTCCATTCCATTCCATTCCATTCGGGTTGATTCCATTTCATTCCATTCCATTCCATTCCATTTCATTCCATTCGGGTTGATTCCATTCTATTCAATTCCATTCCATTCCTTTCCATTCCATTCCATTCCATTCGGTTTGATTCCGTTCCATTGCATTCCATTCAATTCCTTTCCATTCGGCTTGATTCCATTCCATTCCATTCCATCCCATTCCATTCCATTCCATTCGGGTTGATTCTATTCCATTCCATTCCATTCCGATCCATTCCATTCCATTCCATATGGGTTGATTCCGTTCCATTCCAATCTATTCCATTCCATTCCATTCTGGTTGATTCCGTTCCATTCCAGTCTATTCCATTCCATTCCATTCTGGTTGATTCCATTCCATTCCATTCCATTCGGGTTGATTCCTTTCCATTCCATTCGATTCGGGTTGATTCCATTCTATTCCATACCAACCCAATACTTTCCATTCCATTCGGGTTGATTCCATTCCATTCCATTCCATTCCATTCCATTCCATTCCATTGGGGTTGATTCCATTCTGTTCCATTCAATCCCATTACATTCCATTCCATTCGTGTTGATTCCATTCTATTCCATTCCATTCCATTCCACTCCATTCGGGTTGATTCCATTCCATTCCATTCCAATCCATTCCATTCCATTCCGGTTGATTCCATTCCATTCCATTCCATTCCATTCCATTCCATTCCATTCCATTCCATTCCATTCCATTCGTGTTGATTCCATTCCATTCCATTCCATTCCATTCCATGCCGATAGAGATGTTTCCATTCCATTCCATTCCCTTACATTCCATTCCCTTCCATTCTGGTTGATTCCATTCCATTCCAGTCCATTCCATTCCATTCCATTCCATTCGGGTTGATTCCATTCCGTTCCACTCCATTCCATTCCATTCCATTCCATTCTATTCCATTCCATTCCGTTCGAGTTAATTCCATTCCATTCAATTCCATTCCATTTGATTTCATTCCATTCCATTCCATTCGGGTTGGTTCCATTCCATTCCGTTTCATTCCATTCCTTTCCCTTCCGTTATATTGGAGTTGATTCCATTCCATTCCATTCCATTCCATTCCATTCCATTCCATTCGTGTTGATTCCATTCCATTCCATTGCATTCCATTCCATTCCATTCCATTCCGGTTGATTCCATTCTATTCCATTCCATTCCATTCCATTCCATTCCATTCCATTCCATTCGTGTTGGTTCCATTCCATTCCATTCAATTCCATTCCTTTCCATTCGTTTTGATTGCATTGTATTCCATTCCATTCCACTCCATTCGGGTTGATTCCATTCCATTCCATTCCATTCCATTCCATTCCATTCCATTCCATTCCTGTTGATTCCAATTCATTCTATTGGGGTTGATTCCATTCCATTCCTTTCTTTCCATTCCTTTCCTTTCCATTCCATTCCATTCCATTGAGTTTGATTCCCTTCCATTCCATTCCATTCTATTCCATACCATTCCATTCGGGTTGATAACATTCCATTGCAATCCGTTCCATTCCATACGGGTTGATTCTTTTCCATTCCATTCCATTCGGTTTGCCTCCATTCCATTCCATTCCGCTTGATTCCATTCCATTCTTTCCATTCCATTTAGGATGATTCCATTCCATTCCATTCCATTCCAATCCATTCCATTCGGTTTGATTCCATTCCATTCCATTCCATTCCAATCCATTCGGATTGATTCTATTCCATTCCATTCCATTCCATTCCATTCGGCTTGATTCCATTCCATTCCTTCCTATTCCGTTCCATTCCATTCCATTCCATTCCATTCCCTCCAATTCCATTCCATTCCATTCGGGTTGATTCTATTCCATTCCATTCCATTCCACGCCATTCCATTCCATTCCATTTGTGTTGATTCCATTCCATTCCAATTTATTCCATTCCATTCCAATCCATTCCATTCTGGTTGATTCCATTCCAATCCATTCCATTCCATTCCATTCCATTCCATTCGTATTGATTCTATTCCATTCCATTCCTTTCCATTCCATTCCATTCCATTCCATTCCATTTGGTTTGATTCCATTCCATTCCAATCTATTCCATTCCATTCCATTCTGTTTGATTCCATTCCGTTCCATTCCATTCCATTCCATTCCATTCCCTACCGGTTGATTCCATTCCTTTCCATTCCATTCCATTACATTACATTTCATTCGGGTTGATTCCATTCTATTCCATTCCATCCCATTCCATTCCATTCCATTCGGGTTGATTCCATTCCATTCCATTCCATTTCATTCCATTCCATTCCATTCCATTCGGGTTGATTCCATTCCATTCAAGTCCATTCCATTCCATTCAGGTTTATTCCATTCCATTTCTTTCCATTCCATTGCATTCCATTCCATTCCATTCGGGTTGATTCCATTCCATTCCATTCCATTCCATTCCATTCCATTCCATTCCCTCCAATTCCATTCCATTCCATTCGGGTTGATTCTATTCCATTCCATTCCATTCCATTCCATTCCATTCCATTCCATTCCATTTGTGTTGATTCCTTTCCATTCCAATTTATTCCATTCCATTCCATTCCATTCCATTCGTGTTGATTCCATTCCATTCCATTCAATACCATTCCATTCCATTCGTGTTGATTCCATTCCATTCCATTCCATTCCATTCCATTCCATTCCATTTGGTTTGATTCCATTGCATTCCAATCTATTCCATTCCATTCCATTCCATTCTGGTTGATTCCATTCCATTCCAATCCATTCCATTCAATTCCATTCCATGGCATTCGTGTTGATTCCATTCCATTCCCTTCCATTCCATTGCATTCCATTCCATTCGGGTTGATTCCATTCCATTGCATTCCATTCAATTCCTTTCCATTCGGGTTGATTCCATTCCAATCCATTCCATCCCATTCCATTCCATTCCATTCGTGTTCATTCTATTCCATTCCATTCCATTCCGATCCATTCCATTCCATTCCATTTTCGTTGATTCCATTCCATTCCAATCTATTCCATTCCATTCCATTCCATTCCATTTGGGTTGGTTCCATTCCATTCCATTGCATTCCGTTCCATTCGGGTTGATTCTATTCTATTCCATTCCTTCCCATTACATTCCATTCCATTCCGGTTCATTCCATTCGATTCCCTTCCATTCCATTCCATTCCATTCGATTCCCTTCCATTCCATTCCATTCCATTCCATTCCATTCCATTCGTGTTGATTCCATTCCATTCCATTCAATACCATTCCATTCCATTCGTGTTGATTCCATTCCATTCCATTCCATTCCATTCCATTCCATTCCATTCCATTCCATTCGCTTTGATTCCATTCCATTCCATTCCATTCCGGTTGATCCCATTCCATTCCATTTCATTCCATTCAATTCCATTCGGGTTGATTCCATTCCATTCCATTGCATTCCATTCCATTCCATTCCATTCCGGTTGATTCCATTCTATTCCATTCCATTCCATTCCATTCCATTCCATTCCATTCCATTCCATTCCATTCCATACGTGTTGGTTCCATTCCATTCCATTCAATTCCATTCCTTTCCATTCGTTTTGATTGCATTCTATTCCATTCCATTCCACTCCATTCGGGTTGATTCCATTCCATTCCATTCCATTCCATACCATTCCATTCCATTCCATTCCATTCCATTCGTGTTGATTCCATTCCATTCCATTCAATTCCATTCCTTTCCATTCGTTTTTATTGCATTCTGTTCCATTCCATTCCACTCCATTCGGGTTGATTCTATTCCATTCCATTCCATTCCATTCCATTCCATTCCATTCCATTCCATTCCATTCCATTCCATTCCGGTTGATTCCATTCCATTCCATTGAGTTTGATTCCCTTCCATTCCATTCCATTCTATTCCATACCATTCCATTCGGGTTGATAACATTCCATTGCATTCCGTTCCATTCCATACGGGTTGATTCCTTTCCATTCCATTCAATTCGGTTTGCCTCCATTCCAATCCATTCCGGTTGATTCCATTCCATTCTTTCCATTCCATTTAGGATGATTCCATTCCATTCCATTCCATTCCAATCCATTCCACTCGGGTTGATTCCATTCCATTCCAATCCATTCGGATTGATTCTATTACATTCCATTCCTTTCCATTCCATTCGGGTTGATTCCATTCCATTCCTTTCTATTCCGTTCCATTCCATTCCATTCCATTCGGGATGATTCCATTCCATTCAAGTCCATTCCATTCCATTCCATTCCATTCGGGTTTATTCCATTCCATTTCTTTCCATTCCATTGCATTCCATTCCATTCCATTCGGGTTGATTCCATTCCATTCCATTCCATTCCATTCCATTCCATTCCATTCCATTCCATTCCATTCCGTCCAATTCCATTCCATTCCATTCGGGTTGATTCTATTCCATTCCATTCCATTCCATGCCATTCCATTCCATTCCATTTGTGTAGATTCCATTCCATTCCAATTTATTCCATTCCATTCCATTCTGGTTGATTCCATTCCATTCCATTCCATTCCATTCCATTTCATTCCATTCGTATTGATTCTATTACATTCCATTCCATTCCATTCCATTCCGTTCCATTTGGTTTGATTCCATTCCATTCCAATCTATTCCATTCCATTCCATTCCATTCCATTCTGTTTGATTCCATTCCATTCCATTCCATTCCATTCCATTCCATTCCACACCGGTTGATTCCATTCCATTCCATTCCATTCCATTCCATTCCATTCCATTACATTACATTTCATTCGGGTTGATTCCATTCTATTCCATTCCATCCCATTCCATTCCATTCCATTCGGGTTGATTCCATTCCATTCCATTCCATTTCATTCCATTCCATTCCATTCCATTCGGGTTGATTCCATTCCATTCAAGTCCATTCCATTCCATTCCATTCCATTCGGGTTTATTCCATTCCATTTCTTTCCATTCCATTGCATTCCATTCCATTCCATTCGGGTTGATTCCATTCCATTCCATTCCATTCCATTCCATTCCATTCCATTCCATTCCATTCCCTCCAATTCCATTCCATTCCATTCGGGTAGATTCTATTCCATTCCATTCCATTCCATTCCATTCCATTCCATTCCATTCCATTTGTGTTGATTCCTTTCCAATCCAATTTATTCCATTCCATTCCATTCCATTCCATTCTGGTTGATTCCATTCCATTCCATTCCATTCCATTCCATTCGTGTTGATTCAATTCCATTCCATTCCATTCCATTCCATTTGGTTTGATTCCATTCAATTCCAATCTATTCCATTCCATTCCAATCTGTTTGATTCCATTCCAATCCATTCCATTCCGGTTGATTCCATTCCATTCCATTCCATTCCATTACATTACATTACATTTCATTCGGGTTGATTCCATTCTATTCCATTGCATCCCATTCCATTCCATTCCATTCGGGTTGATTCCATTCCATTCCATTCCATGGCATTCGGTTTGATTCCATTACATTCCATTCCATTCCATTCCTTTCCATTCGGCTTGATTCCATTCCATTCCATACCCTCCCATTCCATTCCATTGCATTCCAATTGTGTTGATTCCATTCCATTCCAATCTATTCCATTCCATTCCATTCTGGTTGATTCCTTTCCATTCCATTCCATTCCATTTCATTCCATTCGGGTTGATTCTATTCCATTCCATTCCATTCCATTCCATTTGGTTTCATTCCATTGCATTCCAATCTATTCCATTCCATTCCATTCTGGTTGATTCCATTCCGTTCCAATCCATTCCATTCAATTCCATTCCATGGCATTCGTGTTGATTCCATTCCATTCCCTTCCATTCCATTGCATTCCTTTCCATTCGGGTTGATTCCATTCCATTGCATTCCATTCAATTCCTTTCCATTCGGGTTGATTCCATTCCATTCCATTCCATCCCATTCCATTCCATTCCATTCGTGTTCATTCTATTCCATTCCATTCCATTCCGATCCATTCCATTCCATTCCATTTTCGTTGATTCCATTCCATTGCAATCTATTCCATTCCATTCCATTCCATTCCATTTGCGTTGGTTCCATTCCATTCCATTGCATTCCGTTCCGTTCGGGTTGATTCTATTCTATTCCATTCCTTCCCATTACGTTCCATTACATTCCGGTTCATTCCATTCGATTCCCTTCCATTCCATTCCATTCCATTCGATTCCCTTCCATTCCATTCCATTCCATTCCATTCCATTCCATTCCATTCGTGTTGATTCCATTCCATTCCATTCAATACCATTCCATTCCATTCGTGTTGATTCCATTCCATTCCATTCCATTCCATTCCATTCCATTCCATTCCATTCCATTCGGTTTGATTCCATTCCATTCCATTCCATTCCATTCCGGTTGATCCCATTCCATTCCATTTCATTCCATTCCATTCCATTCGGTTTGATTCCATTCAATTCCTTTCCATTCCATTCCTTTCCACTTCATTCCATTCCATTCCATTCAGGTTGATTCCCTTCGATACCATTCCATTCTATTCCATACCATTCCATTCGGGTTGATAACATTCCATTCCACTCCATTCCATTCCATTCGGGTTGATTCAATTCCAATTCATTCCATTCGGTTTCCCTCCATTCCATTCCACTCCGGTTGATTCCATTTCATTCCTTTCCATTCCATTTAGGATGATTCCATTCCATTCCATTCCATTCCATTCGGGTTCATTCCTTTCCATTCCATTCCATTCCAATCAATTCGGGTTGATTCTATTCCAATCCATTCCATTCCCTTCCATTCCATTCCATTCCATTCGAGTTCATTCCATTCCATTCCAATGCATTCCCTTCCATTCCATTCCATTCCTTTCGGGTTGATTCCATTCCGTTCAATTCCATTCCATTCCATTCCATTCCATTCCATTCCATTCCATTCCATTCCATTCCATTCCATTCCATTCTGGTTGGTTCCATTCTATTCCCTTCCATTCCATTCGAGTTGATTCCATTCCATTCCATTCCATTCCATTCCATTCCATTCCATTCCATTCCATTCCATTCCGGTTGATTCCATTGCATTCAATTGCATTCCATTCCATTCCATTCCATTCCGGTTGATTCCATTCCATTCCATTTCATTCCATTCCATTTCATTCCATTCCGGTTGATTCCATTCCATTCCATTCCATTCCATTCCATTCCATTCGTGTAGATTCCATTCCATTTTATTTCATTCGATTTGGGTTGATTCCATTCCATTCCATTCCATTCCATTCCATTCGGGTTGATTCCATTCCATTCCACTCCATTCCATTCCTTTCCATTCCATTCCATTCCTTTCAGGTTGATTCCCTTCCATTCCATTCCATTCCATTCCATACCATTCCTTTCGGGTTGATAACATTCCATTCCATTCCATTCCATTCCATTCCATTCGGGTTGATTCCATTCCAATCTATTCCATTCGGTTTGCCTCCATTCCATTCCACTACGTTTGATTCCATTCCATTCCTTTCCATTCCATTTAGGATGATTCCATTCCATTCCATTCCATTCCATTCTATTCCATTCCGGTTCACTCCTTTCCATTCCGTTCCATTCCAATCCATTCGGGTTGATTCTATTCCATTCCATTCCATTCCCTTCCATTCAATTCCATTCCATTCGCGTTCATTCCATTCCATTCAAGTCCATTCCCTTCCATTCCAATCCATTCCATTCTGGTTGATTCCATTCCGTTCCATTCCATTCCATTCCATTCCATTTCATTCGGTTTGATTCCATTCCATTCCATTCCATTCGAGATGCTTACATTCCATTCCATTCTATTCCATTCCTGTTGATTCCATTGCATTCCATTGCATTCCATTCCATTCCATTCCATTCCATTCCGGATGATTAGATTCTATTCAAATTCATTCCATTCCATTCCATTCGGGTTGATTCCATTGCATTCGATCCCATTCCATTCCATTCCATTCCATTCCGTTCCTGTTGATTCCATTCTATTCCATTCCACTCCATTCCATTCCATTCCATTCGGGTTGATTCCATTCCATTCCATTCCATTTCATTCCATTGGTGTTAATTCCATTCGATTCCATTCCGTTCCATTCCATTTGATTTCATTCCATTCCATTCCATTTGGGTTGGTTCCATTCCATTCCCTTTCATTCCATTCCTTTCCATTCCGTTACATTGGAGTTGATTCCATTCCATTCCATTCCATTCCATTCCATTCGGGTTGATTCCATTCCATTCCATTGCATTGCATTCCATTCCATTCCATTCGTGTTGAATCCATTCTAATCCATTCCATTCCATTCCATTCCATTCGTGTTGATGCCATTCCATTCCAATCAATTCCATTCCATTCCATTCGTGATGATTCCATTCTATTCCATTCCATTCCATTCCAATCCATTCGGGTTGATTCCATTCCATTCCATTCCATTCCATTCCATTCCATTCCATTCCCGTTGATTCCATTCCATTCCATTCGTGTTGATTCCATTCTATTCCATTCCATTCCATTCCATTCCATTCCGGTTGATTCCATTCCATTCCATTCCATTCCATACCATTCCATTCGTGTTGATAACATTCCATTCCATTCCGTTCCATTCCATACGGGTTGACTCCATTCCATTCCATTCCATTCGGTTTGCCTCCATTCCATTCCACTCCTGTTGATTCCATTTCATTCCTTTCCATTCCATTTAGGATGATTCCATTCCATTCCATTCCATTCCGTTCCATTCCATTCCATTCCGGAGATTCCTTTCCATTCCATTCCATTCCATTCCATTCAATTCCATTGCATTCCATTCCATTCCATTCCGGTTGACTCCATTCCATACCATTCCATTCCATTCCAATCCATTCCATTCCATTCCATTCCTGTTTATTCCATTCCATTCCATTCCATTCCATTCCATTGCTTTCCATTCCTTTCCATTCGGGATGATTCCATTCCATTCCATGCCATCCGATTCCATTCCATTCCATTCGGGTTGATTCCATTCCACTCCATTCCATCCGATTCCATTGCATTCCATTCGGGTTGATTCCGTAGCATTCCATTCCATTCCATTCCATTCCATTCCGTTCCATTCGGGTTGATTCTATTCCATTCCATTACATTTGGGTTGATTCCATTCCATTCCAATCTATTCCAATCCATTCCATTGCATTCCAGTCTGGTTGATTCCATTCCATTTCATTCCATTCCCTTCCATTCCATTCCATTCGGTTTGATTCCTTTCCATTCCATTCCATTTCATTCCATTCCAAACCATTCCATTCGGGTTGACAATATTCTATCCCATTCCGTTCCATTCCTTTCCATTCCATTTTATTCCATTCCATCGGGTTGATTTCATTCCATTCCATTCCATTCGGTTTGAATCCATTCCATTCCATTCCGGTTGATTCCATTCCATTCCTTTCCATTCCATTTAGGTTGACTCCATTCCATTCCATTCCATTCCATTACATTACATTTCATTTGGGTTGATTCCATTCCATTCCATTCCATTCCATTCCATTCCATTGCATTCCATTCCATTCCGTTCCATTCGGGTTGATTCTATTCCATTCCATTCCATTCCATTCCATTTGGGTTGATTCCATTTCATTCTTTTCTATTCCATTCTTTCCATTCCATTCCATTCCATTCTGGATGATTCCATTCCATTCCATTCCATTCCATTCGGATTGATACCATCCCATTCCATTCCATTCGCGTTGATTCCATTCCATTCCATTCCATTCGGGTTGATAACATTCTATTCCTTTCCATCCCATTACATTCCACTACATTCGGGTTGATTCCATTCCATTCCATTCCATTCCATTCATGTTGATTCCATTCCATTCCATTCCATTGCATGACATTCCATTCGGGTTGATTCCATTGCATTCCATTCCATTCCATTCCATTCCATTCCATTCCATTCCATTCGGGTTGATTCCATTCCATTCCATTCCATTCCATTCCATTCCTTTCCATTCCGTTCCATTCGGGTTTATTACTTTCCATTCCATTGCATTCCATTCCACTCCATTCCAAACCATTCCATTCGGGTTGATAATATTCTCTTCCATTCCGTTCCATTCCATTCCATTCCATTTCATTCCATTCCATTCCGGTTGATTCCATTTCATTCCATTCCATTACATTCTTTTTGATTCCATTCCATTCCATTGCATTGCATTCCATTCCATTCCATTCCATTCCATTCCATTCCATTCCGGTTGATTCCATTCCATTCCATTCCATTCTATTCGTGTTGATTCCATTCGAATCTATTCGTGTTTATTGCATTCCATTCCATTCCATTCCATTCCATTCCATTCGGGTTGATTCCATTCCATTCCGTTCCATTCCATTCCTTTCCATTCAGTTTGATTCCATTCCATTCCATTCCATTCCATCCCATTCCATTCCATTCCATTCTGTTTTACTCCATTCCATTCCATTCCGGTTGATTCCATTCCATTCGTTTCCATTCCGTTTTGGTTGATTCCATTCCATTCCATTCCTTTCCATTCCATTTAGGTTGACTCCATTACTTTCCATTCCATTCCATTCCGGTTGATTCCATTCAATTCCATTCCATTCCATTCCTTTCAATTCGGATTTATTCCATTCAATTCCATTCCATCCGATTCCATTCCATTCCATCCGATTGCATTCCATTCCATTCGGGTTGATTCCATAGCATTGAATTCCATTCCATTCCGTTCCTTTCCAATCAATGTGAATCTATTCCTTTGCATTCAATTCCATTCCATTCCACTCCATTCCACTTGGGTTAACTCCATTCCATTCCAATCTATTCCATTCCGTTACATTCCATTCCATTCTGGTTGATTCCATTCCATTCCATTCTATTCCATTCCATTCCATTCGGGTTGATTACTTTCCATTCCATTCCATTCCATTCCATTACAAACCATTCCATTCGGGTTGATAATATTCTATTCCATTCCGTTCCATTCCATTCCATTCCATTTCATTCCATTCCATTCCGGTTGATTCCATTCCATTCCATTCCATTCGGTTTGACTCCATTCCACTCCATTCCGGTTGATTCCATTCCACTCCTTTCCATTCCATATAGGTTGAATCCATTCCATTCTATTCCATTCCATTTCATTCGGGTTGATTCCATTCCATTCCATTCCATTCCGTTCCAATCGGGTTGATTCTATTCCATTCCATTCCATTCCATTCCGTTCCTTTCCATTCCATTCCATTCGTGTTGATTCCATTCCATTCCATTCCATTCCATTCAGGTTGACTCCATTCCATTCCTTTTCATTCCATTCCATTCCATTCCATTTCACTGCATTCCATTCTGGTGGATTCCATTCCATTCCATTCCATTCCATTCCTTTCCATTCCTTTCCATTCCATTCCATTCGGGTTAATTCCCTTCCATTCCATTGCATTCTATTCCATGCCATTCCATTCCGGTTGATAACATTCCACTCCATTCCGCTCCATTCCATTCCATTCCATTTCATTCCATTCCATTCGGTTTGATTCCATTCCATTCAGTTCCATTCGGTTTGACTCCATTCCATTCCATTCCGGTTGATTCCATTCCATTTCATTCCATTCCATTCCATTCCATTCCTTTCCATTTCAGTTGATTCCATTCCATTCCAATCCATTCCATTCCATTCCATTCCGGTGATTCCTTTCCATTCCTTTCCATTCCATCCCATTCCATTCCATTCCATTCCATTCCATCCCATTCCGGTTGACTCCATTCCATTCCATTCCATTCCATTCCATTCCATTCCATTCCATTGCATTCCGGTTGACTCCATTCCATTCCATTCCATTCCATTCCATTCCATTCCATTCCTTTCCATTTCGGTTTATTCCATTCCATTCCATTCCATTCCATTCCATTCCTTTCCATTCGGGTTGATTCCATTCCATTCTAATATATTCCATTCTTTCCACTCCATTCCATTCCATTCTTGTTGACTCCATTCTATTCCATTAGATTTCATTCCATTCCATTCCATTCCGGTTTATTCCATTCCATTCCATTCCATTCCATTCGGGTTGATTCCCTTCCATTCCATTCCATTAGGGTTGATTCCATTCCATTCCATTCCATTTGGGTTGATAACATTCTATTCCTATCCATCCCATTACATTCCACTCCATTCGGGTTGATTACATTCCATTCCATTCGTGATTATTCCATTCCATTCCATTCCATTTCATGCCATTCCATTCGGATTTATTCCATTCCATTCCATTCCATTCCATTCCATTCCATTCCATTCCATTCCATTTGGGTTGATTCCATTCCATTCCATTCCAGTGAATTCCATTCCATTCCATTCCGGTTGACTGCATTCAATTCCTTTCCATTCCATTCCATTCGGATTGATGCCATTCCATTGCATTCCATTCGATTCCATTCCGTTCCGGTTGAATCCATTCCATTGCAATCTACTCCATTCCACTCCATTTGGATTTATTCCATTCCATTCCATTCCACTCCATTCCATTCCATTCCATTCCATTCGGGTTGATTCCATTCCATTCCATTCCATTCCATTCCATTTGGTTTGATTCCATTCCATTCCTTTCCTTTCCATTCCTTTCCATTCCATTCCATTGAGGTTGATTCCCTTCCTTTCCAATCCATTCTATTCCATACCATTCCATTCGGGTTGATAACATTCCATTCCATTCCTTTCCAATCCACACGGGTTGATTCCATTCCATTCCATTCCATTCGGTTTGCATCCATTCCATTCCAGTCCGATTGATTCCATTCCATTCCTTTACATTCCATTCACGATGATTCCATTCCATTCCATTCCATTCCGTTCCATTCCATTCCATTCCATTCGGGTTGATTCCATTGCATTCCATTCCATTCCGTTCCAATCCTTTCGGGTTGATTTTATTCCATTCCATTCCCTTCCATTCCATTAGGGTTGATTCCATTCCATTCCTTTCCATTCCGTTCCATTCCATTCCATTACATTCGGGTTGATTCCATTCCTTTCCAGTCCATTCCATTCCATTCCATTCCATTCGGTTTGATTCCATTCCATTTCTTTCCATTCCATTGCATTGCATTCCATTCAATTCGGGTTGATTCCATACCATTCCATTCCATTCCATTCCATTCGAGTTGATTCCATTCCATTCCATTCCATTCCATTCCATTCCACTCCATTCCATTCCTGTTGATTCCATGCCATTCCATTGCATTCCATTCCATTCCATTCCATTCTGTTTGATCCCATTCTATTCCTTTCCATTCCATTCCATTCCATTCCATTCGTGTTGATTCCATTCCATTCCATTCCACTGCATTCCATTCCATTCGTGTTGATTCCATTACATTCCTTTCCATTCCATTCCATTCTGGTTGATTCCATTCCACTCCATTCAATTCCATTCCTTTCCATTCCATTCCATTCCATTCTTTCAGGTTGATTCCCTTCCATTCCTTTCCATTCTATTCCATACCCTTCCTTTCGGGTTGATAAAATTCCATTCACTTCCTTTCCATTGCATTCCATTCCATTTCATTCCATTCCCTTCTGGTTGATTCCATTCCATTCCATTCCATTTCATTCCGGTTAATTCCATTCCATTCCATTCGTGTTGATTCGTTTCCATTCTTTTCCATTCCATTCCATTCCATTCTGGTTGATTCCATGCCATTCCATTCCATTCCATTGCGGTTGATTCCATTCCACACCATTCGTGTTGATTCCATTCCATTCCACTTCATTCCATTCCTTTCCATTCCATTCCATTCCATTCATTTCAGGTTGATTCCCTTCCATTCCATTCCATTCTATTCCATACCATTCCATTCGGTTTGATGAAATTCCATTCCATTCCTTTCCATTCCATTCCATTCCATTCCATTCCCGTTGATTGCATTCCATTCCATTTCATTCCATTCCATTCTATTCCATTCCATTCCGGTTGTTTCCATTCCATTCCATTCCATTCGATTCCATTCGATTCCATTCCATTAAATTCGGGTTTACTCCATTCCATTCCATTCCATTCCATTCCATTCCATTCCATTCCATTCCATTCCATTCGGGTTGATTCCATTCCATTGCATTCCTTTCCATTCCTTTCCATTTCGGTTGATTCCATTCCATTCCATTCCCTCCCATTCCATTCCATTCCTCTTGGGTTGATTCTATTCCATTCCATTCCATTCTGATCCATTCCATTCCATTCCATTGGGTTAATTCCATTCCATTCCAATATATTCCATTCCATTCCATTCCACTCCATTTTGGTTGAGTCCATTCCATTCCATTCCATTCCATTCCATTCCTTTCCATTCGGGTTTATTTTATTCCATTCCATTCCTTTCCTTTCCATTTGGTTTGATTCCATTGCATTCCAATCTATTCCATTCCATTCCATTCCATTCCATTCTGGTTGATTCCATTCCATTCCATTCCATTCCATTGCATTCCATTTCATTCCATTCCATTCGGGTTGATTCCATTTCATTCCATTCCAATCCATTCCATTCCATTCGGGTTGATTCCATTCTATTCCATTCCATTCCATTCCTTTCCATTCCATTCCAATCCATTCGGTTTGATTCCGTTCCATTGCATTCCATTCAATTCCTTTCCATTCGGCTTGATTCCATTCCATTCCATTCCATCCCATTCCATTCCATTCCATTCGGGTTGATTCTATTCCATTCCATTCCATTCCGATCCATTCCATTCCATTCCATTTGTGTTGATTCCGTTCCATTCCAATCTATTCCATTCCATTCCATTCTGGTTGATTCCATTCCATTACATTCGGGTTGATTCCATTGCATTCCATTCCACTCCATTCCAATCCATTCAGGTTGATTCTATTCCATTCCATTCCCTTCCATTCCATTCGGGTTGATTCCATTCCATTCCTTTCCATTCCATTCCATTACATTCCATTCGGTTTGATTCCATTCCATTTCTTTCCATTCCATTGCATTCCATTCCATTCCATCCGGTTGATTCCATACCATTCCATTCCATTCCATTCCATTCGAGTTGATTCCATTCCATTCAATTCCATTCCATTCCATTCCATTCCATTCCATTCCTGTTGATTCCATGACATTCCATTCCATTCCACTCCATTCCATTCCATTCGTGTTGATTCCAATCCTTTCCATTCCACTACATTCCATTCCATTCGTGTTGATTCCATTACATTCCTTTCAATTCCATTCCATTCCATTCGGGTTGATTCCATTCCACTCCATTCCATTCCATTCCTTTCCATTCCATTCCATTCCATTCTTTCAGGTTGATTCCCTTCCATTCCTTTCAATTCTATTCCATACCATTCCATTCGGGTTGATTAAATTCCATTCCCTTCCTTTCCATTTCATTCCATTCCATTTCATTCCATTCCCTTCTGGTTGATTGCATTCCATTCCATTCCATTTCATTCCGGTTGATTCCATTCCATTCCATTCGTGTTGATTCCATTCCATTCCACTCCATTCCATTCCTTTCCATTCCTTTCCATTCCATTCATTTCAGGTTGATTCCCTTCCATTCCATTCCATTCTATTCCATACCATTCCATTCGGTTTGATAAAATTCCATTCCATTCCTTTCCATTCCATTCCATTCCATTTCATTCCATTCCATTCCCGTTGATTCAATTCCATTCCATTCCATTCCTTTCAATTCCATTTAGGTTGATTCCATTCCATTCCATTCCATTCCATTCTATTCCATTCCATTCCGGTTGTTTCCATTCCATTCCATTCCATTCCATTCCATTCCATTCCATTCCATTCCATTCCATTCCATTCGGGTTGACTCCATTCCATTCCATTCCATTCCATTCCATTCCATTCCATTCCATCCCATTCGGGTTGACTCCATTCCATTCCATTCCATTCAATTCCATTCCATTCCATTCGGGTTGATTCCATTCCACTGCATTCCATTCCGTTCCTTTCCATTTGGGTTGATTCCTTTCCATTCCATTCCCTCCCATTCCATTACATTCCTTTTGGGTTGATACTATTCCATTCCATTCCATTCCGATCCATTCCATTCCATTCAATTTGGGTTAATTCCATTCTATTCCAATATATTCCATTCCATTCCATTCCGTTCGGGTTTACTTTATTCCATTCCATACCATTCCTTTCCATTTGGTTTTATTCCATTGAATTCCAATCTATTCCATTCCATTCCATTCCATTCCATTCCGGTTGATTCCATTCCATTCCATTCCATTCCATTGCATTCCATTCCATTCCATTCCTTTCCGGTTGATTCCATTCCTTTCCATTCCATTCCATTCCATTCCATTCCATTCGTGTTGATTCCATTCCATTCCATTCAATTCCATTCCTTTCCATTCGTTTTTATTGCATTCTGTTCCATTCCATTCCACTCCATTCGGGTTGATTCTATTCCATTCCATTCCATTCCATTCCATTCCATTCCATTCCGGTTGATTCCATTCCATTCCATTGAGTTTGATTCCCTTCCATTCCATTCCATTCTATTCCATACCATTCCATTCGGGTTGATAACATTCCATTGAATTCCGTTCCATTCCATACGGGTTGATTCCTTTCCATTCCATTCAATTCGGTTTGCCTCCATTCCATTCCATTCCGGTTGATTCCATTCCATTCTTTCCATTCCATTTAGGATGATTCCATTCCATTCCATTCCATTCCAATCCATTCCACTCGGGTTGATTCCATTCCATTCCAATCCATTCGGATTGATTCTATTCCATTCCATTCCATTCCATTCCATTCGGGTTGATTCCATTCCATTCCTTTCTATTCCGTTCCATTCCATTCCATTCCATTCGGGATGATTCCATTCCATTAAAGTCCATTCCATTCCATTCCATTCCATTCGGGTTTATTCCATTCCATTTCTTTCCATTCCATTGCATTGCATTCCATTCCATTCGGGTTGATTCCATTCCATTCCATTCCATTCCATTCCATTCCATTCCATTCCCTCCAATTCCATTCCATTCCATTTGGGTTGATTCTATTCCATTCCATTCCATTCCATGCCATTCCATTCCATTCCATTTGTGTAGATTCTATTCCATTCCAATTTATTCCATTCCATTCCATTCCATTCCATTCTGGTTGATTCCATTCCATTCCATTCCATTCCATTTCATTCCATTCGTATTGATTCTATTCCATTCCATTCCATTCCATTCCATTCCGTTCCATTTGGTTTGATTCCATTCCATTCCAATCTATTCCATTCCATTCCATTCCATTCTGTTTGATTCCATTCCATTCCCTTCCATTCCATTCCATTCCATTCCATTCCATTCCATTCCACACCGGTTGATTCCATTCCATTCCATTCCATTCCATTCCATTCCATTCCATTACATTTCATTCGGGTTGATTCCATTCTATTCCATTCCATCCCATTCCATTCCATTCCATTCGGGTTGATTCCATTCCATTCCATTCCATTTCATTCCATTCCATTCCATTCCATTCGGGTTGATTCCATTCCATTCAAGTCCATTCCATTCCATTCCATTCCATTCGGGTTTATTCCATTCCATTTCTTTCCATTCCATTGCATTCCATTCCATTCCATTCGGGTTGATTCCATTCCATTCCATTCCATTCCATTCCATTCCATTCCATTCCATTCCCTCCAATTCCATTCCATTCCATTCGGGTAGATTCTATTCCATTCCATTCCATTCCATTCCATTCCATTCCATTCCATTTGTGTTGATTCCTTTCCATTCCAATTTATTCCATTCCATTCCATTCCATTCCATTCTGGTTGATTCCATTCCATTCCATTCCATTCCATTCCATTCCATTCCATTCGTGTTGATTCAATTCCATTCCATTCCATTCCATTCCATTCCATTTGGTTTGATTCCATTCAATTCCAATCTATTCCATTCCATTCCAATCTGTTTGATTCCATTCCAATCCATTCCATTCCGGTTGATTCCATTCCATTCCATTCCATTCCATTCCATTACATTACATTTCATTCGGGTTGATTCCATTCTATTCCATTGCATCCCATTCCATTCTATTCCATTCGGGTTGATTCCATTCCATTCCATTCCATTGCATTCGGTTTGATTCCATTCCATTCCATTCCATTCCATTCCTTTCCATTCGGCTTGATTCCATTCCATTCCATACCCTCCCATTCCATTCCATTGCATTCCAATTGTGTTGATTCCATTCCATTCCAATCTATTCCATTCCATTCCATTCTGGTTGATTCCTTTCCATTCCATTCCATTCCATTTCATTCCATTCGGGTTGATTCTATTCCATTCCATTCCATTCCATTCCATTTGGTTTCATTCCATTGCATTCCAATCTATTCCATTCCATTCCATTCTGGTTGATTCCATTCCGTTCCAATCCATTCCATTCAATTCCATTCCATGGCATTCGTGTTGATTCCATTCCATTCCCTTCCATTCCATTGCATTCCTTTCCATTCGGGTTGATTCCATTCCATTGCATTCCATTCAATTCCTTTCCATTCGGGTTGATTCCATTCCATTCCATTCCATCCCATTCCATTCCATTCCATTCGTGTTCATTCTATTCCATTCCATTCCATTGCGATCCATTCCATTCCATTCCATTTTCGTTGATTCCATTCCATTGCAATCTATTCCATTCCATTCCATTCCATTCCATTTGGGTTGGTTCCATTCCATTGCATTGCATTCCGTTCCATTCGGGTTGATTCTATTCTATTCCATTCCTTCCCATTACATTCCATTACATTCCGGTTCATTCCATTCGATTCCCTTCCATTCCATTCCATTCCATTCGATTCCCTTCCATTCCATTCCATTCCATTCCATTCCATTCCATTCGTGTTGATTCCATTCCATTCCATTCAATACCATTCCATTCCATTCGTGTTGATTCCATTCCATTCCATTCCATTCCATTCCATTCCATTCCATTCGGTTTGATTCCATTCCATTCCATTCCATTCCATTCCATTCCGGTTGATCCCATTCCATTCCATTTCATTCCATTCCATTCCATTCGGTTTGATTCCATTCAATTCCTTTCCATTCCATTCCTTTCCACTTCATTCCATTCCATTCCATTCAGGTTGATTCCCTTCGATACCATTCCATTCTATTCCATACCATTCCATTCGGGTTGATAACATTCCATTCCATTCCATTCCATTCCATTCGGGTTGATTCAATTCCAATTCATTCCATTTGGTTTGCCTCCATTCCATTCCATTCCGGTTGATTCCATTTCATTCCTTTCCATTCCATTTAGGATGATTCCATTCCATTCCATTCCATTCCATTCGGGTTCATTCCTTTCCATTCCATTCCATTCCAATCAATTCGGGTTGATTCTATTCCAATCCATTCCATTCCCTTCCATTCCATTCCATTCCATTCGCGTTCATTCCATTCCATTCCAATGCATTCCCTTCCATTCCATTCCATTCCTTTCGGGTTGATTCCATTCCGTTCGATTCCATTCCATTCCATTCCATTCCATTCCATTCCATTCCATTCGGGTTGGTTCCATTCTATTCCATTCCATTCCATTCGAGTTGATTCCATTCCATTCCATTCCATTCCATTCCATTCCATTCCATTCCGGTTGATTCCATTGCATTCAATTGCATTCCATTCCATTCCATTCCATTCCGGTTGATTCCATTCCATTCCATTTCATTCCATTCCATTTCATTCCATTCCGTTTGATTCCATTCCATTCCATTCCATTCCATTCCATTCCATTCCATTCCATTCGTGTAGATTCCATTCCATTTTATTCCATTCGATTCGGGTTGATTCCATTCCATTCCATTCCATTCCATTCCATTCCATTCCATTCGGGTTGATTCCATTCCATTCCACTCCATTCCATTCCTTTCCATTCCATTCCATTCCTTTCAGGTTGATTCCCTTCCATTCCATTCCATTCCATTCCATACCATTCCTTTCGGGTTGATAACATTCCATTCCATTCCATTCCATTCCATTCCATTCCATTCCATTCGGGTTGATTCCATTCCAATCTATTCCATTCGGTTTGCCTCCATTCCATTCCACTACGGTTGATTCCATTCCATTCCTTTCCATTCCATTTAGGATGATTCCATTCCATTCCATTCCATTCCATTCTATTCCATTCCGGTTCACTCCTTTCCATTCCGTTCCATTCCAATCCATTCGGGTTGATTCTATTCCATTCCATTCCATTCCCTTCCATTCAATTCCATTCCATTCGCGTTCACTCCATTCCATTCAAGTCCATTCCATTCCATTCCAATCCATTCCATTCTGGTTGATTCCATTCCGTTCCATTCCATTCCATTCCATTCCATTTCATTCGGTTTGATTCCATTCCATTCCATTCCATTCGAGATGCTTACATTCCATTCCATTCTATTCCATTCCTGTTGATTCCATTGCATTCCATTGCATTCCATTCCATTCCATTCCATTCCATTCCGGATGATTCCATTCTATTCAATTTCATTCCATTCCATTCCATTCGGTTTGATTCCATTGCATTCGATCCCATTCCATTCCATTCCATTCCATTCCGTTCCTGTTGATTCCATTCTATTCCATTCCACTCCATTCCATTCCATTCCATTCGGGTTGATTCCATTCCATTCCATTCCATTTCATTCCATTGGTGTTAATTCCATTCAATTCCATTCCGTTCCATTCCATTTGATTTCATTCCATTCCATTCCATTCGGGTTGGTTCCATTCCATTCCCTTTCATTCCATTCCTTTCCATTCCTTTACATTGGAGTTGATTCCATTCCATTCCATTCCATTCCATTCCATTCGGGTTGATTCCATTCCATTCCATTGCATTGCATTCCATTCCATTCCATTCCATTTGATTCCATTCTAATCCATTCCATTCCATTCCATTCCATTCGTGTTGATTCCATTCCATTCCAATCAATTCCATTCCATTCCATTCGTGTTGAATCCATTCTATTCCATTCCATTCCATTCCAATCCATTCGGGTTGATTCCATTCCATTCCATTCCATTCCATTCCATTCCATTCCATTCCCGTTGATTCCATTCCATTCCATTCGTGTTGATTCCATTCTATTCCATTCCATTCCATTCCATTCCATTCCGGATGATTCCATTCCATTCCATTCCATTCCATACCATTCCATTCGCGTTGATAACATTCCATTCCATTCCGTTCCATTCCATACGGGTTGACTCCATTCCATTCCATTCCATTCGGTTTGCCTCCATTCCATTCCACTCCTGTTGATTCCATTTCATTCCTTTCCATTCCATTTAGGATGATTCCATTCCATTCCATTCCATTCCGTTCCATTCCATTCCATTCCGGAGATTCCTTTCCATTCCATTCCATTCAATTCCATTGCATTCCATTCCATTCCATTCCGGTTGACTCCATTCCATACCATTCCATTCCGTTCCAATCCATTCCATTCCATTCCTGTTTATTCCATTCCATTCCATTCCATTCCATTGCTTTCCATTCCTTTCCATTCGGGATGATTCCATTCCATTCCATGCCATCCGATTCCATTCCATTCCATTCGGGTTGATTCCATTCCACTCCATTCCATCCGATTCCATTGCATTCCATTCGGGTTGATTCCGTAGCATTCCATTCCATTCCATTCCATTCCGTTCCATTCGGGTTGATTCTATTCCATTCCATTACATTTGGGTTGATTCCATTCCATTCCAATCTATTCCAATCCATTCCATTGCATTCCAGTCTGGTTGATTCCATTCCATTTCATTCCATTCCCTTCCATTCCATTCCATTCGGTTTGATTCCTTTCCATTCCATTCCATTTCATTCCATTCCAAACCATTCCATTCGGGTTGACAATATTCTATTCCATTCCATTCCATTCCATTCCATTCCATTTTATTCCATTCCATCGGGTTGATTCCATTCCATTCCATTCCATTCGGTTTGAATCCATTCCATTCCATTCCGGTTGATTCCATTCCATTCCTTTCCATTCCATTTAGGTTGACTCCATTCCATTCCATTCCATTCCATTACATTACATTTCATTTGGGTTGATTCCATTCCATTCCATTCCATTCCATTCCATTCCATTGCATTCCATTCCATTCCGTTCCATTCGGGTTGATTCTATTCCATTCCATTCCATTCCATTCCATTTGGGTTGATTCCATTTCATTCTTTTCTATTCCATTCTTTCCATTCCATTCCATTCCATTCTGGATGATTCCATTCCATTCCATTCCATTCCATTCGGATTGATACCATCCCATTCCATTCCATTCGGGTTGATTCCATTCCATTCCATTCCATTCGGGTTGATAACATTCTATTCCTTTCCATCCCATTACATTCCACTACATTCGGGTTGATTCCATTCCATTCCATTCCATTCCATTCATGTTGATTCCATTCCATTCCATTCCATTGCATGACATTCCATTCGGGTTGATTCCATTCCATTCCATTCAATTCCATTCCATTCCATTCCATTCCATTCCATTCCATTCGGGTTGATTCCATTCCATTCCATTCCATTCCATTCCATTCCTTTCCATTCCGTTCCATTCGGGTTTATTACTTTCCATTCCATTGCATTCCATTCCACTCCATTCCAAACCATTCCATTCGGGTTGATAATATTCTATTCCATTCCGTTCCATTCCATTCCATTCCATTTCATTCCATTCCATTCCGGTTGATTCCATTTCATTCCATTCCATTACATTCTTTTTGATTCCATTCCATTCCATTGCATTCCATTCCATTCCATTCCATTCCATTCCATTCCATTCCGGTTGATTCCATTCCATTCCATTCCAATCCATTCCATTCCATTCTATTCGTGTTGATTCCATTCGAATCTATTCGTGTTTATTGCATTCCATTCCATTCCATTCCATTCCATTCCATTCGGGTTGATTCCATTCCATTCCGTTCCATTCCATTCCTTTCCATTCAGTTTGATTCCATTCCATTCCATTCCATCCCATTCCATTCCATTCCATTCTTTTTTACTCCATTCCATTCCATTCCGGTTGATTCCATTCCATTCGTTTCCATTCCGTTTTGGTTGATTCCATTCCATTCCATTCCTTTCCATTCCATTTAGGTTGACTCCATTACTTTCCATTCCATTCCATTCCGGTTGATTCCATTCAATTCCATTCCATTCCATTCCTTTCAATTCGGATTTATTCCATTCAATTCCATTCCATCCGATTCCATTCCATTCCATCCGATTGCATTCCATTCCATTCGGGTTGATTCCATAGCATTGAATTCCATTCCATTCCGTTCCTTTCCAATCAATGTGAATCTATTCCTTTGCATTCCATTCCATTCCATTCCACTCCATTCGACTTGGGTTAACTCCATTCCATTCCAATCTATTCCATTCCGTTACATTCCATTCCATTCTGGTTGATTCCATTCCATTCCATTCTATTCCATTCCATTCCATTCCATTCCATTCGGGTTGATTACTTTCCATTCCATTCCATTCCATTCCATTACAAACCATTCCATTCGGGTTGATAATATTCTATTCCATTCCGTTCCATTCCATTCCATTCCATTTCATTCCATTCCATTCCGGTTGATTCCATTCCATTCCATTCCATTCGGTTTGACTCCATTCCACTCCATTCCGGTTGATTCCATTCCACTCCTTTCCATTCCATATAGGTTGAATCCATTCCATTCTATTCCATTCCATTTCATTCGGGTTGATTCCATTCCATTCCATTCCATTCCGTTCCAATCGGGTTGATTCTATTCCATTCCATTCCATTCCATTCCGTTCCTTTCCATTCCATTCCATTCGTGTTGATTCCATTCCATTCCATTCCATTCCATTCGGGTTGACTCCATTCCATTCCTTTCCATTCCATTCCATTCCATTCCATTTCACTGCATTCCATTCTGGTGGATTCCATTCCATTCCATTCCATTCCATTCCATTCCTTTCCATTCCTTTCCATTCCATTCCATTCGGGTTAATTCCCTTCCATTCCATTGCATTCTATTCCATGCCATTCCATTCCGGTTGATAACATTCCACTCCATTCCGCTCCATTCCATTCCATTCGATTTCATTCCATTCCATTCGGTTTGATTCCATTCCATTCAGTTCCATTCGGTTTGACTCCATTCCATTCCATTCCGGTTGATTCCATTCCATTTCATTCCATTCCTTTCCATTCCATTCCTTTCCATTTAGGTTGATTCCATTCCATTCCAATCCATTCCATTCCATTCCATTCCGGTGATTCCTTTCCATTCCTTTCCATTCCATTCCATTCCATTCCATTCCATTCCATTCCATTCCATTCCATTCCATTCCATTCCGGTTGACTCCATTCCATTCCATTCCATTCCATTCCATTCCATTCCATTCCATTCCATTCCATTTCGGTTTATTCCATTCCATTCCATTCCATTCCATTCCATTCCTTTCCATTCGGGTTGATTCCATTCCATTCTAATATATTCCATTCTTTCCACTCCATTCCATTCCATTCTTGTTGACTCCATTCTATTCCATTAGATTTCATTCCATTCCATTCCATTCCGGTTTATTCCATTCCATTCCATTCCATTCCATTCGGGTTGATTCCCTTCCATTCCATTCCATTAGGGTTGATTCCATTCCATTCCATTCCATTTGGGTTGATAACATTCTATTCCTATCCATCCCATTACATTCCACTCCATTCGGGTTGATTCCATTCCATTCCATTCGTGATTATTCCATTCCATTCCATTCCATTCCATTCCATTCCATTCCATTCCATTCCATTCCATTCCATTTGGGTTGATTCCATTCCATTCCATTCCAGTGAATTCCATTCCATTCCATTCCGGTTGACTGCATTCAATTCCTTTCCATTCCATTCCATTCGGATTGATGCCATTCCATTGCATTCCATTCGATTCCATTCCGTTCCGGTTGAATCCATTCCATTGCAATCTACTCCATTCCACTCCATTTGGATTTATTCCATTCCATTCCATTCCACTCCATTCCATTCCATTCCATTCCATTCGGGTTGATTCCATTCCATTCCATTCCATTCCATTCCATTCCATTTGGTTTGATTCCATTCCATTCCTTTCCTTTCCATTCCTTTCCATTCCATTCCATTGAGGTTGATTCCCTTCCTTTCCAATCCATTCTATTCCATACCATTCCATTCGGGTTGATAACATTCCATTCCATTCCTTTCCAATCCACACGGGTTGATTCCATTCCATTCCATTCCATTCGGTTTGCCTCCATTCCATTCCAGTCCGATTGATTCCATTCCATTCCTTTACATTCCATTTACGATGATTCCATTCCATTCCATTCCATTCCGTTCCATTCCATTCCATTCCATTCGGGTTGATTCCATTGCATTCCATTCCATTCCGTTCCAATCCTTTCGGGTTGATTTTATTCCATTCCATTCCCTTCCATTCCATTAGGGTTGATTCCATTCCATTCCTTTCCATTCCGTTCCATTCCATTCCATTACATTCGGGTTGATTCCATTCCTTTCCAGTCCATTCCATTCCATTCCATTCCATTCGGTTTTATTCCATTCCATTTCTTTCCATTCCATTGCATTGCATTCCATTCCATTCGGGTTGATTCCATACCATTCCATTCCATTCCATTCCATTCGAGTTGATTCCATTCCATTCCATTCCATTCCATTCCATTCCATTCCATTCCTGTTGATTCCATGCCATTCCATTGCATTCCATTCCATTCCATTCCATTCTGGTTGATCCCATTCTATTCCTTTCCATTCCATTCCATTCCATTCCATTCCATTCGTGTTGATTCCATTCCATTCCATTCCACTGCATTCCATTCCATTCGTGTTGATTCCATTACATTCCTTTCCATTCCATTCCATTCTGGTTGATTCCATTCCACTCCATTCAATTCCATTCCTTTCCATTCCATTCCATTCCATTCTTTCAGGTTGATTCCCTTCCATTCCTTTCCATTCTATTCCATACCATTCCTTTCGGGTTGATAAAATTCCATTCACTTCCTTTCCATTGCATTCCATTCCATTTCATTCCATTCCCTTCTGGTTGATTCCATTCCATTCCATTCCATTTCATTCCGGTTAATTCCATTCCATTCCATTCGTGTTGATTCGTTTCCATTCTTTTCCATTCCATTCCATTCCATTCTGGTTGATTCCATGCCATTCCATTCCATTCCATTGCGGTTGATTCCATTCCACACCATTCGTGTTGATTCCATTCCATTCCACTTCATTCCATTCCTTTCCATTCCATTCCATTCCATTCATTTCAGGTTGATTCCCTTCCATTCCATTCCATTCTATTCCATACCATTCCATTCGGTTTGATGAAATTCCATTCCATTCCTTTCCATTCCATTCCATTCCATTCCATTCCCGTTGATTGCATTCCATTCCATTCCATTCCATTCTATTCCATTCCATTCCGGTTGTTTCCATTCCATTCCATTCCATTCGATTCCATTCCATTCCATTCCATTAAATTCGGGTTTACTCCATTCCATTCCATTCCATTCCATTCCATTCCATTCCATTCCATTCCATTCCATTCGGGTTGATTCCATTCCATTGCATTCCTTTCCATTCCTTTCCATTTGGGTTGATTCCATTCCATTCCATTCCCTCCCATTCCATTCCATTCCTTTTGGGTTGATTCTATTCCATTCCATTCCATTCTGATCCGTTCCATTCCATTCCATTGGGTTAATTCCATTCCATTCCAATATATTCCATTCCATTCCATTCCACTCCATTTTGGTTGAGTCCATTCCATTCCATTCCATTCCTTTCCATTCGGGTTTATTTTATTCCATTCCATTCCTTTCCTTTCCATTTGTTTTGATTCCATTGCATTCCAATCTATTCCATTCCATTCCATTCCATTCCATTCTGGTTGATTCCATTCCATTCCATTCCATTCCATTGCATTCCATTTCATTCCATTCCATTCGGGTTGATTCCATTTCATTCCATTCCATTCCATTCCATTCCATTCGGGTTGATTCCATTCTATTCCATTCCATTCCATTCCTTTCCATTCCATTCCAATCCATTCGGTTTGATTCCGTTCCATTGCATTCCATTCAATTCCTTTCCATTCGGCTTGATTCCATTCCATTCCATTCCATCCCATTCCATTCCATTCCATTCGGGTTGATTCTATTCCATTCCATTCCATTCCGATCCATTCCATTCCATTCCATTTGTGTTGATTCCGTTCCATTCCAATCTATTCCATTCCATTCCATTCTGGTTGATTCCATTCCATTACATTCGGGTTGATTCCATTGCATTCCATTCCACTCCATTCCAATCCATTCAGGTTGATTCTATTCCATTCCATTCCTTTCCATTCCATTCGGGTTGATTCCATTCCATTCCTTTCCATTCCGTTCCATTCCATTCCATTCCATTCCATTCCATTCCATTCCATTCGGGTTGATTCCATTCCATTCCAGTCCATTCCATTCCATTACATTCCATTCGGTTTGATTCCATTCCATTTCTTTCCATTCCATTGCATTCCATTCCATTCCATCCGGTTGATTCCATAAAATTCCATTCCATTCCATTCCATTCGAGTTGATACCATTCCAGTCAATTCCATTCCATTCCATTCCATTCCATTCCATTCCATTCCATTCCATTCCATTCCTGTTGATTCCATGCCATTCCATTCCATTCCACTCCATTCCATTCCATTCGTGTTGATTCCAATCCTTTCCATTCCACTACATTCCATTCCATTCGTGTTGATTCCATTACATTCCTTTCCATTCCATTCCATTCCATTCGGGTTGATTCCATTCCACTCCATTCCATTCCATTCCTTTCCATTCCATTCCATTCCATTCTTTCAGGTTGATTCCCTTCCATTCCTTTCAATTCTATTCCATACCATTCCATTCGGGTTGTTTAAATTCCATTCCCTTCCTTTCCATTTCATTCCATTCCATTTCATTCCATTCCCTTCTGGTTGATTGCATTCCATTCCATTCCATTTCATTCCGGTGGATTCCATTCCATTCCATTCGTGTTGATTCCGTTCCATTCCACTCCATTCCATTCCTTTCCATTCCTTTCCATTCCATTCATTTCAGGTTGATTCCCTTCCATTCCATTCCATTCTATTCCATACCATTCCATTCGGTTTGATAAAATTCCATTCCATTCCTTTCCATTCCATTCCATTCCATTTCATTCCATTCCATTCCCGTTGATTCCATTCCATTCCATTCCATTCCATTCTATTCCATTCCATTCAGGTTGTTTCCATTCCATTCCATTCCATTCCATTCCATTCCATTCGGGTTGACTCCATTCCATTCCATTCCATTCCATTCCATTCCATTCCATTCCATTCCATTCGGGTTGACTCCATTCCATTCCATTCCATTCAATTCCATTCCATTCCATTCGGGTTGATTCCATTCCACTGCATTCCATTCCGTTCCTTTCCATTTGGGTTGATTCCTTTCCATTCCATTCCCTCCCATTCCATTACATTCCTTTTGGGTTGATACTATTCCATTCCATTCCATTCCGATCCATTCCATTCCATTCAATTTGGGTTAATTCCATTCTATTCCAATATATTCCATTCCATTCCATTCCGTTCGGGTTTACTTTATTCCATTCCATACCATTCCTTTCCATTTGGTTTTATTCCATTGAATTCCAATCTATTCCATTCCATTCCATTCCATTCCATTCCGGTTGATTCCATTCCATTCCATTCCATTCCATTGCATTCCATTCCATTCCATTCCTTTCCGGTTGATTCCATTCCATTCCATTCCATTCCATTCCATTCCATTCCATTCCATTCCATTCCATTCGTGTTGATTCCATTCCATTCCATTCAATTCCATTCCTTTCCATTCGTTTTTATTGCATTCTGTTCCATTCCATTCCACTCCATTCGGGTTGATTCTATTCCATTCCATTCCATTCCATTCCATTCCATTCCATTCCATTCCATTCCATTCCGGTTGATTCTATTCCATTCCGTTGAGTTTGATTCCCTTCCATTCCATTCCATTCTATTCCATACCATTCCATTCGGGTTGATAACATTCCATTGCATTCCGTTCCATTCCATACGGGTTGATTCCTTTCCATTCCATTCAATTCGGTTTGCCTCCATTCCATTCCATTCCGGTTGATTCCATTCCATTCTTTCCATTCCATTTAGGATGATTCCATTCCATTCCATTCCAATCCATTCCACTCGGGTTGATTCCATTCCATTCCAATCCATTCGGATTGATTCTATTCCATTCCATTGCATTCCATTCCATTCGGGTTGATTCCATTCCATTCATTTCTATTTCGTTCCATTCCATTCCATTCCATTCGGGATGTTTCCATTCCATTAAAGTCCATTCCATTCCATTCCTTTCCATTCGGGTTTATTCCATTCCATTTCTTTCCATTCCATTGCATTGCATTCCATTCCATTCGGGTTGATTCCATTCCATTCCATTCCATTCCATTCCATTCCATTCCATTCCATTCCATTCCCTCCAATTCCATTCCATTCCATTCGGGTTGATTCTATTCCATTCCATTCCATTCCATGACATTCCATTCCATTCCATGCCATTCCATTCCATTCCATTTCTGTAGATTCTATTCCATTCCAATTTATTCCATTCCATTCCATTCCATTCCATTCTGGTTGATTCCATTCCATTCCATTCCATTCCATTCCATTTCATTCCATTCGTATTGATTCTATTCCATTCCATTCCATTCCATTCCATTCCGTTCCATTTGGTTTGATTCCATTCCATTCCAATCTATTCCATTCCATTCCATTCCATTCTGTTTGATTCCATTCCATTCCATTCCATTCCATTCCATTCCATTCCATTCCATTCCACACCGGTTGATTCCATTCCATTCCATTCCATTCCATTCCATTCCATTCCATTACATTTCATTCGGATTGATTCCATTCTATTCCATTCCATCCCATTCCATTCCATTCCATTCGGGTTGATTCCATTCCATTCCATTCGGGTTGATTCCATTCCATTCCATTCCATTCCATTCCATTCCATTCCATTCCCTCCAATTCCATTCCATTCCATTCGGGTAGATTCTATTCCATTCCATTCCATTCCATTCCATTCCATTCCATTTGTGTTGATTCCTTTCCAATCCAATTTATTCCATTCCATTCCATTCCATTCCATTCTGGTTGATTCCATTCCATTCCATTCCATTCCATTCCATTCCATTCGTGTTGATTCAATTCCATTCCATTCCATTCCATTCCATTCCATTTGGTTTGATTCCATTCAATTCCAATCTATTCCATTCCATTCCAATCTGTTTGATTCCATTCCAATCCATTCCATTCCGGTTGATTCCATTCCATTCCATTCCATTCCTTTCCATTACATTACATTTCATTCGGGATGATTCCATTCTATTCCATTGCATCCCATTCCATTCCATTCCATTCGGGTTGATTCCATTCCATTCCATTCCATTGCATTCGGTTTGATTCCATTCCATTCCATTCCATTCCATTCCTTTCCATTCGGCTTGATTCCATTCCATTCCATACCCTCCCATTCCATTCCATTGCATTCCAATTGTGTTGATTCCATTCCATTCCAATCTATTCCATTCCATTCCATTCTGGTTGATTCCTTTCCATTCCATTCCATTCCATTTCATTCCATTCGGGTTGATTCTATTCCATTCCATTCCATTCCATTCCATTTGGTTTCATTCCATTGCATTCCAATCTATTCCATTCCATTCCATTCTGGTTGATTCCATTCCGTTCCAATCCATTCCATTCAATTCCATTCCATGGCATTCGTGTTGATTCCATTCCATTCCCTTCCATTCCATTGCATTCCTTTCCATTCGGGTTGATTCCATTCCATTGCATTCCATTCAATTCCTTTCCATTCGGGTTGATTCCATTCCATTCCATTCCATCCCATTCCATTCCATTCCATTCGTGTTCATTCTATTCCATTCCATTCCATTCCGATCCATTCCATTCCATTCCATTTTCGTTGATTCCATTCCATTGCAATGTATTCCATTCCATTCCATTCCATTCCATTTGGGTTGGTTCCATTCCATTCCATTGCATTCCGTTCCATTCGGGTTGATTCTATTCTATTCCATTCCTTCCCATTATATTCCATTACATTCCGGTTCATTCCATTCGATTCCCTTCCATTCCATTCCATTCCATTCGATTCCCTTCCATTCCATTCCATTCCATTCCATTCCATTCGTGTTGATTCCATTCCATTCCATTCAATACCATTCCATTCCATTCGTGTTGATTCCATTCCATTCCATTCCATTCCTTTCCATTCCATTCCATTCGGTTTGATTCCATTCCATTCCATTCCATTCCATTCCATTCCATTCCGGTTGATCCCATTCCATTCCATTTCATTCCATTCCATTCCATTCGGTTTGATTCCATTCAATTCCTTTCCATTCCATTCCTTTCCAATTCATTCCATTCCATTCCATTCGGTTTGATACCATTCAATTCCTTTCCATTCCATTCCTTTCCACTTCATTCCATTCCATTCCATTCAGGTTGATTCCCTTCGATACCATTCCATTCTATTGCATACCATTCCATTCGGGTTGATAACATTCCATTCCATTCCATTCCATTCCATTCGGGTTGATTCAATTCCAATTCATTCCATTCGGTTTGCCTCCATTCCATTCCACTCCGGTTGATTCCATTTCATTCCTTTCCATTCCATTTAGGATGATTCCATTCCATTCCATTCCATTCCATTCGGGTTCATTCCTTTCCATTCCATTCCATTCCAATCAATTCGGGTTGATTCTATTCCAATCCATTCCATTCCCTTCCATTCCATTCCATTCCATTCGCGTTCATTCCATTCCATTCCAATGCATTCCCTTCCATTCCATTCCATTCCTTTCGGGTTGATTCCATTCCGTTCGATTCCATTCCATTCCATTCCATTCCATTCCATTCCATTCCATTCCATTCGGGTTGGTTCCATTCTATTCCATTCCATTCCATTCGAGTTGATTCCATTCCATTCCATTCCATTCCATTCCATTCCATTCCATTCCATTCCATTCCATTCCGGTTGATTCCATTGCATTCAATTGCATTCCATTCCATTCCATTCCATTCCGTTTGATTCCATTCCATTCCATTTCATTCCATTCCATTTCATTCCATTCCGGTTGATCCCATTCCATTCCATTCCATTCCATTCCATTCCATTCCATTCGTGTAGATTCCATTCCAGTTTATTCCATTCGATTCGGGTTGATTCCATTCCATTCCATTCCATTCCATTCCATTCGGGTTGATTCCATTCCATTCCACTCCATTCCATTCCTTTCCATTCCATTCCATTCCTTTCAGGTTGATTCCCTTCCATTCCATTCCATTCCATTCCATACCATTCCTTTCGGGTTGATAACATTCCATTCCATTCCATTCCATTCCATTCCATTCCATTCGGGTTGATTCCATTCCAATCTATTCCATTCGGTTTGCCTCCATTCCATTCCACTACGGTTGATTCCATTCCATTCCTTTCCATTCCATTTAGGATGATTCCATTCCATTCCATTCCATTCCATTCTATTCCATTCCGGTTCACTCCTTTCCATTCCGTTCCATTCCAATCCATTCGGGTTGATTCTATTCCATTCCATTCCATTCCCTTCCATTCAATTCCATTCCATTCGCGTTCATTCCATTCCATTCAAGTCCATTCCCTTCCATTCCAATCCATTCCATTCTGGTTGATTCCATTCCGTTCCATTCCATTCCATTCCATTCCATTTCATTCGGTTTGATTCCATTCCATTCCATTCCATTCGAGATGCTTACATTCCATTCCATTCTATTCCATTCCTGTTGATTCCATTGCATTCCATTGCATTCCATTCCATTCCATTCCATTCCATTCCGGTTGATTCCATTCTATTCAATTTCATTCCATTCCATTCCATTCGGGTTGATTCCATTGCATTCGATCCCATTCCATTCCATTCCATTCCGTTCCTGTTGATTCCATTCTATTCCATTCCACTCCATTCCATTCCATTCCATTCGGGTTGATTCCATTCCATTCCATTCCATTTCATTCCATTGGTGTTAATTCCATTCGATTCCATTCCGTTCCATTCCATTTGATTTCATTCCATTCCATTCCATTCGGGTTGGTTCCATTCCATTCCCTTTCATTCCATTCCTTTCCATTGCGTTACATTGGAGTTGATTCCATTCCATTCCATTCCATTCCATTCCATTCGGGTTGATTCCATTCCATTCCATTGCATTGCATTCCATTCCATTCCATTCCAGTTGATTCCATTCTAATCCATTCCATTCCATTCCATTCCATTCGTGTTGATTCCATTCCATTCCAATCAATTCCATTCCATTCCATTCGTGTTGAATCCATTCTATTCCATTCCATTCCATTCCAATCCATTCGGGTTGATTCCATTCCATTACATTCCATTCCATTCCATTCCATTCCCGTTGATTCCATTCCATTCCATTCGTGTTGATTCCATTCTATTCCATTCCATTCCATTCCATTCCATTCCGGTTGATTCCATTCCATTCCATTCCATTCCATACCATTCCATTCGGGTTGATAACATTCCATTCCATTCCGTTCCATTCCATACGGGTTGACTCCATTCCATTCCATTCCATTCGGTTAGCCTCCCTTCCATTCCACTCCTGTTGATTCCATTTCATTCCTTTCCATTCCATTTAGGATGATTCCATTCCATTCCATTCCATTCCGTTCCATTCCATTCCATTCCGGAGATTCCTTTCCATTCCATTCCATTCCATTCCATTCAATTCCATTGCATTCCATTCCATTCCATTCCGGTTGACTCCATTCCATACCATTCCATTCCGTTTCAATCCATTCCATTCCATTCCTGTTTATTCCATTCCATTCCATTCCATTCCATTCCATTGCTTTCCATTCCTTTCCATTCGGGATGATTCCATTCCATTCCATGCCATCCGATTCCATTCCATTCCATTCGGGTTGATTCCATTCCACTCCATTCCATCCGATTCCATTGCATTCCATTCGGGTTGATTCCGTAGCATTCCATTCCATTCCATTCCATTCCGTTCCATTCGGGTTGATTCTATTCCATTCCATTACATTTGGGTTGATTCCATTCCATTCCAATCTATTCCAATCCATTCCATTGCATTCCAGTCTGGTTGATTCCATTCCATTTCATTCCATTCCCTTCCATTCCATTCCATTCGGTTTGATTCCTTTCCATTCCATTCCATTTCATTCCATTCCAAACCATTCCATTCGGGTTGACAATATTCTATTCTATTCCATTCCATTCCATTCCATTCCATTTTATTCCATTCCATCGGGTTGATTCCATTCCATTCCATTCCATTCGGTTTGAATCCATTCCATTCCATTCCGGTTGATTCCATTCCATTCCTTTCCATTCCATTTAGGTTGACTCCATTCCATTCCATTCCATTCCATTCCATTACATTACATTTCATTTGGGTTGATTCCATTCCATTCCATTCCATTCCATTGCATTCCATTCCATTCCGTTCCATTCGGGTTGATTCTATTCCATTCCATTCCATTCCATTCCATTTGGGTTGATTCCATTTCATTCTTTTCTATTCCATTCTTTCCATTCCATTCCATTCCATTCTGGATGATTCCATTCCATTCCATTCCATTCCATTCGGATTGATACCATCCCATTCCATTCCATTCGGGTTGATTCCATTCCATTCCATTCCATTCGGGTTGATAACATTCTATTCCTTTCCATCCCATTACATTCCACTACATTCGGGTTGATTCCATTCCATTCCATTCCATTCCATTCATGTTGATTCCATTCCATTCCATTCCATTGCATGACATTCCATTCGGGTTGATTCCATTCCATTCCATTCCATTCCATTCCATTCCATTCCATTCGGGTTGATTCCATTCCATTCCATTCCATTCCATTCCATTCCTTTCCATTCCGTTCCATTCGGGTTTATTACTTTCCATTCCATTGCATTCCATTCCACTCCATTCCAAACCATTCCATTCGGGTTGATAATATTCTATTCCATTCCGTTCCATTCCATTCCATTCCATTTCATTCCATTCCATTCCGGTTGATTCCATTTCATTCCATTCCATTACATTCTTTTTGATTCCATTCCATTCCATTGCATTCCATTCCATTCCATTCCATTCCATTCCATTCCATTCCATTCCGGTTGATTCCATTCCATTCCATTCCATTCCATTCCATTCCATTCTATTCGTGTTGATTCCATTCGAATCTATTCGTGTTTATTGCATTCCATTCCATTCCATTCCATTCCATTCCATTCGGGTTGATTCCATTCCATTCCGTTCCATTCCATTCCTTTCCATTCAGTTTGATTCCATTCCATTCCATTCCATCCCATTCCATTCCATTCCATTCTTTTTTACTCCATTCCATTCCATTCCGGTTGATTCCATTCCATTCGTTTCCATTCCGTTTTGGTTGATTCCATTCCATTCCATTCCTTTCCATTCCATTTAGGTTGACTCCATTACTTTCCATTCCATTCCATTCCGGTTGATTCCATTCAATTCCATTCCATTCCATTCCTTTCAATTCGGATTTATTCCATTCAATTCCATTCCATCCGATTCCATTCCATTCCATCCGATTGCATTCCATTCCATTCGGGTTGATTCCATAGCATTGAATTCCATTCCATTCCGTTCCTTTCCAATCAATGTGAATCTATTCCTTTGCATTCCATTCCATTCCATTCCACTCCATTCCACTTAGGTTAACTCCATTCCATTCCAATCTATTCCATTCCGTTACATTCCATTCCATTCTGGTTGATTCCATTCCATTCCATTCTATTCCATTCCATTCCATTCCATTCCATTCGGGTTGAATACTTTCCATTCCATTCCATTCCATTCCATTACAAACCATTCCATTCGGGTTGATAATACTCTATTCCATTCCGTTCCATTCCATTCCATTCCATTTCATTCCATTCCATTCCGGTTGATTCCATTCCATTCCATTCCATTCGGTTTGACTCCATTCCACTCCATTCCGGTTGATTCCATTCCACTCCTTTCCATTCCATATAGGTTGAATCCATTCCATTCTATTCCATTCCATTTCATTCGGGTTGATTCCATTCCATTCCATTCCATTCCGTTCCAATCGGGTTGATTCTATTCCATTCCATTCCATTCCATTCCGTTCCTTTCCATTCCATTCCATTCGTGTTGATTCCATTCCATTCCATTCCATTCCATTCGGGTTGACTCCATTCCATTCCTTTCCATTCCATTCCATTCCATTCCATTTCACTGCATTCCATTCTGGTGGATTCCATTCCATTCCATTCCATTCCATTCCATTCCTTTCCATTCCTTTCCATTCCATTCCATTCGGGTTAATTCCCTTCCATTCCATTGCATTCTATTCCATGCCATTCCATTCCGGTTGATAACATTCCACTCCATTCCGCTCCATTCCATTCCATTCCATTTCATTCCATTCCATTCGGTTTGATTCCATTCCATTCAGTTCCATTCGGTTTGACTCCATTCCATTCCATTCCGGTTGATTCCATTCCATTTCATTCCATTCCTTTCCATTCCATTCCTTTCCATTTAGGTTGATTCCATTCCATTCCAATCCATTCCATTCCATTCCATTCCGGTGATTCCTTTCCATTCCTTTCCATTCCATTCCATTCCATTCCATTCCATTCCATTCCATTCCATTCCATTCCATTCCATTCCGGTTGACTCCATTCCATTCCATTCCATTCCATTCCATTCCATTCCATTCCATTCCGGTTGACTCCATTCCATTCCATTCCATTCCATTCCATTCCATTCCATTCCATTCCATTCCATTCCATTCCATTTCGGTTTATTCCATTCCATTCCATTCCATTCCATTCCATTCCTTTCCATTCGGGTTGATTCCATTCCATTCTAATATATTCCATTCTTTCCACTCCATTCCATTCCATTCTTGTTGACTCCATTCTATTCCATTAGATTTCATTCCATTCCATTCCATTCCGGTTTATTCCATTCCATTCCATTCCATTCGGGTTGATTCCCTTCCATTCCATTCCATTAGGGTTGATTCCATTCCATTCCATTCCATTTGGGTTGATAACATTCTATTCCTATCCATCCCATTACATTCCACTCCATTCGGGTTGATTCCATTCTATTCCATTCCATTCCGTTCCTTTCCATTCCATTCCAATCCATTCGGTTTGATTCCGTTCCATTGCATTCCATTCGATTCCTTTCCATTCGGCTTGATTCCATTCCATTCCATTCCATCCCATTCCATTCCATTCCATTCGGGTTGATTCTATTCCATTCCATTCCATTCCGATCCATTCCATTCCATTCCATTTGTGTTGATTCCGTTCCATTCCAATCTATTCCATTCCTTTCCATTCTGGTTGATTCCATTCCATTACATTCGGGTTGATTCCTTTGCATTCCATTCCACTCCATTCCAATCCATTCAGGTTGATTCTATTCCATTCCATTCCTTTCCATTCCATTCGGGTTGATTCCATTCCATTCCTTTCCATTCCGTTCCATTCCATTCCATTCCATTCCATTCCATGCCATTCCATTCGGGTTGATTCCATTCCATTCCAGTCCATTCCATTCCATTACATTCCATTCGGTTTGATTCCATTCCATTTCTTTCCATTCCATTGCATTCCATTCCATTCCATCCGGTTGATTCCATAAAATTCCATTCCATTCCATTCCATTCGAGTTGATTCCATTCCATTCCATTCCATTCCATTCCATTCCATTCCATTCCTGTTGATTCCATGCCATTCCATTCCATTCCACTCCATTCCATTCCATTCGTGTTGATTCCAATCCTTTCCATTCCACTACATTCCATTCCATTCGTGTTGATTCCATTACATTCCATTCCATTCCATTCCATTCCATTCGGGTTGATTCCATTCCACTCCATTCCATTCCATTCCTTTCCATTCCATTCCATTCCATTCTTTCAGGTTGATTCCCTTCCATTCCTTTCAATTCTATTCCATACCATTCCATTCGGGTTGATTAAATTCCATTCCCTTCCTTTCCATTTCATTCCATTCCATTTCATTCCATTCCCTTCTGGTTGATTGCATTCCATTCCATTCCATTTCATTCCGGTGGATTCCATTCCATTCCATTCGTGTTGATTCCATTCCATTCCACTCCATTCCATTCCTTTCCATTCCTTTCCATTCCATTCATTTCAGGTTGATTCCCTTCCATTCCCTTCCATTCTATTCCATACCATTCCATTCGGTTTGATAAAATTCCATTCCATTCCTTTCCATTCCATTCCATTCCATTTCATTCCATTCCATTCCCGTTGATTCCATTCCATTCCATTCCATTCCTTTCAATTTCATTTAGGTTGATTCCATTCCATTCCATTCCATTCCATTCTATTCCATTCCATTCCGGTTGTTTCCATTCCATTCCATTCCATTCCATTCCATTCCATTCGGGTTGACTCCATTCCATTCCATTCCATTCCATTCCATTCCATTCCATTCCATTCCATTCCATTCGGGTTGACTCCATTCCATTCCATTCCATTCAATTCCATTCCATTCCATTCGGGTTGATTCCGTTCCACTGCATTGCATTCCGTTCCTTTCCATTTGGGTTGATTCCTTTCCATTCCATTCCCTCCCATTCCATTACATTCCTTCTGGGTTGATACTATTCCATTCCATTCCATTCCGATCCATTCCATTCCATTCAATTTGGGTTAATTCCATTCTATTCCAATATATTCCATTCCATTCCATTCCGTTCGGGTTTACTTTATTCCATTCCATACCATTCCTTTCCATTTGGTTTTATTCCATTGAATTCCAATCTATTCCATTCCATTCCATTCCATTCCATTCCATTCCGGTTGATTCCATTCCATTCCATTCCATTCCATTCCATTCCATTCCATTCCATTCCATTCCTTTCCGGTTGATTCCATTCCATTCCATTCCATTCCATTCCATTCCATTCCATTCCATTCCATTCCATTCGTGTTGATTCCATTCCATTCCATTCAATTCCATTCCTTTCCATTCGTTTTTATTGCATTCTGTTCCATTCCATTCCACTCCATTCGGGTTGATTCTATTCCATTCCATTCCATTCCATTCCATTCTATTCCATTCCATTCCATTCCGGTTGATTCTATTCCATTCCATTGAGTTTGATTCCCTTCCATTCCATTCCATTCTATTCCATACCATTCCATTCGGGTTGATAACATTCCATTGCATTCCGTTCCATTCCATATGGGTTGATTCCTTTCCATTCCATTCAATTCGGTTTGCCTCCATTCCATTCCATTCCGGTTGATTCCATTCCATTCTTTCCATTCCATTTAGGATGATTCCATTCCATTCCATTCCATTCCAATCCATTCCACTCGGGTTGATTCCATTCCATTCCAATCCATTCGGATTGATTCTATTCCATTCCATTCCATTCCATTCCATTCGTGTTGATTCCATTCCATTCCATTCAATACCATTCCATTCCATTCGTGTTGATTCCATTCCATTCCATTCCATTCCTTTCCATTCCATTCCATTCGGTTTGATTCCATTCCATTCCATTCCATTCCATTCCATTCCGGTTGATCCCATTCCATTCCATTTCATTCCATTCCATTCCATTCGGTTTGATTCCATTCAATTCCTTTCCATTCCATTCCTTTCCAATTCATTCCATTCCATTCCATTCGGTTTGATACCATTCAATTCCTTTCCATTCCATTCCTTTCCACTTCATTCCATTCCATTCCATTCAGGTTGATTCCCTTCGATACCATTCCATTCTATTGCATACCATTCCATTCGGGTTGATAACATTCCATTCCATTCCATTCCATTCCATTCGGGTTGATTCAATTCCAATTCATTCCATTCGGTTTGCCTCCATTCCATTCCACTCCGGTTGATTCCATTTCATTCCTTTCCATTCCATTTAGGATGATTCCATTCCATTCCATTCCATTCCATTCGGGTTCATTCCTTTCCATTCCATTCCATTCCAATCAATTCGGGTTGATTCTATTCCAATCCATTCCATTCCCTTCCATTCCATTCCATTCCATTCGCGTTCATTCCATTCCATTCCAATGCATTCCCTTCCATTCCATTCCATTCCTTTCGGGTTGATTCCATTCCGTTCGATTCCATTCGATTCCATTCCATTCCATTCCATTCCATTCCATTCCATTCGGGTTGGTTCCATTCTATTCCATTCCATTCCATTCGAGTTGATTCCATTCCATTCCATTCCATTCCATTCCATTCCATTCCATTCCATTCCATTCCATTCCGGTTGATTCCATTGCATTCAATTGCATTCCATTCCATTCCATTCCATTCCGTTTGATTCCATTCCATTCCATTTCATTCCATTCCATTTCATTCCATTCCGGTTGATTCCATTCCATTCCATTCCATTCCATTCCATTCCATTCCATTCCATTCCATTCGTGTAGATTCCATTCCATTTTATTCCATTCGATTCGGGTTGATTCCATTCCATTCCATTCCATTCCATTCCATTCGGGTTGATTCCATTCCATTCCACTCCATTCCATTCCTTTCCATTCCATTCCATTCCTTTCAGGTTGATTCCCTTCCATTCCATTCCATTCCATTCCATACCATTCCTTTCGGGTTGATAACATTCCATTCCATTCCATTCCATTCCATTCCATTCCATTCGGGTTGATTCCATTCCAATCTATTCCATTCGGTTTGCCTCCATTCCATTCCACTACGGTTGATTCCATTCCATTCCTTTCCATTCCATTTAGGATGATTCCATTCCATTCCATTCCATTCCATTCTATTCCATTCCGGTTCACTCCTTTCCATTCCGTTCCATTCCAATCCATTCGGGTTGATTCTATTCCATTCCATTCCATTCCCTTCCATTCAATTCCATTCCATTCGCGTTCATTCCATTCCATTCAAGTCCATTCCCTTCCATTCCAATCCATTCCATTCTGGTTGATTCCATTCCGTTCCATTCCATTCCATTCCATTCCATTTCATTCGGTTTGATTCCATTCCATTCCATTCCATTCGAGATGCTTACATTCCATTCCATTCTATTCCATTCCTGTTGATTCCATTGCATTCCATTGCATTCCATTCCATTCCATTCCATTCCATTCCGGATGATTCCATTCTATTCAATTTCATTCCATTCCATTCCATTCGGGTTGATTCCATTGCATTCGATCCCATTCCATTCCATTCCATTCCGTTCCTGTTGATTCCATTCTATTCCATTCCACTCCATTCCATTCCATTCCATTCGGGTTGATTCCATTCCATTCCATTCCATTTCATTCCATTGGTGTTAATTCCATTCGATTCCATTCCGTTCCATTCCATTTGATTTCATTCCATTCCATTCCATTCGGGTTGGTTCCATTCCATTCCCTTTCATTCCATTCCTTTCCATTGCGTTACATTGGAGTTGATTCCATTCCATTCCATTCCATTCCATTCCATTCGGGTTGATTCCATTCCATTCCATTGCATTGCATTCCATTCCATTCCATTCCAGTTGATTCCATTCTAATCCATTCCATTCCATTCCATTCCATTCGTGTTGATTCCATTCCATTCCAATCAATTCCATTCCATTCCATTCGTGTTGAATCCATTCTATTCCATTCCATTCCATTCCAATCCATTCGGGTTGATTCCATTCCATTACATTCCATTCCATTCCATTCCATTCCCGTTGATTCCATTCCATTCCATTCGTGTTGATTCCATTCTATTCCATTCCATTCCATTCCATTCCATTCCGGTTGATTCCATTCCATTCCATTCCATTCCATACCATTCCATTCGGGTTGATAACATTCCATTCCATTCCGTTCCATTCCATACGGGTTGACTCCATTCCATTCCATTCCATTCGGTTAGCCTCCATTCCATTCCACTCCTGTTGATTCCATTTCATTCCTTTCCATTCCATTTAGGATGATTCCATTCCATTCCATTCCATTCCGTTCCATTCCATTCCATTCCGGAGATTCCTTTCCATTCCATTCCATTCCATTCCATTCAATTCCATTGCATTCCATTCCATTCCATTCCGGTTGACTCCATTCCATACCATTCCATTCCGTTTCAATCCATTCCATTCCATTCCTGTTTATTCCATTCCATTCCATTCCATTCCATTCCATTGCTTTCCATTCCTTTCCATTCGGGATGATTCCATTCCATTCCATGCCATCCGATTCCATTCCATTCCATTCGGGTTGATTCCATTCCACTCCATTCCATCCGATTCCATTGCATTCCATTCGGGTTGATTCCGTAGCATTCCATTCCATTCCATTCCATTCCGTTCCATTCGGGTTGATTCTATTCCATTCCATTACATTTGGGTTGATTCCATTCCATTCCAATCTATTCCAATCCATTCCATTGCATTCCAGTCTGGTTGATTCCATTCCATTTCATTCCATTCCCTTCCATTCCATTCCATTCGGTTTGATTCCTTTCCATTCCATTCCATTTCATTCCATTCCAAACCATTCCATTCGGTTTGACAATATTCTATTCTATTCCATTCCATTCCATTCCATTCCATTTTATTCCATTCCATCGGGTTGATTCCATTCCATTCCATTCCATTCGGTTTGAATCCATTCCATTCCATTCCGGTTGATTCCATTCCATTCCTTTCCATTCCATTTAGGTTGACTCCATTCCATTCCATTCCATTCCATTACATTACATTTCATTTGGGTTGATTCCATTCCATTCCATTCCATTCCATTCCATTCCATTGCATTCCATTCCATTCCGTTCCATTCGGGTTGATTCTATTCCATTCCATTCCATTCCATTCCATTTGGGTTGATTCCATTTCATTCTTTTCTATTCCATTCTTTCCATTCCATTCCATTCCATTCTGGATGATTCCATTCCATTCCATTCCATTCCATTCGGATTGATACCATCCCATTCCATTCCATTCGGGTTGATTCCATTCCATTCCATTCCATTCGGGTTGATAACATTCTATTCCTTTCCATCCCATTACATTCCACTACATTCGGGTTGATTCCATTCCATTCCATTCCATTCCATTCATGTTGATTCCATTCCATTCCATTCCATTGCATGACATTCCATTCGGGTTGATTCCATTCCATTCCATTCCATTCCATTCCATTCCATTCCATTCGGGTTGATTCCATTCCATTCCATTCCATTCCATTCCATTCCTTTCCATTCCGTTCCATTCGGGTTTATTACTTTCCATTCCTTTGCATTCCATTCCACTCCATTCCAAACCATTCCATTCGGGTTGATAATATTCTATTCCATTCCGTTCCATTCCATTCCATTCCATTTCATTCCATTCCATTCCGGTTGATTCCATTTCATTCCATTCCATTACATTCTTTTTGATTCCATTCCATTCCATTGCATTCCATTCCATTCCATTCCATTCCATTCCATTCCATTCCGGTTGATTCCATTCCATTCCATTCCATTCCATTCCATTCCATTCTATTCGTGTTGATTCCATTCGAATCTATTCGTGTTTATTGCATTCCATTCCATTCCATTCCATTCCATTCCATTCGGGTTGATTCCATTCCATTCCGTTCCATTCCATTCCTTTCCATTCAGTTTGATTCCATTCCATTCCATTCCATCCCATTCCATTCCATTCCATTCTTTTTTACTCCATTCCATTCCATTCCGGTTGATTCCATTCCATTCGTTTCCATTCCGTTTTGGTTGATTCCATTCCATTCCATTCCTTTCCATTCCATTTAGGTTGACTCCATTACTTTCCATTCCATTCCATTCCGGTTGATTCCATTCAATTCCATTCCATTCCATTCCTTTCAATTCGGATTTATTCCATTCAATTCCATTCCATCCGATTCCATTCCATTCCATCCGATTGCATTCCATTGCATTCGGGTTGATTCCATAGCATTGAATTCCATTCCATTCCGTTCCTTTCCAATCAATGTGAATCTATTCCTTTGCATTCCATTCCATTCCATTCCACTCCATTCCACTTGGGTTAACTCCATTCCATTCCAATCTATTCCATTCCGTTACATTCCATTCCATTCTGGTTGATTCCATTCCATTCCATTCTATTCCATTCCATTCCATTCCATTCCATTCCATTCGGGTTGAATACTTTCCATTCCATTCCATTCCATTCCATTACAAACCATTCCATTCGGGTTGATAATATTCTATTCCATTCCGTTCCATTCCATTCCATTCCATTTCATTCCATTCCATTCCGGTTGATTCCATTCCATTCCATTCCATTCGGTTTGACTCCATTCCACTCCATTCCGGTTGATTCCATTCCACTCCTTTCCATTCCATATAGGTTGAATCCATTCCATTCTATTCCATTCCATTTCATTCGGGTTGATTCCATTCCATTCCATTCCATTCCGTTCCAATCGGGTTGATTCTATTCCATTCCATTCCATTCCATTCCGTTCCTTTCCATTCCATTCCATTCGTGTTGATTCCATTCCATTCCATTCCATTCCATTCGGGTTGACTCCATTCCATTCCTTTCCATTCCATTCCATTCCATTCCATTTCACTGCATTCCATTCTGGTGGATTCCATTCCATTCCATTCCATTCCATTCCTTTCCATTCCTTTCCATTCCATTCCATTCGGGTTAATTCCCTTCCATTCCATTGCATTCTATTCCATGCCATTCCATTCCGGTTGATAACATTCCACTCCATTCCGCTCCATTCCATTCCATTCCATTTCATTCCATTCCATTCGGTTTGATTCCATTCCATTCAGTTCCATTCGGTTTGACTCCATTCCATTCCATTCCGGTTGATTCCATTCCATTTCATTCCATTCCTTTCCATTCCATTCCTTTCCATTTAGGTTGATTCCATTCCATTCCAATCCATTCCATTCCATTCCATTCCGGTGATTCCTTTCCATTCCATTCCATTCCATTCCATTCCATTCCATTCCATTCCATTCCATTCCATTCCATTCCATTCCGGTTGACTCCATTCCATTCCATTCCATTCCATTCCATTCCATTCCATTCCATTCCATTCCGGTTGACTCCATTCCATTCCATTCCATTCCATTCCATTCCATTCCATTCCATTCCATTCCATTCCATTCCATTTCGGTTTATTCCATTCCATTCCATTCCATTCCATTCCATTCCTTTCCATTCGGGTTGATTCCATTCCATTCTAATATATTCCATTCTTTCCACTCCATTCCATTCCATTCTTGTTGACTCCATTCTATTCCATTAGATTTCATTCCATTCCATTCCATTCCGGTTTATTCCATTCCATTCCATTCCATTCGGGTTGATTCCCTTCCATTCCATTCCATTAGGGTTGATTCCATTCCATTCCATTCCATTTGGGTTGATAACATTCTATTCCTATCCATCCCATTACATTCCACTCCATTCGGGTTGATTCCATTCCATTCCATTCGTGATTATTCCATTCCATTCCATTCCATTTCATGCCATTCCATTCGGATTTATTCCATTCCATTCCATTCCATTCCATTCCATTCCATTCCATTTGGGTTGATTCCATTCCATTTCATTCCAGTGAATTCCATTCCATTCCATTCCGGTTGACTGCATTCAATTCCTTTCCATTCCATTCCATTCGGATTGATGCCATTCCATTGCATTCCATTCGACTCCATTCCGTTCCGGTTGAATCCATTCCATTGCAATCTACTCCATTCCACTCCATTTGGATTTATTCCATTCCATTCCATTCCACTCCATTCCATTCCATTCCATTCCATTCGGGTTGATTCCATTCCATTCCATTCCATTCCATTCCATTCCATTTGGTTTGATTCCATTCCATTCCTTTCCTTTCCATTCCTTTCCATTCCATTCCATTGAGGTTGATTCCCTTCCTTTCCAATCCATTCTATTCCATACCATTCCATTCGGGTTGATAACATTCCATTCCATTCCTTTCCAATCCACACGGGTTGATTCCATTCCATTCCATTCCATTCGGTTTGCCTCCATTCCATTCCAGTCCGATTGATTCCATTCCATTCCTTTACATTCCATTTACGATGATTCCATTCCATTCCATTCCATTCCGTTCCATTCCATTCCATTCCATTCGGGTTGATTCCATTGCATTCCATTCCATTCCGTTCCAATCCTTTCGGGTTGATTTTATTCCATTCCATTCCCTTCCATTCCATTAGGGTTGATTCCATTCCATTCCTTTCCATTCCGTTCCATTCCATTCCATTACATTCGGGTTGATTCCATTCCTTTCCATTCCATTCCATTCCATTCCATTCCATTCGGTTTGATTCCATTCCATTTCTTTCCATTCCATTGCATTGCATTCCATTCCATTCGGGTTGATTCCATACCATTCCATTCCATTCCATTCCATTCGAGTTGATTCCATTCCATTCCATTCCATTCCATTCCATTCCATTCCATTCCATTCCATTCCATTCCTGTTGATTCCATGCCATTCCATTGCATTCCATTCCATTCCATTCCATTCTGGTTGATCCCATTCTATTCCTTTCCATTCCATTCCATTCCATTCCATTCGTGTTGATTCCATTCCATTCCATTCCACTGCATTCCATTCCATTCGTGTTGATTCCATTACATTCCTTTCCATTCCATTCCATTCTTGTTGATTCCATTCCACTCCATTCAATTCCATTCCTTTCCATTCCATTCCATTCCATTCTTTTAGGTTGATTCCCTTCCATTCCTTTCCATTCTATTCCATAACATTCCTTTCGGGTTGATAAAATTCCATTCACTTCCTTTCCATTGCATTCCATTCCATTTCATTCCATTCCCTTCTGGTTGATTCCATTCCATTCCATTCCATTTCATTCCGGTTAATTCCATTCCATTCCATTCGTGTTGATTCGTTTCCATTCTTTTCCATTCCATTCCATTCCATTCTGGTTGATTCCATGCCATTCCATTCCATTGCATTGCGGTTGATTCCATTCCACACCATTCGTGTTGATTCCATTCCATTCCACTTCATTCCATTCCTTTCCATTCCATTCCATTCCATTCATTTCAGGTTGATTCCCTTCCATTCCATTCCATTCTATTCCATACCATTCCATTCGGTTTGATGAAATTCCATTCCATTCCTTTCCATTCCATTCCATTCCATTCCATTCCATTCCATTCCATTCCATTCCATTCCATTCCCGTTGATTGCATTCCATTCCATTCCATTCCATACTATTCCATTCCATTCCGGTTGTTTCCATTCCATTCCATTCCATTCGATTCCATTCCATTCCATTCCATTAAATTCGGGTTTACTCCATTCCATTCCATTCCATTCCATTCCATTCCATTCCATTCGGGTTGATTCCATTCCATTGCATTCCTTTCCATTCCTTTCCATTTGGGTTGATTCCATTCCATTCCATTCCCTCCCATTCCATTCCATTCCTTTTGGGTTGATTCTATTCCATTCCATTCCATTCTGATCCATTCCATTCCATTCCATTGGGTTAATTCCATTCCATTCCAATATATTCCATTCCATTCCATTCCACTCCATTTTGGTTGAGTCCATTCCATTCCATTCCATTCCATTCCATTCCATTCCTTTCCATTCGGGTTTATTTTATTCCATTCCATTCCTTTCCTTTCCATTTGGTTTGATTCCATTGCATTCCAATCTATTCCATTCCATTCCATTCCATTCCATTCCATTCTGGTTGATTCCATTCCATTCCATTCCATTCCATTGCATTCCATTTCATTCCATTCCATTCGGGTTGATTCCATTTCATTCCATTCCATTCCATTCCATTCCATTCGGGTTGATTCCATTCTATTCCATTCCAATCCATTCCTTTCCATTCCATTCCAATCCATTCGGTTTGATTCCGTTCCATTGCATTCCATTCAATTCCTTTCCATTCGGCTTGATTCCATTCCATTCCATTCCATCCCATTCCATTCCATTCCATTCGGGTTGATTCTATTCCATTCCATTCCATTCCGATCCATTCCATTCCATTCCATTTGTGTTGATTCCGTTCCATTCCAATCTATTCCATTCCATTCCATTCTGGTTGATTCCATTCCACTACATTCGGGTTGATTCCATTGCATTCCATTCCACTCCATTCCAATCCATTCAGGTTGATTCTATTCCATTCCATTCCCTTCCATTCCATTCGGGTTGATTCCATTCCATTCCTTTCCATTCCGTTCCATTCCATTCCATTCCATTCGGGTTGATTCCATTCCATTCCAGTCCATTCCATTCCATTACATTCCATTCGGTTTGATTCCATTCCATTTCTTTCCATTCCATTGCATTCCACTCCATTCTATCCGGTTGATTCCATACCATTCCATTCCATTCCATTCCATTCGAGTTGATTCCATTCCATTCAATTCCATTCCATTCCATTCCATTCCATTCCATTCCTGTTGATTCCATGCCATTCCATTCCATTCCACTCCATTCCATTCCATTCGTGTTGATTCCAATCCTTTCCATTCCACTACATTCCACTCCATTCGTGTTGATTCCATTACATTCCTTTCCATTCCATTCCATTCCATTCGGGTTGATTCCATTCCACTCCATTCCATTCCATTCCTTTCCATTCCATTCCATTCCATTCTTTCAGGTTGATTCCCTTCCATTCCTTTCAATTCTATTCCATACCATTCCATTCGGGTTGATTAAATTCCATTCCCTTCCTTTCCATTGCATTCCATTCCATTTCATTCCATTCCCTTCTGGTTGATTGCATTCCATTCCATTCCATTTCATTCCGGTTGATTCCATTCCATTCCATTCCATTCCATTCCATTCCATTCCATTCCATTCCATTCTATTCGTGTTGATTCCATTCGAATCTATTCGTGTTTATTGCATTCCATTCCATTCCATTCCATTCGGGTTGATTCCATTCCATTCCGTTCCATTCCATTCCTTTCCATTCAGTTTGATTCCATTCCATTCCATTCCATCCCATTCCATTCCATTCCATTCTGTTTAACTCCATTCCATTCCATTCCTGTTGATTCCATTCCATTCCTTTCCATTCCGTTTTGGTTGATTCCATTCCATTCCATTCCTTTCCATTCCATTTAGATTGACTCCATTACTTTCCTTTCCACTCCATTCCGGTTGATTCCATTCAATTCCATTCCATTCCATTCCTTTCAATTCGGATTTATTCCATTCAATTCCATTCCATCCGATTCCATTCCATTCCATCCGATTGCATTCCATTCCATTCGGGTTGATTCCATAGCATTGAATTCCATTCCATTCCGTTCCTTTCCAATCAATGTGAATCTATTCCTTTGCATTCCATTCCATTCCATTCCACTCCATTCCACTTGGGTTAACTCCATTCCATTCCAATTTATTCCATTCCGTTACATTCCATTCCATTCTGGTTGATTCCATTCCATTCCATTCTATTCCATTCCATTCCATTCCATTCCATTCGGGTTGATTACTTTCCATTCCATTCCATTCCATTCCATTACAAACCATTGCATTCGGGTTGATAATATTCTATTCCATTCCGTTCCATTCCATTCCATTCCATTTCATTCCATTCCATTCCGGTTGATTACATTCCATTCCATTCCATTCGGTTTGACTCCATTCCACTCCATTCCGGTTGATTCCATTCCACTCCTTTCCATTCCATATAGGTTGAATCCATTCCATTCTATTCCATTCCATTTCATTCGGGTTGATTCCATTCCATTCCATTCCATTCCGTTCCAATCGGGTTGATTCTATTCCATTCCATTCCATTCCATTCCGTTCCTTTTGTGTTGATTCCATTCCATTCCATTCCATTCCATTCCATTCCATTCGTGTTGATTCCATTCCATTCCATTCCATTCGCGTTGATTCCTTTCCATTCCATTCCATTCGGGTTGATAACATTCTATTCCATTCCATCCCATTCCATTCCATTTCTTTCGGGTTGATTCCATTCCATTGATTCCATTGCATTCCATTCCATTCGGGTTGATTCCATTCCATTCCATTCCATGCCATTTGGTTTGATTCCATCCGATTGCATTCCATTGAATTCCATTGAATTCCATTCCGGTTCACTGCATTCCATTCCATTTCATTCCATTCCATTCCATTCGGGTTGATTCCATTCCAATCCATTCGATTCCACTACATTCCATTCCATTCGATTCCATTCCATTCGATTCCACTACATTCCATTCCATTCGATTCCATTCCATTCAGTTCGATTCCATTGCATTCCATTCCATTCGATTCCTCTCCGTTCCGGTTGATTCCATTCCATTCCAATCCACTCCATTCCATTCCATTCGGGTTGATTCCATTCCATTCCATTCCATTCCATTCCATTCCTTTCCATTCCATTCCATTCGGATTGATTCCATTTCATTTTCATTCCATTCCATTGCATTCATTTCCATTCCCTTTTGGTTGATTCCATTCCATTTCATTCCATTCCATTCGGGTTGATTCCATTCCATTCCATTCCATTCGGTTTGACTCCATTCAATTCCATTCTGGTTGATTCCATTCCATTCCTTTCCATTCCATTTAGGTTGATTCCATTCCATTCCATTCCTTTCCATTCCGTTTAGGTTGACTCCATTCCATTCCATTCCATTCATTAGGGTTGATTCCATTAGATTCCATTCCATTCCATTCCATACCGTTCCATTCGGTTTGATTCTATTCCATTCCATTCCATTCCATTCCATTTGGGTTGATTCCATTCCATTCTTTCCATTCCATTCGATTCCATTGTGGTTGATTAGATTCCATTCCATTCCATTCCATTCCATTCCGTTTGATTTCATTTCATTCCATTCCATTCGGGTTGATTCCATTCCATTCCATTCCATTTTGGTTGATAACATTCTATTACATTCCATCCCATTACATTCCATTCCATTCGGGTTGATTCCATACCATTCCATTTCATTGCATTCCATTCCATTCCGGTTGATTCCATTCTACTCCATTCAATTCCATTACATTCCATTCCATTCCATTCCATTCCATTCGGTTGATACCTTCCCATTCCATTCCATTCCATTCCATTCCATTCCATTTCATTCGGGTTGATTCTATTCCATTCAATTCCATTGTATTCCATTTGGGTTGATTCCATTCCATTGCAATCTGTTCCATTCCATTTCATTCCATTCCATTCCATTCTGGTTGATTCCATTCCATTCCTTTCCATTCCATTCCATTAGGGTTGATTCCATTCCATTCAATTCCATTTGGGTTGATTCCATTCCATTCCATTACATTCTGTTTGATAACATTCTATTCCATTCCATCCCATTAAATTCCACTCCATTCTTGTTGATTCCATTCCATTCCATTCCATTCCATTGGTGTTGATTCCATTCCATTCCATTCCATTGCATGCCATGCCATTCGGGTTGATTCTATTCCATTCCATTCCATTCCATTCCATTCCATTTCTTTCCATTTGGGATGATTCCATTCCATTCCACTCCATTGAATTCCATTCCATTCCATTCCGGTTGACTGCATTCCATTCCATTCCATTCTATTTCATTCGGGTTGATTCCATTCCATTCCATTCCATTCCACTACATTCCATTCCATTCGATTCCATTCCATTCAGTTTGATTCCATTCCTTTGCATTCCATTCGATTCCATTCCGTTCCGGTTGATTCCATTCCATTCCAATCCACTCCATTCCATTCCATTTGGGTTGATTCCATTCCATTCCATTCCATTCCTTTCGGGTTGATTCCATTCCATTCCATTCCATTGCATTCCACTCCATTCCATTCCATTCGGGTTGATTCCATTCCATTCCATTCCATTCCATTCGGATTGATTCCATTCCATTCCATTCCATTCCATTCCATTCCATTCCATTTGGGTTGATTCCATTCCTTTCCATTCCATTCCATTCCATTCCATTCCATTCCATTCGTGTTGATTGCATTCCATTTCATTCCATTCCATTGCATTCCTTTCCATTCCATTTGGGTTGATTCCATCCCATTCCATTCCATTCCATTTGGGTTGATTCCTTTCCATTCCATTCCATTCCATTCGAGTTGATTCCTTTAAATTCCATTCCATTCCATTCGATTTCATTCTATTCCATTCCATTCGGGTTGGCTCCATTCCATTCCGTTTCATTCCATTTCATTCCATTCCATTACATTCGGGTTGACTCCATTCCATTCCATTGCATTCCATTCCATTCCATTCCATTCAATTCCTGTTGATTCCATTCCATTCCATTCCATTCCATTCGAGTTGATTCCATTCCATTCCTTCCCATTCCATTCTATTTCATTCCATTCCATTCCATTCGGGTTGATTCCATTCCATTCAATTCCGTTCCATTCAGGTTGATTCCATTCCATTCCATTGCATTCCATACCATTCCATTCCATTTCAGTTCATTCCATTCCGTTCCATTCCATTCCATTCCATTCCATTCCTTTCCTTTTGTGTTGATTCCATTCCATTAAATTCCATCCGATGCCATTCCATTCCATTCGGGTTGTTTCCATAGCACTCCATTCCATTCCATTCCGTTCCGTTCCAATCGGGTTGATTCTATTCCATTGCGTTCCATTCCATTCCATTCCATTCCATTCCATTTGGGTTGACTGCATTCCATTCCAATCTATTCCATTCCGTTCCATTCCATTCTGGTTGATTCCATTCCACTCCATTCAATTGCATTCCATTCCATTCCTTACCATGCCATTCCATTCGGGTTGATTACTTTCCATTCCATTCCATTCCATTTCATTCCATTCCATTCGGGTTGATTCCATTCCATTCCATTCCATTCGGTTTGACTCCATTCCATTCCGTTCCGGTTGATTCCATTCCATTCCTTTCCATTCCATTTAGGTTGATTCCATTCAATTTCATTCCTTTCCATTCCATTTAGGTTGACTCCATTCCATTCCATTCCATTCCATTCCGGTTGATTCCTTTCCATTCCATTCCATTCCATTCCATTCCTTTCCATTAGGATTGATTCCATTCCATTCCATTCCATCCGATTCCATTCCATTCCATTCCATTCGGGTTGATTCCATAGCATTCCTTTCCATTCCATTCCGTTCCATTCCAATCGGGTTGATTCTATTCAATTGCGTTCCATTCCATTCCATTCCATTCCATTCCACTTCGGTTGACACCATTCCATTCCAATCTATTCCATTCCATTCCATTCCATTCCATTCGGGTTGATTCCATGCCACTCCATTCCATTCCATTCCATTCCATTCCATTCCATTCCATTCCATTCCATTCCATTTCATTCGGGTTGATTCCATTCCATTCCATTCCGTTCCATTCGGTTTGATTCTATTCCATTCCATTCCATTCGTGTTCATTCCATTCCATTCCTTTCCATTCGGGTTGATAACATTCTATTCTATTCCATCCCATTCCATTCCATTCCATTAGGGTTGATTCCATTCCATTCCATTCCATTGCATTCCATTCCATTCGTGTTGATTCCATTCCATTCCATTCCATTCTTGTTGATTCCATTCCATTCCATTCCATTCAGGTTGATAACATTTTATTCTATTCCATCCCATTCCAGTCCATTCCATTAGGGTTGATTCCATTCCATTCCATTCCATTCCATTCTATTCCATTCGGGTTAATTCCATTCCATTCCATTCCATTCCATTCGTGTTGATTCCATTCCATTCCATTCCATTCCACTCCATTCCATTCGTGTTGATTCCATTCCATTCTATTCCATTCCATTCGGTTTGACTCCATTCCATTACATTCCTCTTGATTCCATTCCATTCCATTCCATTCCATTCCTTTCCTTTCCATTTAGGTTGATTCCATTCCATTCCATTCCATTCCATTCCATTCCATTCCGGTTGATTCCGTTCCATTCCATTCCATTCCATTCCATTCCATTCCATTCCATTCCGGTTGAATCCATTCCATTCCATTCCATTCCATTATATTCCATTCCGGTTGATTCCATTCCATTCCATTCCATTCCATTCCATTCCTTTCCATTTGGGTTGATTCCATTCCATTAAATTCCATCCGATTCCATTCCATTCCATTCGGGTTGATTCCATAGCATTCCATTCCATTCCATTCTGTTCCGTTCCAATCGGGTTGATTCTATTCCATTGCGTTCCATTCCATTCCCTTCCATTCCATTCCACATGGGTTGATTCCATTCCATTCCAATCTATTCCATTCCATTCCATTCCATTCCATTCGTGTTGATTCCATTCCATTCCATTCCATTCCACTCCATTCCATTCGTGTTGATTCCATTCCATTCTATTCCATTCCATTCGGTTTGACTCCATTCCATTACATTCCTCTTGATTCCATTCCATTCCATTCCATTCCATTCCTTTCCTTTCCATTTAGGTTGATTCCATTCCATTCCATTCCATTCCATTCCATTCCATTCCATTCCGGTTGATTCCGTTCCATTCCATTCCATTCCATTCCATTCCATTCCATTCCATTCCGGTTGAATCCATTCCATTCCATTCCATTCCATTATATTCCATTCCGGTTGATTCCATTCCATTCCATTCCATTCCATTCCATTCCTTTCCATTTGGGTTGATTCCATTCCATTAAATTCCATCCGATTCCATTCCATTCCATTCGGGTTGATTCCATAGCATTCCATTCCATTCCATTCTGTTCCGTTCCAATCGGGTTGATTCTATTCCATTGCGTTCCATTCCATTCCCTTCCATTCCATTCCACATGGGTTGATTCCATTCCATTCCAATCTATTCCATTCCATTCCATTCCATTCCATTCTGGTTGATTCCATTCCACTCCATTCCATTCCATTCCATTCCATTCCATTCCTTACCATTCCATTCCATTCGGGTTGATTACTTTCCATTCCATTCCATTCCATTCCATTCCATTCCAAACCATTCCATTCGAGTTGATAATATTCTATTCCATTCCGTTCCATTCCATTCCATTACATTTCATTCCATTCCATTCGGGTTGATTCCATTCCATTCCATTCCATTCGGTTTGACTGCATTCCATTCCATTCCGCTTGATTCCATTCCATTCCTTTCCATTCCATTTAGGTTGATTCCATTCCATTTCATTCCTTTCCATTCCATTTAGGTTGACTCCATTCCATTCCATTCCATTCCATTCCATTCCATTCCGGTTGATTCCATTCCATTCCATTCCATTCCATTCCTTTCCATTAGGATTGATTCCATTCCATTCCATTCCATTCCGTTCCTTTCCAATTGGGTTGATTCTATTCCATTGCGTTCCATTCCATTCCATTCCATTCCATTCCACTTGTGTTGACTCCATTCCATTCCAATCTATTCCATTCCATTCCATTCCATTCGATTCCATTCGGGTTGATTCCATTCCACTCCATTCCATTCCATTCCATTCCATTTCATTCGGGTTGATTCCATTCCATTCCATTCCGTTCAATTCGGGTTGATTCTATTCCATTCCCTTCCATTCCATTCCATTCCCCTTGGGTTGCTTCCATTCCATTCCATTCCATTCCATTCGTGTTGATTCCATTCCATTTTCATTCCATTCCATTGCATTCCTTTCCATTCCATTCTGGTTGATTCCATTCCATGCCATTCCATTCCATTCGGGTTGGTAACATTCTATTCCATTCCATCCCATTCCATTCCATTCCATTCTGGTTGATTCCATTCCATTCCATTCTATTGCATTCCATTCCATTCGGGTTGATTCCATTCCATTCCATTCCATGCCATTTGGTTTGATTCCATCCCTTTACATTCCATTGAACTCCATTCCATTCCATTCCGGTTGACTGCATTCCATTCCATTCCATTCCATTCCATTCGGGTTGATTCCATTCCATGCCATTCGATTCCACTACATTCCATTCCATTCGATTCCATTCCATTCAGTTCGATTCCTTTCCATTCCATTCCATTCCATTGCACTCCGTTCTGGTTGGTTCCATTCCATTCCAATCCACTCCATTCCATTCCATTTGGTTTGATTCCATTCCATTCCATTCCATTCCATTCCATTCCATTCCATTCCATTCTATTCGGGTTGATTCCATTCCATTCCATTCCATTCCATTCGGGTTGATTCCATTCCATTTCATTCTATTCCATTCGGGTTGATTCCATTCCATTCCATTCCATTCCATTCCATTCCATTCCATTCCATTCCATTCCATTCCATTCGGTTTGATTACTTTCCATTCCATTCCATTCCATTCCATTCCATTCCAAACCACTCTATTCGGGTTGATAATATTCAATTCCATTCCGTTCCATTCCATTCCATTCCATTTCATTCCATTCCATTCCAGTTGATTCCATTCAATTCCATTCCATTCGGTTTGACTCCATTCCACTCCATTCCGGTTGATTCCATTCCATTCCTTTCCATTCCATTTAGTTTGACTCCATTCCATTCTATTCCATTCCATTTCATTCGGGTTGATTACAATCCATTCCGTTCCGTTCCATTCGGGTTGATTCTATTCCATTCCATTCCATTCCATTCCATTCCATTCCATTTGGGTTTATTCCTTTCCATTCCATTGCATTCCATTCCATTCCATTCCATTCGGGTTGATTCCATTCCATTCCATTCCATTCCATTCCACTACATTACATTCCATTCGATTCCATTCCATTCAGTTCGATTCCTTTCCATTCCATTCCATTCGATTCCACTCCGTTCCGGTTGATTCCATTCCATTGCAATCCATTCCATTCCATTCCATTTTTTTTGATTCCATTCCATTCCATTCCATTCCATTCCATTCCATTCCGTTCGGGTTGATTCCATTCCATTCCATTCTATTCCATTCGGGTTGATTCCATTCCATTCCATTCCTTTCCATTCCATTCCATTCCTTTCCATTCATGTTGTTTCCATTCCATTCCATCCCATTTCTTTCCATTCCATTCGGTTTAACTCCATTCCATCCCATTCCGGTTGATTCCATTCCATTCCTTTCCATTCCATTTTGGTTGATTCCATTCCATTCCATTCATTTCCATTCCATTTAGGTTGACTCCATTCCTTTCCATTCCATTCCATTCCGGTTGATTCCATTCAATTCCATTCCATTCCATTCCTTTCCATTCGGATTTATTCCAATCCATCCGATTACATTCCATTCCATCCGATTCCATTGCATTCCATTCGGGTTGATTCCATAGCATTCCATTCCATTCCATTCCGTTCCTTTCCAATCGATGTTATTCTATTCCATTGCGTTCCATTCCATTCCATTCCATTTCCTTCCATTCCATTCCGTTTGATTCCATTCCATTCCATTCCATTCGGTTTTACTCCATTCCACTCCATTCCGGTTGATTCCATTCCATTCCTTTCCATTCCATTTAGGTTGACTCCATTCCATTCCATTCCATTCCATTTCATTCGGGTTGATTCCATTCCATTCCATTCCGTTCCATTCGGGTTGATTCTATTCCATTCCATTCCATTCCATTCCATTCCATTTGGGTTGATTCCATTCCATTCCATTCCATTCCATTCCACTGCATTCCATTCGTGTTGATTCCATTCCATTCCATTCCATTCGTGTTGATTCGATTCCATTCCATTCCATTCGGGTTGATAACATTCTATTCCATTCCATCACATTCCATTCCATTCCATTCGAGTTGATTCCATTCCATTCCATTCCATTCCATTGCATTCCATTCCATTCGGGTTTATTCCATTCCATTCCATTCCATGCCATTTGGTTTGATTCCATCCCATTCCATTCCATTGAATTCCATTCCATTCCACTCCGGCTCACTGCATTCCATTCCATTCCATTCGAATCCACTACATTCCATTCCATTCGATTCCATTCCATTCAGTTCGATTCCATTCCATTCCATTCCATTCCATTCCATTCCACTCCGTTCCGGTTGATTCCATTCCATTCCAATCCACTCCATTCCATTCCATTTGGTTTGATTCCATTCCATTCCTTTCCATTCCATTCCATTCCATTCCATTCGGGTTGATTCCATTCCATTCCATTCCATTCCATTCGGGTTGATTCCATTCCTTTCCATTCCATTGCATTCGGGATGATTCCATTCCATTCTTTCCATTCCATTCCATTCCATTCCATTCGGGTTGATTCCATTCCGTTCCATTCCATTCCATTCCATTCCATTCCATTCCATTCGGATTTATTCCATTCCATTTTCATTCCTTTCCATTGCATTCCTTTCCATTTCAATCGGGTTGATTCCATTCCATTCCATTCCGTTCCATTCTGGTTGATTCCATTCCATTCCATTCCATTGCATTCCATTCCATTCGGGTTGATTCCATTCCATTCCATTCCATTCCATTCCTTTGCATTCGTGTTGATTCCATTTCATTCCATTCCATTCCATTCCATCCCATTCCATTCCATTCCATTCGGTTTAACCCCATTCCATTCCATTCCGGTTGATTACATTCCATTCCTTTCCATTCAATTTAGGTTGACTCCATTCCTTTCCATTCCATTCCATTCCGGTTGATTCCATTCAATGCCATTCCATTCCATTCCATTCCTTTCCATTCGAGTTGATTCCATTCCATTCCATTCCATTCCATTCGATTTCATTCCATTCCATTCCATTCGGGTTGGTTTCATTCCATTCCGTTTCATTCCATTACATTCCATTCCATTACATCCTTTTGATTCCATTCCATTCCATTGCATTCCATTCCATTCCATTCCATTCCATTCCGGTTGATTCCATTCCATTCCATTCCATTCCATTCCATTCTCTACGTGTTGATTCCAGTCCTTTCCATTCGTGTTTATTCCATTCCATTCTATTCCTTACGGGTTGATTCGATTCCATTCCCTTCCATTCCATTCCTTTCCATTCAGGTTGATTCCATTCCATTCCATTCCATCCCATTTCATTCCATTCCATTCGGTTTAACTCCATTCCATTCCATTCCGGTTGATTCCATTCCATTCCTTTCCATTCCATTTTGGTTGATTCCATTCCATTTCATTCCATTCCATTCCTTTCCATTCCATTTAGGTTGACTCCATTCCTTTCCATTCCATTCCATTCCGGTTGATTGCATTCAATTCCATTCCATTCCATTCCTTTCCATTCGGATTTATTCCATTCCATTCCATTCCATCCGATTCCATTCCATTCCATCCGATTCCATTCCATTCCATTCGGGTTGATTCCATAGCATTCCATTCCATTCCATTCCGTTCCTTTCCAATCGATGATATTCTATTCCATTGCGTTCCATTCCATTCCATTCCATTCCATTCCACTTGGGTTGACTCCATTCCATTCCAATCTATTCCATTCCATTACATTCCATTCCATTCTGGTTGATTCCATTCCATTCAATTCCATTCCATTCCATTCCATTCCTTTCCATTCCATTCCATTCGGGTTGATTCCATTCCATTCCATTCCATTCCATTCCATTCCAAACCATTCCATTCGTGTTGATAATATTGTATTCCGTTCCGTTACATTCCATTTCATTCCATTTCATTCCATTCCACTCCGGTTGATTCCATTCCATTCCATTCCATTCGGTTTGACTCCATTCCACTCCATTCCGGTTGATTCCATTCCATTCCTTTCCATTCCATTTAGGTGGACTCCATTCCATTCCATTCCATTCCATTCCGGTTGATTCCATTCCATTCCATTCCATTCCATTCCATTCTCTACGTGTTGATTCCAGTCCTTTCCATTCGTGTTTATTCCATTCCATTCTATTCCTTACGGGTTGATTCGATTCCATTCCCTTCCATTCCATTCCTTTCCATTCAGGTTGATTCCATTCCATTCCATTCCATCCCATTTCATTCCATTCCATTCGGTTTAACTCCATTCCATTCCATTCCGGTTGATTCCATTCCATTCCTTTCCATTCCATTTTGGTTGATTCCATTCCATTTCATTCCATTCCATTCCTTTCCATTCCATTTAGGTTGACTCCATTCCTTTCCATTCCATTCCATTCCGGTTGATTGCATTCAATTCCATTCCATTCCATTCCTTTCCATTCGGATTTATTCCATTCCATTCCATTCCATCCGATTCCATTCCATTCCATCCGATTCCATTCCATTCCATTCGGGTTGATTCCATAGCATTCCATTCCATTCCATTCCGTTCCTTTCCAATCGATGATATTCTATTCCATTGCGTTCCATTCCATTCCATTCCATTCCATCCCACTTGGGTTGACTCCATTCCATTCCAATCTATTCCATTCCATTACATTCCATTCCATTCTGGTTGATTCCATTCCATTCAATTCCATTCCATTCCATTCCATTCCTTTCCATTCCATTCCATTCGGGTTGATTCCATTCCATTCCATTCCATTCCATTCCATTCCATTCCAAACCATTCCATTCGTGTTGATAATATTGTATTCCGTTCCGTTACATTCCATTTCATTCCATTTCATTCCATTCCACTCCGGTTGATTCCATTCCATTCCATTCCATTCGGTTTGACTCCATTCCACTCCATTCCGGTTGATTCCATTCCATTCCTTTCCATTCCATTTAGGTGGACTCCATTCCATTCCATTCCATTCCATTCCATTTCATTCGGGTTGATTCCATTCCATTCCATTCCGTTCCATTCGGGTTGATTCTGTTCCATTCCATTCCATTCCATTCCATTCCATTCCATTTGGGTTGATTCCATTCCATTCCATTCCATTCCATTCCATTCCTTTCCATTCCATTCTGGTTGATTCCATTCCATTCCATTCCATTTGGGTTGATTCCATTCCATGCCATTCCATTCCATTCGAGTGGTTTCCATTCCATTCCATTCCATTCAATTCGTGTTGGTTCCTTTCCATTCCGTTTCATTCCATTTCATTCCATTCCATTACATTCGCTTTGATTCCATTCCTTTCCATTGCATTCCATTCCATTTCATTCCATTCCATTCCATTCCATTCCGGTTGAACCCATTCCATTCCATTCCATTCAATTCTATTCGTGTTGATTCCATTCCATTCCATTCCATTCCATTCGAGTTCATTCCATTCCATTCCATTCCTTTCGAGTTCATTCCATTCCATTCCATTGCTTTCAATTCCATTCCATTTCAGTCCGGTTAATTCCATTCCATTCCATTCCATTGTATTCTGGTTGATTCCATTCCATTTCATTCCATTCCATTCCTTTCCATTCCATTCCATTCCATTCGGGTTGATTCCCTTCAATTCCATTCCGTTCCATTCGGGTTGATTCCGTTCCATTCCGTTCCATTCCATTCCATGCCATTCCATTCGGGTTGATTCCATTCCATTTCATTCCATTGCATTCCATTCCGGTTCATTCCATTCTATTCCCTTCCATTCCACTCCATTCAATTGCATTCCATTCCATTCGTGTTGATTCCATTCCATTCCATTCCATTCCATTCCATTCCATTCCATTCCTTTCTCGTTGATTCCATTCCATTCCATTCCATTCCATTCCATTCCATTCCGGTTGATTCCATTCCATTCCATTCCATTGCATTCCATTCCATTCGGGTTGATTCCATTCCATTCCATTCCGTGCCATTTGGTTTGATTCAATCCCATTCCATTCCATTGAATTCCATTCCATTAAATTCCGGTTCACTGCATTCCATTCCATTCCATTCCATTCCATTCGGCTTGATTCCATTCCATTCCATTCGATTCCACTACATTCCATTCCATTCGATTCCATTCCATTCAGTTCGATTCCATTCCATTCCATTCCATTCGATTCCACTCCGTTCCGGTTGATTCCATTCCATTCCAATCCACTCCATTCCACTCCATTTGGTTTGATTCCATTCCATTCCGTTCCATTCCATTCCATTCCATTCCATTCCATTCGGGTTGATTCCATTCCATTCCATTCCATTCCATTCGGGTTGATTTCATTCAATTCCATTCCATTCCATTCCATTCGGGTTGATTCCATTCCATTCCATTCCATTCCATTCCATTCCATTCGGGTTGATTCCATTCCGTTCCATTCCATTCCATTCCATTCCATTCCATTGCATTCGGGTTGATAATATTCTATTCAATTCCAACCCATTCCATTCAATTCCATTCCATTCGGGTTGATTGCATTCCATTCCATTCCATGCCATTTGGTTTGATTCCATCCCATTACATTCCATTGTACTCCATTCCATTCCATTCCGGTTGACTGCATTCCATTCCATTCCATTCCATTCCATTTGGGTTCATTCCATTCCATTCCTTTCCACTACATTCCATTCCATTCGATTCCATTCCATTCATTTCGATTCCTTTCCATTCCATTCCATTCGATTCCACTCCGTTCCGGTTGATTCCATTCCATTGCAATCCACTCCATTCCATTCCATTTGGTTTGATTCCATTCCATTCCATTCCATTCCATTCCATTCCATTCCATTCGGTTTGATTCCATTCCATTCCATTCTATTCCATTCGGGTTGATTCCATTCCATTCCATTCCATTCCATTCCATTCCGGTTTATTCCTTCCATTCCATTCCATTCTATTCGGATTGATTCCATTCCATTTTCATTCCATTCCATTGCATTCCTTTCCATTCCATTTGGGTTGATTCCATTCCATTCCATTCCATTCTATTCCATTTGGGTTGATTCCATTCCATGCCATTCCATTCCATTCGAGTTGATTCCATTCCATTCCATTCCATTCCATTCGATTTCATTCCATTCCATTCCATTCGGGTTGGTTTCATTCCATTCCGTTTCATTCCATTACATTCCATTCCATTACATTCTTTTTGATTCCATTCCATTCCATTGCATTCCATTTCATTCCATTCCATTCCATTCCGGTTGATTCCATTCCATTCCATTCCATTCCATTCCATTCCTTTCCATTCCATTCTATTTGTGTTGATTCCAGTCTTTCCATTCGTGTTTATTCCATTCCATTCTATTCCATTCGGGTTGATTCGATTCCATTCCCTTCCATTCCATTCCTTTCCATTCAGGATGATTCCATTCCATTCCATTCCATCCCATTTCATTCCATTCCATTCGGTTTAACTCCATTCCATTCCATTCCAGTTGATTCCATTCCATTCCTTTCCATTCCATTTTGGTTGATTCCATTCCATTCCATTCCATTCCATTCCATTCCATTCCATTCCTTTCCATTCCATTTAGGTTGACTCCATTCCTTTCCATTCCATTCCATTCCGGTTGATTCCATTCAATTCCATTCCATTCCATTCCTTTCCATTCGGATTTATTCCATTCCATTCCATTCCATCCGATTCCATTCCATTCCATCCGATTCCATTCCATTCCATTCGGGTTGATTCCATAGCATTCCATTCCATTCCATTCCGTTCCTTTCCAATCGATGTTATCCTATTCCATTGCGTTCCATTCCATTCCATTCCATTCCATTCCATTCCACTTGGGTTGACTCCATTCCATTCCAATCTATTCCATTCCATTACATTCCATTCCATTCTGGTTGATTCCATTCCATTCAATTCCATTCCATTCCATTCCATTCCTTTCCATTCCATTCCATTCGGGTTGATTACTTTCCATTCCATTCCATTCCAAACCATTCCATTCGTGTTGATAATATTGTATTCCATTCCGTTCCATTCCATTTCATTCCATTTCATTCCATTCCATTCTGGTTGATTCCATTCCACTCCATTCCATTCGGTTTGACTCCATTCCACTCCATTCCAGTTGATTCCATTCCATTCCTTTCCATTCGATTTAGGTGGACTCCATTCCATTCCATTCCATTCCATTTCATTCGGGTTGGTTCCATTCCCTTCCATTCCGCTGCATTCGGGTTGATTCTGTTCCATTCCATTCCATTCCATTCCATTCCATTTGGGTTGATTCCATTCCATTCCATTCCATTCCATTCCATTCCATTCCATTCCATTCCTTTCCATTCCATTCTGGTTGATTCCTTTCCATTCCATTCCATTTGGGTTGATTCCATTCCATGCCATTCCATTCCATTCGAGTTGATTCCATTCCGTTCCATTCCATTCAATTCGGGTTGGTTCCTTTCCATTCCGTTTCATTCCATTTCATTCCATTCCATTACATTCGCTTTGATTCCATTCCTTTCCATTCCATTCCATTCCATTCCATTCCATTCCATTCCATTCCATTCCATTCCGGTTGAATCCATTCCATTCCATTCCATTCAATTCTATTCGTGTTGATTCCATTCCATTCCATTCCATTACATTCCATTCGGGTTCATTCCATTCCATTCCTTTGCTTTCAATTCCATTCCATTTCATTCCGGTTAATTCCATTCCATTCCATTCCATTGTATTCGGGTTGATTCCATTCCATTTCATTCCATTCCATTCCTTTCCATTCCATTCCATTCCATTCGGGTTGATTCCCTTCAATTCCATTCCCTTCTATTCCATAACATTCCATTCGTGTTGATAACATTTCATTCCAATCCGTTCCCTTCCATTCCATTCCATTTCATTCCATTCCAGTTGATTCCATTCCATTCCATTCCATTCGGGTTGATTACATTCCATTCCATTCCATTCCAAACCATTCCATTCGGGTTGATAATATTCTATTCCATTCCGTTCCATTCCATTCCATTCCTTTCCATTCCATTCCATTCGGGTTGTTTACTTTCCATTCCATTCCATTCCAAACCATTCCATTCGTGTTGATAATATTGTATTCCATTCCGTTCCATTCCATTTCATTCCATTTCATTCCATTCCATTCTGGTTGATTCCATTCCACTCCATTCCATTCGGTTTGACTCCATTCCACTCCATTCCAGTTGATTCCATTCCATTCCTTTCCATTCGATTTAGGTGGACTCCATTCCATTCCATTCCATTCCATTTCATTCGGGTTGGTTCCATTCCATTCCATTCCGCTGCATTCTGGTTGATTCTGTTCCATTCCATTCCATTCCATTCCATTCCATTTGGGTTGATTCCATTCCATTCCATTCCATTCCATTCCATTCCATTCCATTCCATTCCTTTCCATTCCATTCTGGTTGATTCCTTTCCATTCCATTCCATTTGGGTTGATTCCATTCCATGCCATTCCATTCCATTCGGGTTGATTCTATTCCATTCCATTCCATTCAATTCGGGTTGGTTCCTCTCCATTCCGTTTCATTCCATTCCATTCCATTCCATTCCATTCGCTTTGATTCCATTCCTTTCCATTCCATTCCATTCCATTCCATTCCATTCCATTCCATTCCGGTTGAATCCATTCCATTCCATTCCATTCAATTCTATTCGTGTTGATTCCATTCCATTCCATTCCATTACATTCCATTCGGGTTCATTCCATTCCATTCCTTTGCTTTCAATTCCATTCCATTTCATTCCGGTTAATTCCATTCCATTCCATTCCATTGTATTCGGGTTGATTCCATTCCATTTCATTCCATTCCATTCCTTTCCATTCCATTCCATTCCATTCGGGTTGATTCCCTTCAATTCCATTCCCTTCTATTCCATAACATTCCATTCGTGTTGATAACATTTCATTCCAATCCGTTCCCTTCCATTCCATTCCATTTCATTCCATTCCAGTTGATTCCATTCCATTCCATTCCATTCGGGTTGATTACATTCCATTCCATTCCATTCCAAACCATTCCATTCGGGTTGATAATATTCTATTCCATTCCGTTCCATTCCATTCCAATCCATTTCATTCCATTCCATTCGGGGTGATTCCATTTCATTCCATTCCATTCGGTTTGACTCCATTCCATTCCATTCCGGTTGATTCCTTTCCATTCCTTTCCATTCCATTTAGGTTGATTCCATTCTATTTCATTCTGTTCCATTCCATTTAGTTTGACCCCATTCCATTCCATTCCATACCATTCCATTCCATTCCGGTTGATTCCATTCAATTCCATTCCATTCCATTCCATTCCGTTCCGTTCCAATCGGGTTGATTCTATTCCATTGCTTTCCATTCCATTCCATTCCATTCCATTCCATTCCACTTAGGTTGACTTCACTCCATTCCATTCTATTTCATTCCATTCCATCCCATTCCATTCTGGTTGATTCCATTCCACTCCATTCCATTACATTCCTCTTAGTTTGACTTCATTCCATTCCATTCTATTTCATTCCATTCCATTCCATTCCATTCTGGTTGATTCCATTCCACTCCATTCCCTTCCATTCCATTCCATTCCATTCCATTCCATTCCATTCCATGCCATTTTGTTTGGTTCCACCCCATTACATTCCATTGAATTCCATTCCATTCCATTCCGGTTGGCTGCATTCCATTCCAATCCATTCCATTCCATTCGTGTTGATTCCATTCCATTCCATTCGATTCCACTACATTCAATTCCATTCGATTCCATTCCATTCAGTTCGATTCCATTCCATTCCAATCCATTCGATTCCACTCCGTTCCAGTTGATTCCATAACATTCCAATCCACTCCATTCCATTCCAATTGGTTTGATTCCATTCCATTCCATTCCATTCCATTCCATTCGGGTTGATTCCATTCCATTCCATTCCATTCCATTCCATTCCATTCCATTCCATTCCATTCCATTCCATTCCATTCCATTCCATTCCATTCCATTGCATTCCATTCCATTGCATTCGGGTTGATTCCATTCCATTGCATTCCATTCCATCCTATTCGGGTTGATTCCATTCCAATTCATTCCATTTCATTCCATTCCATTCCATTCGGGTTTGTTCGATTCCATTCCATTCCATTCCAATCCCTTCCATTCTATTTCATTCCATTCCGGTTGATTCCATTCCATTCGTTTCCATTCCATTCGACTCCATTCCATTCCATTCCATTCGGGTTGACTCCATTTCATTCCATTCCATTCCATTCCATTCCATTCTGGTTGATTCCATTCCATTGCATTCCATTCCATTCCTTTCCATTCTGGTTGATTCCATTCCATTCCATTCCCTCCCATTCCATTCCATTCCATTCGGGGTGATTCTATTCCATTCCATTACATTCCGTTCCATTCCATTCCATTCCATTCCATTTGTGTTGATTCCATTCCATTCCAATCTATTCCATTCGATTCCATTCTGGTTGATTCCATTCCATTCCATTCCATTCCATTCCATTCGGGTTGATGCTATTCCATTCCATTCCATTCCATTCCATTTGGTTTGATTCCATTCCATTCCAATGTATTCCATTCCATTCCATTCCATTCCATTCTGGTTGATTCCATTCCATTCCATTCCATTCCATTCCATTCCATTCCATTCCATTGCATTCCATTCGTGTTGATTCCATTCCATTCCATTCCATTCCATGGCATTCCATTCCATTCGGGTTGATTCCATTCCATTGCATTCCATTCAATTCCTTTCCATTCGGGTTGATTCCATTCCATTCCATTCCATCCCATTCCATTCCATTCCATTCGTGTTGATTCTATTCCATTCCATTCCATTCCGATCCTTTCCATTCCATTCCATTTTGGTTGATTCCATTCCATTACAATCGATTCCATTCCATTCCATTCCATTCCTTTCTGGTTGATTCCATTCCATTCCATTCCATTCGGGTTGAATCCATTCCATTCCACTCCATTTCATTCCGTTCCATTCGGGTTGATTCCATTGTATTCCATTCCATGCCATTACATTCCATTCCATTCCGGTTCATTACATTCTATTCCCTTCCATTCCCTCCCATTCCTCTCGTGTTGATTCCATTCCATTTCATTCAATTCCGTTCCATTCCATTCGTGTTGATTCCATTCCATTCCATTCAATTCCATTCCATTCGGGTTGATTCCATTCCATTCCACTCCATTCCACTCCATTCAATTCCATTTGTGTTGATTCCATTCCATTCCAATCTATTCCATTCCATTCCATTCCATTCCATTCTGGTTGATTCCATTCCATTCCATTCCATGCCATTCCATTTCATTCCATTCGTGTTGACTCTATTCCATTCCATTCCATTCCATTCCTTTCCATTCCATTCCATTTGTTTTGATTCCATTCCATTCCAATCTATTCCATTCCATTCCATTCCATTCCATTCTGGTTGATTCCATTCCATTCCATTCCATTCCATTCCATTCCATTCCATTCCATTCCATTCGGATTGATTCCATTCCATTCCATTACATTCCATTCCATTACATTACATTCGGGTTGATTCCATTATATTCCATTCCATCCCATTCCATTCAATTACATTCGGGTTGATTCCATTCCATTCCATTCCATTCCATTCCATTCGGGTTGATTCCATTCCATTGCATTCCATTCAATTCCTTTGCATTCGGGTTGATTCCATTCCATTCCATTCCATGCCAATCCATTCCATTACATTCGGGTTGATTCTATTCCATTCCATTCCATTCCGATCCATTCCATTCCATTCCGTTTTGGTTGATTCCATTCCATTCCAATCTATTCCATTCCATTCCATTCCATTCCATTCTGGTTGATTCCATTCCATTCCATTCCATACCAGTCCATTCGGGTTGATTCCATTCCATTCCATTCCGTTCGGGTTGATTCCATTCAATTCCATTCCCTCTAATTCCATTCCATTCCATTCCATTTGTGTTAATTCCATTCCATTCCAATCTATTCCATTCCATTCCATTCTGGTTGATTCCATTCCATTCCATTCCATTCCATTCCATTCCATTCGGATTGATTCTATTCCATTCCATTCCATTCCATTCCATGTTTTTTATTCAATTCCCTTCCAATCTAATCCATTCCATTCCATTCAGGTTGATTCCATTCCATTCCATTCCATTCCATTCAATTCCATTCCATTGCATTCGTGTTTATTCCATTCCATTGCCTTCCATTCCATTGCATTGCCTTCCATTCGGGTTGATTCCATTCCATTGCATTCCATTCAATTCCTTTCCAGTCGGGTTGATTCCATTCCATTCCATTCCGATCCATTCCATTCCATTCCATTTTGGTTGATTCCATTCCATTCCACTCTATTCCATTCCATTCCATTCCATTCCATTTGGGTTGGTTCCATTCCATTCCATTGCATTCCGTTCCATTCGGGTTGATTCCATTCTATTCCATTCCATCCCATTCCATTCCATTCCATTCCGGTTCATTCCATTCGATTCCATTCCGTTCCATTCCATTCCATTCCATTCCATTCCATTCGTGTTGATTCCATTCCATTCCATTCCATTCCATTCCATTCCATTCGGGTTGATCCCATTCCATTCCATTCCATTCCATTCCATTCCATTCCATTGCATTCCATTCCGGTTGATTCCATTCCAATCCATTCCATTCCATTCCACTTCATTCCATTCCAGTCCATTCAGGTTGTTTCCCTTCCATTCCATTCATTCTATTCCATACCATTCCATTCGGGTTGATAACATTCCATTCCATTCCATTCCATTCCATTCGGGTTCATTCCATTCCAATCCATTCCATTCGGTTTGCCTCCATTCCATTCCACTCTGGTTGATTCCATTCCATTCCTTTCCATTCCATTTAGGATGATTCCATTCCATTCCTTTCCACTTCATTGCATTCCATTCCATTCCATTCAGGTTGATTCCATTCCATTCCATTCCATTCCATTCCATTCCACTCCGGTTGAATCCATTCCATTCCATTCCATTCCATTCCGGTTGATTCCATTCCATTCCATTGCATTCCATTCCATTCCATTCCATTCCAGTTGATTCCATTCCATTCCATTCTATTCCATTCCATTCGTCTTGATTCCATTCCATTCCATTCCACTCCATTCCATTCCATTCGTGTTGATTCCATTGCATTCCATTCCATTCCATTCGGGTTGATTCCATTGCATTCCATTCCATTCCATTCCATTCCATTCCACTCGGGTTGATTCCATTCCATTCCAATTCATTCCATTCCATTCTGGTTGATTCCATTCAATTCTTTCCATCCCAATACATTCCATTCCATTCGGGTTGATTCCATTCCATTGCTTTCCATTCCATTTAGGATGATTCCATTCCATTCCATTCCATTCCATTCCATTCCATTCGGGTTGATTCCATTCCATTCCATTCCATTCCGATCCATTCGCGTTCACTCCATTCCATTCCAGTCCATTCCCTTCCATTCCATTCATTATATTCGGGTTGATTCCATTCCTTTCCATTCCATTCCATTCCATTCCTTTCCATTCCATTCCTTTCATGTTGATTGCATTCCAATTCTATCCACTCCTTTGCATTCCATTCCATTCCATTCAGGTTGATTCCATTCCATTCCATTCCATTCCATTCCATTCCATTCCATTCCCTTTCGGGTTGATTCCATTCCATTGCATTACATTCCATTCGAGTTGATTCCATTCCATTCCATTCCATTCCGGTTGAATCCATTCCATTCCATTCCATTCCATTCCATTCCATTCCATTCCGGTTGATTCCATTCCATTCCATGGCATTCCATTCCATTCCATTCCATTTGGGTTGATATCATTCCATTCCATTCCATCCCATTCGTGTTGATTCCATTCCATTCCATTGCACTCCATTCCCTTCCATTCGCGTTGATTTCATTGCATTCCATTCCATTCCATTCAGGTTGATTCCATTCCATTCCATTCCACTCCATTCCATTCCACTCGGGTTGATTCCATTCCATTCCATTTCATTCCATTCCATTCTGGTTGATTCCATTCTATTCCATTCCAACCCAATACATTCCATTACATTCGGGTTGATTCCATTCCATTCCATTCCATTGCATTCCATTCCATTCCATTGGGGTTGATTCCATTCTATTCCATTCAGTCCCTTTACATTCCATTCCATTCGGGTTGATTCCTTTCCATTCCATTCCATTCCATTCCATTCCGTTCCATTCCATACGGGTTGATTCCATTCCATTCCATTCCATTCCATTCGGGTTGATTGCATTCCATTCCAATCCATTCCTTTCCATTCCATTCCATTCCATTCAATTCCATTCCATTCGGGTTGATTGCATTCCATTCGATTCCATTCCATTCCATTCCATTCCATTCGGGTTGATTCCATTCCATTCCATTCCATTCCATTCCATTGCATTGCATTCCATTCCATTCCATTCCATTCGGGTTGACTCCATTCCATTCCATTCCATTCCATTTCATTCTATTCGGGATGATTCTATTCCATTCCATTCCATTCCATTCCATTCGGGATGATTCCATTCCATTCCATTCCATTCCATTCCATTCGGGATGATTCCATTCCATTCCATTCCATTCCCTACCATTCCATTCTCTTCCATTCTGGTTGATTCCATTCCATTCCAACCCAATACATTCCATTCCATTCGGGTTGATTCCATTCCATTCCATTCCATTCCATTCCATTCCATTCCATTCCATTCGGATTGATTCCATTCCATTCCATTACATTCCATTCCATTACATTACATTCGGGTTGATTCCATTATATTCCATTCCATCCAATTCCATTCAATTACATTCGGGTTGATTCCATTCCATTCCATTCCATTCCATTCCATTCGGGTTGATTCCATTCCATTGCATTCCATTCAATTCCTTTGCATTCGGGTTGATTCCATTCCATTCCATTCCATGCCAATCCATTCCATTACATTCGGGTTGATTCTATTCCATTCCATTCCATTCCGATCCATTCCATTCCATTCCGTTTTGGTTGATTCCATTCCATTCCAATCTATTCCATTCCATTCCATTCCATTCCATTCTGGTTGATTCCATTCCATTCCATTCCATACCAGTCCATTCGGGTTGATTCCATTCCATTCCATTCCGTTCGGGTTGATTCCATTCAATTCCATTCCCTCTAATTCCATTCCATTCCATTCCATTTGTGTTAATTCCATTCCATTCCAATCTATTCCATTCCATTCCATTCTGGTTGATTCCATTCCATTCCATTCCATTCCATTCCATTCCATTCGGATTGATTCTATTCCATTCCATTCCATTCCATTCCATGTTTTTTATTCAATTCCCTTCCAATCTAATCCATTCCATTCCATTCAGGTTGATTCCATTCCATTCCATTCCATTCCATTCAATTCCATTCCATTGCATTCGTGTTTATTCCATTCCATTGCCTTCCATTCCATTGCATTGCCTTCCATTCGGGTTGATTCCATTCCATTGCATTCCATTCAATTCCTTTCCAGTCGGGTTGATTCCATTCCATTCCATTCCGATCCATTCCATTCCATTCCATTTTGGTTGATTCCATTCCATTCCACTCTATTCCATTCCATTCCATTCCATTCCATTTGGGTTGGTTCCATTCCATTCCATTGCATTCCGTTCCATTCGGGTTGATTCCATTCTATTCCATTCCATCCCATTCCATTCCATTCCATTCCGGTTCATTCCATTCGATTCCATTCCATTCCATTCCATTCCATTCCATTCGTGTTGATTCCATTCCATTCCATTCCATTCCATTCCATTCCATTCGGGTTGATCCCATTCCATTCCATTCCATTCCATTCCATTCCATTCCATTGCATTCCATTCCGGTTGATTCCATTCCAATCCATTCCATTCCATTCCACTTCATTCCATTCCAGTCCATTCAGGTTGTTTCCCTTCCATTCCATTCATTCTATTCCATACCATTCCATTCGGGTTGATAACATTCCATTCCATTCCATTCCATTCCATTCGGGTTCATTCCCTTCCAATCCATTCCATTCGGTTTGCCTCCATTCCATTCCACTCTGGTTGATTCCATTCCATTCCTTTCCATTCCATTTAGGATGATTCCATTCCATTCCTTTCCACTTCATTGCATTCCATTCCATTCCATTCAGGTTGATTCCATTCCATTCCATTCCATTCCATTCCATTCCACTCCGGTTGAATCCATTCCATTCCATTCCATTCCATTACGGTTGATTCCATTCCATTCCATTGCATTCCATTCCATTCCATTCCATTCCAGTTGATTCCATTCCATTCCATTCTATTCCATTCCATTCGTCTTGATTCCATTCCATTCCATTCCACTCCATTCCATTCCATTCGTGTTGATTCCATTGCATTCCATTCCATTCCATTCGGGTTGATTCCATTGCATTCCATTCCATTCCATTCCATTCCATTCCACTCGGGTTGATTCCATTCCATTCCAATTCATTCCATTCCATTCTGGTTGATTCCATTCAATTCTTTCCATCCCAATACATTCCATTCCATTCGGGTTGATTCCATTCCATTGCTTTCCATTCCATTTAGGATGATTCCATTCCATTCCATTCCATTCCATTCCATTCCATTCGGGTTGATTCCATTCCATTCCATTCCATTCCGATCCATTCGCGTTCACTCCATTCCATTCCAGTCCATTCCCTTCCATTCCATTCATTATATTCGGGTTGATTCCATTCCTTTCCATTCCATTCCATTCCATTCCTTTCCATTCCATTCCTTTCATGTTGATTGCATTCCAATTCTATCCACTCCTTTGCATTCCATTCCATTCCATTCAGGTTGATTCCATTCCATTCCATTCCATTCCATTCCATTCCATTCCATTCCCTTTCGGGTTGATTCCATTCCATTGCATTACATTCCATTCGAGTTGATTCCATTCCATTCCATTCCATTCCGGTTGAATCCATTCCATTCCATTCCATTCCATTCCATTCCATCCCATTCCGGTTGATTCCATTCCATTCCATGGCATTCCATTCCATTCCATTCCATTCCGGTTGATATCATTCCATTCCATTCCATCCCATTCGTGTTGATTCCATTCCATTCCATTGCACTCCATTCCATTCCATTCGCGTTGATTTCATTGCATTCCATTCCATTCCATTCAGGTTGATTCCATTCCATTCCATTCCACTCCATTCCATTCCACTCGGGTTGATTCCATTCCATTCCATTTCATTCCATTCCATTCTGGTTGATTCCATTCTATTCCATTCCAACCCAATACATTCCATTACATTCGGGTTGATTCCATTCCATTCCATTCCATTGCATTCCATTCCATTCCATTGGGGTTGATTCCATTCTATTCCATTCAGTCCCTTTACATTCCATTCCATTCGGGTTGATTCCTTTCCATTCCATTCCATTCCATTCCATTCCGTTCCATTCCATACGGGTTGATTCCATTCCATTCCATTCCATTCCATTCGGGTTGATTGCATTCCATTCCAATCCATTCCTTTCCATTCCATTCCATTCCATTCAATTCCATTCCATTCGGGTTGATTGCATTCCATTCGATTCCATTCCATTCCATTCCATTCCATTCGGGTTGATTCCATTCCATTCCATTCCATTCCATTCCATTGCATTGCATTCCATTCCATTCCATTCCATTCGGGTTGACTCCATTCCATTCCATTCCATTCCATTTCATTCTATTCGGGATGATTCTATTCCATTCCATTCCATTCCATTCCATTCGGGATGATTCCATTCCATTCCATTCCATTCCATTCCATTCGGGATGATTCCATTCCATTCCATTCCATTCCCTACCATTCCATTCTCTTCCATTCTGGTTGATTCCATTCCATTCCAACCCAATACATTCCATTCCATTCGGGTTGATTCCATTCCATTCCATTCCATTCCATTCCATTCCATTCCTTCCGTGTTGATTCCATTCCATTCCTTCCCACTTCATTGCATTCCATTGCATTCCATTCAGGTTGATTCCATTCCATTCCATTCCATTCCATTCCATTCCATTCCACTCCGGTTGAATCCATTCCATTCCATTCCGGTTGATTCCATTCCATTCCATTGCATTCCATTCCATTCCATTCCATTCCGGTTGATTGCATTCCATTCCATTGCATTCCATTCCATTCCATTCCATTCCGTTTGACTCCATTCCATTCCATTCTATTCCATTCCATTCGTCTTGATTCCATTCCATTCCATTCCATTCCATTCCATTCCATTCGTGTTGATTCCATTGCATTCCATTCCACTCCATTCGGGTTGATTCCATTCCATTCCATTCCATTCCATTCCACTCGGGTTGATTCCATTCCATTCCTATTCATTCCATTCCATTCTGGTTGATTCCATTCTATTCCTTTCCATCCCAATACATTCCATTCCATTCGAGATGATTCCATTCATTTGCTTTCCATTCCATTTAGGATGATTCCATTCCATTCCATTCCATTCCATTCCATTCCATTCGGGTTGATTCCATCCCATTCCATTCCTTTCCGATCCATTCGGGTTGATTCTATTCCATTCCATTCCAATCCCTTCCATTCCATTCCATTCCATTCCATTCCATTCGCGTTCATTCCATTGCATTGCAGTCCATTCCCTTCCATTCCATTCCATTCCATTCGGGTTCATTCCATTCCTTTCCATTCCATTCCAATCCATTCCTTTCCATTCCATTCCTTTCATGTTGATTCCATTCCATTTCTATCCACTCCTTTGCATTCCATTCCATTCCATTCAGGTTGATTCCATTCCATTCCATTCCATTCCATTCCATTCCATTCCCTTTCGGGTTGATTCCATTCCATTCCATTACATTACATTCGAGTTGATTCCATTCCATTCCATTCCATTCCATTCCATTCCATTCCATTCCGGTTGAATCCATTCCATTCCATTCCATTCCATTCCATTCCATTCCATTCCGGTTGATTCCATTCTATTCCATGGCATTCCATTCCATTCCATTCCATTCCGGTTGATTTCATTGCATTCCATTCCATTCCATTCGTGTTGATTCCATTCTATTCCATTACACTCCATTCCATTCCATTCGTGTTGATTTCATTGCATTCCATTCCATTCCCTTCAGGTTGATTCCATTCCATTCCATTCCACTCCATTCCATTCCACTCGGGTTGATTCCATTTCATTCCATTTCATTCCATTCCATTCTGGTTGATTCCATTCTATTCCATTCCAACCTAATATATTCCATTACATTCGGGTTGATTCCATTCCATTCCATTCCATTCCATTCCATTCCATTCCATTGGGGTTGAATCCATTCTATTCCATTCAGTCCCTTTACATTCCATTCCATTCGGGTGGATTCCATTGAATTCCATTCCATTCCATTCCTTTCCATTCCATTCCATTCGGGTTGATTCCATTTCATTCCATTTCATTGCATTCCATTCTGCTTGATTCCATTCCATTTCATTCCAAACCAATACATTGCATTCCATTCCATTCCATTCCATTCCATTCCATTCCATTCCATTCCTTCCGTGTTGATTCCATTCCATTCCTTTCCACTTCATTGCATTCCATTCCATTCCATTCAGGTTGATTCCATTCCATTCCATTCCATTCCATTCCATTCCATTCCACTCCGGTTGAATCCATTCCATTCCATTCCATTCCATTCCGGTTGATTCCATTCCATTCCATTGCATTCCATTCCATTCCAGTTGATTCCATTCCATTGCATTCTATTCCATTCCATTCGTCTTGATTCCATTCCATTCCATTCCACTCCATTCCTTTCCATTCGTGTTGATTCCATTGCATTCCATTCCATTCCATTCGGGTTGATTCCATTGCATTCCATTCCATTCCATTCCATTCCATTCCATTCCATTCCACTCGGGTTGATTCCATTCCATTCCAATTCATTCCATTCCATTCTGGTTGATTCCATTCTATTCTTTCCATCCCAATACATTCCATTCCATTCGGGTTGATTCCATTCCATTGCTTTCCATTCCATTTAGGATGATCCCATTCCATTCCATTCCATTCCATTCCATTCCATTCGGGTTGATTCCATTCCATTCCATTACATTCGATCCATTCGTGTTGATTCTATTCCACTCCATTCAATTCCCTTCCATTTCATTCCATTCCATTCGCGTTCATTCTATTCCATTCCAATCCATTCCCTTCCATTCCATTCATTACATTCGGGTTGATTCCATTCCTTTCCATTCCATTCCATTCCATTCCTTTCCATTCCATTCCTTTCATGTTGATTGCATTCCAATTCTATCCACTCCTTTGCATTCCATTCCATTCCGTTGAGGTTGATTCCATTCCATTCCATTCCATTCCATTCCATTCCATTCCATTCCGTTGCATTCCATTCCGGTTGATTCCATTCCATTCCATTCCATTCCATTCCACTTCATTCCATTTCAGTCCATTCAGGTTGTTTCCCTTCCATTCCATTCATTCTATTCCATACCATTCCATTCGGGTTGATAACATTCCATTCCATTCCATTCCATTCCATTCGGGTTCATTCCATTCCAATCCATTCCATTCGGTTTTCCTCCATTCCATTCCACTCCGGTTGATTCCATTCCATTCCTTTCCATTCCATTTAGGATGTTTCCATTCCATTCCTTTCCACTTCATTGCATTCCATTCCATTCCATTCAGGTTGATTCCATTCCATTCCATTCCATTCCATTCCATTCCATTCCATTCCACTCCGGTTGAATCCATGCCATTCCATTCCATTCCATTCCGGTTGATTCCATTCCATTCCATTGCATTCCATTCCATTCCATTCCATTCCAGTTGATTCCATTCCATTCCATTCTATTCCATTCCATTCGTCTTGATTCCATTCCATTCCATTCCATTCCACTCCATTCCATTCCATTCGTGTTGATTCCATTGCATTCCATTCCATTCCTTTCGGGTTGCTTCCATTGCATTCCATTCCATTCCATTCCATTCCATTCCACTCGGGTTGATTCCATTCCATTCCAATTCATTCCATTCCATTCTGGTTGATTCCATTCTATTCTTTCCATCCCAATACATTCCATTCCATTCGGGTTGATTCCATTCCATTGCTTTCCATTCCATTTGGGATGATTCCATTCCATTCCATTCCATTCCATTCCATTCCATTCGGGTTGATTCCATTCCATTCCATTCCATTCCGATCCATTCGCGTTCACTCCATTCCATTCCAGTCCATTCCCTTCCATTCCATTCATTATATTCGGGTTGATTCCATTCCTTTCCATTCCATTCCATTCCATTCCTTTCCATTCCATTCCTTTCATGTTGATTGCATTCCAATTCTATCCACTCCTTTGCATTCCATTCCATTCCATTCAGGTTGATTCCATTCCATTCCATTCCATTCCATTCCATTCCATTCCATTCCCTTTCGGGTTGATTCCATTCCATTGCATTATATTCCATTCGAGTTGATTCCATTCCATTCCATTCCATTCCGGTTGAATCCATTCCATTCCATTCCATTCCATTCCATTCCATTCCATTCCGGTTGATTCCATTCCATTCCATGGCATTCCATTCCATTCCATTCCGGTTGATATCATTCCATTCCATTCCATTCCATTCGTGTTGATTCCATTCCATTCCATTGCACTCCATTCCATTCCATTCATGTTGATTTCATTGCATTCCATTCCATTCCATTCAGGTTGATTCCATTCCATTCCATTCCACTCCATTCCATTCCACTCGGGTTGATTCCATTCCATTCCATTTCATTCCATTCCATTCTGGTTGATTCCATTCTATTCCATTCCAACCCTATACATTCCATTACATTCGGGATGATTCCATTCCATTCCATTCCATTGCATTCCATTCCATTCCATTGGGGTTGATTCCATTCTATTCCATTCAGTCCCTTTACATTCCATTCCATTCGGGTTGATTCCATTCCATTCCATTCCATTCCATTCCATTCCGTTCCATTCCATACGGGTTGATTCCATTCCATTCCATTCCATTCCATTCGGGTTGATTGCATTCCATTCCAATCCATTCCTTTCCATTCCATTCCATTCCATTCCATTCCATTCAATTCCATTCCATTCGGGTTGATTGCATTCCATTCGATTCCATTCCATTCCATTCCATTCCATTCGGGTTGATTCCATTCCATTCCATTCCATTCCATTCCATTCCATTGCATTCCATTCCATTCCATTCGGGTTGACTCCATTCCATTCCATTCCATTCCATTTCATTCTATTCGGGATGATTCTATTCCATTCCATTCCATTCCATTCCATTCCATTCCATTCGGGATGATTCCATTCCATTCCATTCCATTCCCTACCATTCCATTCTGTTCCATTCTGGTTGATTCCATTCCATTCCATTTCATTCCAACCCAATACATTCCATTCCATTCGGGTTGATTCCATTCCATTCCATTCCATTCCATTCCATTCCTTCCGTGTTGATTCCATTCCATTCCTTCCCACTTCACTGCATTCCATTCCATTCCATTCAGGTTGATTGCATTCCGTTCCATTCCATTCCATTCCATTCCATTCCATTCCATTCCACTCCGGTTGAATCCATTCCATTCCATTCCTGTTGATTCCATTCCATTCCATTGCATTCCATTCCATTCCATTCCATTCCATTCCGGTTGATTCCATTCCATTCCATTGCATTCCATTCCATTCCATTCCATTCCGTTTGATTCCATTCCATTCCATTCTATTCCATTCCATTCGTCTTGATTCCATTCCATTCCATTCCATTCCATTCCATTCCATTCGTGTTGATTCCATTGCATTCCATTCCACTCCATTCGGGTTGATTCCATTCCATTCCATTCCATTCCATTCCATTCCATTCCACTCGGGTTGATTCCATTCCATTCCTATTCATTCCATTCCATTCTGGTTGATTCCATTCTATTCCTTTCCATCCCAATACATTCCATTCCATTCGGGATGATACCATTCCTTTGCTTTCCATTCCATTTAGGATGATTCCATTCCATTCCATTCCATTCCGTTCCATTCCATTCCATTCGGGTTGATTCCATCCCATTCCATTCCTTTCCGATCCATTCGGGTTGATTCTATTCCATTCCATTCCAATCCCTTCCATTCCATTCCATTCCATTCCATTCCATTCGCGTTCATTCCATTGCATTCCAGTCCATTCCCTTCCATTCCATTCCATTCCATTCGGGTTCATTCCATTCCTTTCCATTCCATTCCATTCCATTCCTTTCCATTCCATTCCTTTCATGTTGATTCCATTCCATTTCTATCCACTCCTTTGCATTCCATTCCATTCCATTCAGGTTGATTCCATTCCATTCCATTCCACTCCATTCCATTCCATTCGTGTTGATTTCATTGCATTCCATTCCATTCCATTCAGGTTGATTCCATTCCATTCCATTCCACTCCATTCCATTCCACTCGGGTTGATTCCATTCCATTCCATTTCATTCCATTCCATTCTGGTTGATTCCATTCTATTCCATTCCAACCCAATACATTCCATTACATTCGGGTTGATTCCATTTCATTCCATTCCATTGGGGTTGATTCCATTCTATTCCATTCACTCCCTTTACATTCCATTCCATTCGGGTTGATTCCATTCCATTCCATTCCATTCCATTCCATTCCATTCCGTTCCATTCCATACGGGTTGATTCCATTCCATTCATTCCATTCCGTTTTATTTCATTCCATTCCATTCCATTCCATTCCATTCCATTCGGGTTGATTGCATTCCATTCCAATCCATTCCTTTCCATTCCATTCCATTCCATTCCATTCCATTCCATTCCATTCCATTCCACTCCAGTCTACTCCAATCGGGTTTATTCCATTCCATTCCATTCCATTCCATTCCATTCAATTCCATTCGGGTTGATTCCATTCCATTCGATTCCATTCCATTCCATTCCATTCCATTCGGGTTGATTCCATTCCATTCCATTCCATTCCATTCCATTCCATTCAATTCCATTCCATTCCGGTTGATTCCATTCCATTCCATTCCATTCCATTTCATTCTATTCGGGATGATTCTATTCCATTCCATTCCATTCCATTCCATTCTCTTCCATTCTGGTTGATTCCATTCCATTCCATTCCATTGAAACCCAATACATTCCATTCCATTCGGGTTGATTCCATTCCATTCCATTCCATTCCATTCCTTCCGTGTTGATTCCATTCCATTCCTTCCCACTTCATTGCATTCCATTCCATTCCATTCAAGTTGATTCCATTCCATTCCATTCCATTCCATTCCATTCCACTCCGGTTGAATCCATTCCATTCCATTCCGGTTGATTCCATTCCATTCCATTGCATTCCATTCCATTCCATTCCATTCCGTTTGATTCCATTCCATTCTATTCTATTCCATTCCATTCGTCTTGATTCCATTCCATTCCATTCCACTCCATTCAATTCCATTCGTGTTGATTCCATTGCATTCCATTCCACTCCATTCGGGTTGATTCCATTCCATTCCATTCCATTCCATTCCATTCCATTCCACTCGGGTTGATTCCATTCCATTCCTATTCATTCCCTTCCATTCTGGTTGATTCCATTCTATTCCTTTCCATCCCAATACATTCCATTCCATTCGGGTTGATTCCATTCCATTGCTTTCCATTCCATTTAGCATGATTCCATTCCATTCCATTCCATTCCATTCCATTCCATTCCATTCCATTCCATTCCATTCGGGTTGATTCCATTCCATTCCATTCCTTTCCGATCCATTCGGGTTGATTCTATTCCATTCCATTCCAATCCCTTCCATTCCATTCCATTCCATTCCATTCCATTCGCGTTCATTCCATTCCATTCCAGTCCATTCCCTTCCATTCCATTCCATTCCATTCGGGTTCATTCCATTCCTTTCCATTCTATTCCATTCCATTCCTTTCCATTCCATTCCTTTCATGTTGATTCCATTCCATTTCTATCCACTCCTTTGCATTCCATTCCATTCCATTCAGGTTGATTCCATTCCATTCCATTCCATTCCATTCCATTCCATTCCATTCCCTTTCGGGTTGATTCCATTCCATTGCATTACATTCCATTCGAGTTGATTCCATTCCATTCCATTCCATTCCGGTTGAATCCATTCCATTCCATTCCATTCCATTCCATTCCATTCCATTCCGGTTGATATCATTCCATTCCATTCCATCCCATTCGTGTTGATTCCATTCCATTCCATTGCACTCCATTCCATTCCATTCGTGTTGATTTCATTGCATTCCATTCCATTCCATTCAGGTTGATTCCATTCCATTCCATTCCACTCCATTCCATTCCACTCGGGTTGATTCCATTCCATTCCATTTCATTCCATTCCATTCTGGTTGATTCCATTCTATTCCATTCCAACCCAATACATTCCATTACATTCGGGTTGATTCCATTCCATTCCATTCCATTGCATTCCATTCCATTCCATTGGGGTTGATTCCATTCTATTCCATTCAGTCCCTTTACATTCCATTCCATTCGGGTTGATTCCATTCCATTCCATTCCATTCCATTCCATTCCGTTCCATTCCATACGGGTTGATTCCATTCCATTCCATTCCATTCCATTCGGGTTGATTGCATTCCATTCCAATCCACTCCTTTCCATTCCATTCCATTCCATTCCATTCCATTCAATTCCATTCCATTCGGGTTGATTGCATTCCATTCGATTCCATTCCATTCCATTCCATTCCATTCGGGTTGATTCCATTCCATTCCATTCCATTCCATTCCATTCCATTGCATTCCATTCCATTCCATTCCATTCGGGTTGACTCCATTCCATTCCATTCCATTCCATTTCATTCTATTCGGGATGATTCTATTCCATTCCATTCCATTCCATTCCATTCCATTCCATTCGGGATGATTCCATTCCATTCCATTCCATTCCCTACCATTCCATTCTCTTCCATTCTGGTTGATTCCATTCCATTCCATTCCATTCCAACCCAATACATTCCATTCCATTCGGGTTGATTCCATTCCATTCCATTCCATTCCATTCCATTCCATTCCTTCCATGTTGATTCCATTCCATTCCTTCCCACTTCATTGCATTCCATTCCATTCCATTCAGGTTGATTCCATTCCATTCCATTCCATTCCATTCCATTCCACTCCGGTTGAATCCATTCCATTCCATTCCGGTTGATTCCATTCCATTCCATTGCATTCCATTCCATTCCATTCCATTCCGGTTGATTGCATTCCATTCCATTGCATTCCATTCCATTCCATTCCATTCCGTTTGATTCCATTCCATTCCATTCTATTCCATTCCATTCGTCTTGATTCCATTCCATTCCATTCCATTCCATTCCATTCGTGTTGATTCCATTGCATTCCATTCCACTCCATTCGGGTTGATTCCATTCCATTCCATTCCATTCCATTCCATTCCATTCCACTCGGGTTGATTCCATTCCATTCCTATTCATTCCATTCCATTCTGGTTGATTCCATTCTATTCCTTTCCATCCCAATACATTCCATTCCATTCGGGATGATTCCATTCCTTTGCTTTCCATTCCATTTAGGATGATTCCATTCCATTCCATTCCATTCCATTCCATTCCATTCGGGTTGATTCCATCCCATTCCATTCCTTTCCGATCCATTCGGGTTGATTCTATTCCATTCCATTCCAATCCCTTCCATTCCATTCCATTCCATTCCATTCCATTCGCGTTCATTCCATTGCATTCCAGTCCATTCCCTTCCATTCCATTCCATTCCATTCGGGTTCATTCCATTCCTTTCCATTCCATTCCATTCCATTCCTTTCCATTCCATTCCTTTCATGTTGATTCCATTCCATTTCTATCCACTCCTTTGCATTCCATTCCATTCCATTCAGGTTGATTCCATTCCATTCCATTCCATTCCATTCCATTCCATTCCCTTTCGGGTTGATTCCATTCCATTCCATTACATTACATTCGAGTTGATTCCATTCCATTCCATTCCATTCCGGTTGAATCCATTCCATTCCATTCCATTCCATTCCATTCCATTCCATTCCATTCCATTCCATTCCGGTTGATTCCATTCTATTCCATGGCATTCCATTCCATTCCATTCCATTCCGGTTGATTTCATTCCATTCCATTCCATTCCATTCGTGTTGATTCCATTCTATTCCATTCCACTCCATTCCATTCCATTCGTGTTGATTTCATTGCATTCCATTCCATTCCATTCAGGTTGATTCCATTCCATTCCATTCCACTCCATTCCATTCCACTCGGGTTGATTCCATTTCATTCCAATTCATTCCATTCCATTCTGGTTGATTCCATTCTATTCCATTCCAACCCAATACATTCCATTACATTCGGGTTGATTCCATTCCATTCCATTCCATTCCATTCCATTCCATTGGGGTTGAATCCATTCTATTCCATTCAGTCCCTTTACATTCCATTCCATTCGGGTTGATTCCATTGAATTCCATTCCATTCCATTCCATTCGGGTTGATTCCATTTCATTCCATTTCATTGCATTCCATTCTGCTTGATTCCATTCCATTTCATTCCAAACCAATACATTCCATTCCATTCCATTCCATTCCATTCCATTCCATTCCATTCCATTCCTTCCGTGTTGATTCCATTCCATTCCTTTCCACTTCATTGCATTCCATTCCATTCCATTCAGGTTGATTCCATTCCATTCCATTCCATTCCATTCCATTCCACTCCGGTTGAATCCATTCCATTCCATTCCATTCCATTCCGGTTGATTCCATTCCATTCCATTGCATTCCATTCCATTCCAGTTGATTCCATTCCATTGCATTCTATTCCATTCCATTCGTCTTGATTCCATTCCATTCCATTCCACTCCATTCCATTCCATTCGTGTTGATTCCATTGCATTCCATTCCATTCCATTCGGGTTGATTCCATTGCATTCCATTCCATTCCATTCCATTCCATTCCATTCCACTCGGGTTGATTCCATTCCATTCCAATTCATTCCATTCCATTCTGGTTGATTCCATTCTATTCTTTCCATCCCAATACATTCCATTCCATTCGGGTTGATTCCATTCCATTGCTTTCCATTCCATTTAGGATGATCCCATTCCATTCCATTCCATTCCATTCCATTCCCTTCGGGTTGATTCCATTCCATTCCTATACATTCCGATCCATTCGTGTTGATTCTATTCCACTCCATTCAATTCCCTTCCATTCCATTCCATTCCATTCGCGTTCACTCTATTCCATTCCAGTCCATTCCCTTCCATTCCATTCATTACATTCGGGTTGATTCCATTCCTTTCCATTCCATTCCATTCCATTCCTTTCCATTCCATTCCTTTCATGTTGATTGCATTCCAATTCTATCCACTCCTTTGCATTCCATTCCATTCCGTTGAGGTTGATTCCATTCCATTCCATTCCATTCCATTCCATTCCTTTCCGTTGCATTCCATTCCGGTTGATTCCATTCCATTCCATTCCATTCCATTCCATTCCACTTCAGTCCATTCCAGTCCATTCAGGTTGTTTCCCTTCCATTCCATTCATTCTATTCCATACCATTCCATTCGGGTTGATAACATTCCATTCCATTCCATTCCATTCCATTCGGGTTCATTCCATTCCAATCCATTCCATTCGGTTTGCCTCCATTCCATTCCACTCCGGTTGATTCCATTCCATTCCTTTCCATTCCATTTAGGATGATTCCATTCCATTCCTTTCGACTTCATTGCATTCCATTCCATTCCATTCAGGTTGATTCCATTCCATTCCATTCCATTCCATTCCATTCCACTCCGGTTGAATCCATTCCATTCCATTCCATTCCATTCCGGTTGATTCCATTCCATTCCATTGCATTCCATTCCATTCCATTCCATTCCAGTTGATTCCATTCCATTCCATTCTATTCCATTCCATTCGTCTTGATTCCATTCCATTCCATTCCACTCCATTCCATTCCATTCGTGTTGATTCCATTGCATTCCATTCCATTCCATTCGGGTTGATTCCATTGCATTCCATTCCATTCCATTCCATTCCATTCCACTCGGGTTGATTCCATTCCATTCCAATTCATTCCATTCCATTCTGGTTGATTCCATTCTATTCTTTCCATCCCAATACATTCCATTCCATTCGGGTTGATTCCATTCCATTGCTTTCCATTCCATTTAGGATGATTCCATTCCATTCCATTCCATTCCATTCCATTCCATTCCATTCCATTCGGGTTGATTCCATTCCATTCCATTCCATTCCGATCCATTCGAGTTCACTCCATTCCATTCCAGTCCATTCCCTTCCATTCCATTCATTATATTCGGGTTGATTCCATTCCTTTCCATTCCATTCCATTCCATTCCTTTCCATTCCATTCCTTTCATGTTGATTGCATTCCAATTCTATCCACTCCTTTGCATTCCATTCCATTCCATTCAGGTTGATTCCATTCCATTCCATTCCATTCCATTCCATTCCATTCCATTCCCTTTCGGGTTGATTCCATTCCATTGCATTACATTCCATTCGAGTTGATTCCATTCCATTCCATTCCATTCCGGTTGAATCCATTCCATTCCATTCCATTCCATTCCATTCCATTCCATTCCATTCCGGTTGATTCCATTCCATTCCATGGCATTCCATTCCATTCCGGTTGATATCATTCCATTCCATTCCATTCCATTCGTGTTGATTCCATTCCATTCCATTGCACTCCATTCCATTCCATTCATGTTGATTTCATTGCATTCCATTCCATTCCATTCAGGTTGATTCCATTCCATTCCATTCCACTCCATTCCATTCCACTCGGGTTGATTCCATTCCATTCCATTTCATTCCATTCCATTCTGGTTGATTCCATTCTATTCAATTCCAACCCAATACATTCCATTACATTCGGGTTGATTCCATTCCATTCCATTCCATTGCATTCCATTCCATTCCATTGGGGTTGATTCCATTCTATTCCATTCAGTCCCTTTACATTCCATTCCATTCGGGTTGATTCCATTCCATTCCATTCCATTCCATTCCATTCCGTTCCATTCCATACGGGTTGATTCCATTCCATTCCATTCCATTCCATTCGGGTTGATTGCATTCCATTCCAATCCATTCCTTTCCATTCCATTCCATTCCATTCCATTCCATTCAATTCCATTCCATTCGGGTTGATTGCATTCCATTCGATTCCATTCCATTCCATTCCATTCCATTCGGGTTGATTCCATTCCATTCCATTCCATTCCATTCCATTCCATTGCATTCCATTCCATTCCATTCCATTCGGGTTGACTCCATTCCATTCCATTCCATTCCATTTCATTCTATTCGGGATGATTCTATTCCATTCCATTCCATTCCATTCCATTCCATTCCATTCGGGATGATTCCATTCCATTCCATTCCATTCCCTACCATTCCATTCTGTTCCATTCTGGTTGATTCCATTCCATTCCATTTCATTCCAACCCAATACATTCCATTCCATTCGGGTTGATTCCATTCCATTCCATTCCATTCCATTCCATTCCTTCCGTGTTGATTCCATTCCATTCCTTCCCACTTCATTGCATTCCATTCCATTCCATTCAGGTTGATTCCATTCCGTTCCATTCCATTCCATTCCATTCCATTCCATTCCATTCCACTCCGGTTGAATCCATTCCATTCCATTCCGGTTGATTCCATTCCATTCCATTGCATTCCATTCCATTCCATTCCATTCCGGTTGATTCCATTCCATTCCATTGCATTCCATTCCATTCCATTCCATTCCGTTTGATTCCATTCCATTCCATTCTATTCCATTCCATTCGGGTTGATTCCATTCCATTCCATTCCATTCCATTCCATTCCATTCCATTCCACTCGGGTTGATTCCATTCCATTCCTATTCATTCCATTCCATTCTGGTTGATTCCATTCTATTCCTTTCCATCCCAATACATTCCATTCCATTCGGGATGATTCCATTCCTTTGCTTTCCATTCCATTTAGGATGATTCCATTCCATTCCATTCCATTCCATTCCATTCCATTCCATTCCATTCGGGTTGATTCCATCCCATTCCATTCATTTCCGATCCATTCGGGTTGATTCTATTCCATTCCATTCCAATCCCTTCCATTCCATTCCATTCCATTCCATTCGCGTTCATTCCATTGCATTCCTGTCCATTCCCTTCCATTCCATTCCATTCCATTCGGGTTCATTCCATTCCTTTCCATTCCATTCCATTCCATTCCTTTCCATTCCATTCCTTTCATGTTGATTCCATTCCATTTCTATCCACTCCTTTGCATTCCATTCCATTCCATTCAGGTTGATTCCATTCCATTCCATTCCACTCCATTCCATTCCATTCGTGTTGATTTCATTGCATTCCATTCCATTCCATTCAGGTTGATTCCTTTCCATTCCATTCCACTCCATTCCATTCCACTCGGGTTGATTCCATTCCATTCCATTTCATTCCATTCCATTCTGGTTGATTCCATTGTATTCCATTCCAACTCAGTACATTCCATTACATTCGGGTTGATTCCATTCCATTCCATTCCATTCCATTCCATTGGGGTTGATTCCATTCTATTCCATTCACTCCCTTTACATTCCATTCCATTCGGGTTGATTCCATTCCATTCCATTCCATTCCATTCCATTCCATTCCGTTCCATTCCATACGGGTTGATTCCATTCCATTCATTCCATTCCGTTTTATTTCATTCCATTCCATTCCATTCCATTCCATTCCATTCCATTCGGGTTGATTGCATTCCATTCCAATCCATTCCTTTCCATTCCATTCCATTCCATTCCATTCCATTCCATTCCATTCCATTCCATTCCACTCCAGTCTACTCCAATCGGGTTTATTCCATTCCATTCCATTCCATTCCATTCCATTCCATTCAATTCCATTCGGGTTGATTCCATTCCATTCGATTCCATTCCATTCCATTCCATTCCATTCGGGTTGATTCCATTCCATTCCATTCCATTCCATTCCACTCCATTCCATTCAATTCCATTCCATTCCGGTTGATTCCATTCCATTCCATTCCATTCCATTTCATTCTATTCGGGATGATTCTATTCCATTCCATTCCATTCAATTCCATTCTCTTCCATTCTGGTTGATTCCATTCCATTCCATTCCATTTAAACCCAATACATTCCATTCCATTCGGGTTGATTCCATTCCATTCCATTCCATTCCATTCCATTCCTTCCGTGTTGATTCCATTCCATTCCTTCCCACTTCATTGCATTCCATTCCATTCCATTCAAGTTGATTCCATTCCATTCCATTCCATTCCATTCCATTCCACTCCGGTTGAATCCATTCAATTCCATTCCGGTTGATTCCATTCCATTCCATTGCATTCCATTCCATTCCATTCCGTTTGATTCCATTCCATTCTATTCTATTCCATTCCATTCGTCTTGATTCCATTCCATTCCATTCCACTCCATTCCATTCCATTCGTGTTGATTCAATTGCATTCCATTCCACTCAATTCGGGTTGATTCCATTCCATTCCATTCCATTCCATTCCATTCCATTCCACTCGGGTTGATTCCATTCCATTCCTATTCATTCCCTTCCATTCTGGTTGATTCCATTCTATTCCTTTCCATCCCAATACATTCCATTCCATTCGGGTTGATTCCATTCCATTGCTTTCCATTCCATTTAGGATGATTCCATTCCATTCCATTCCATTCCATTCCATTCCATTCGGGTTGATTCCATTCCATTCCATTCCTTTCCGATCCATTCGGGTTGATTCTATTCCATTCCATTCCAATCCCTTCCATTCCATTCCATTCCATTCCATTCCATTCGCGTTCATTCCATTCCATTCCAGTCCATTCCCTTCCATTCCATTCCATTCCATTCGGGTTCATTCCATTCCTTTCCATTCTATTCCATTCCATTCCTTTCCATTCCATTCCTTTCATGTTGATTCCACTCCATTTCTATCCACTCCTTTGAATTCCATTCCATTCCATTCAGGTTGATTCCATTCCATTCCATTCCATTCCATTCCATTCCATTCCCTTTCGGGTTGATTCCATTCCATTCCATTACATTCCATTCGAGTTGATTCCATTCCATTCCATTCCATTCCATTCCGGTTGAATCCATTCCATTCCATTCCATTCCATTCCATTCCATTCCATTCCGTTCCGGTTGATTCCTTTCCATTCCATGGCATTCCATTCCATTCCATTCCATTCCGGTTGATTTCATTCCATTCCATTCCATTCCATTCGTGTTGATTCCATTCTATTCCATTCCACTCAATTCCATTCCATTCGTGTTGATTTCATTGCATTCCATTCCATTCCATTCAGGTTGATTCCATTCCATTCCATTCCACTCCATTCCATTCCACTCGGGTTGATACCATTTCATTCCATTTCATTCCATTCCATTCTGGTTGATTCCATTCTATTCCATTCCAACCCAATACATTCCATTACATTCGGGTTGATTCCATTCCATTCCATTCCATTCCATTCCATTCCATTCCATTCCATTGGGGTTGAATCCATTCTATTCCATTCAGTCCCTTTACATTCCATTCCATTCGTGTTGATTCCATTGAACTCCATTCCATTCCGTTCCTTTCCATTCCATTCCATTCGGGTTGATTCTATTTCATTCCATTTCATTGCATTCCATTCTGCTTGATTCCATTCCATTTCATTCCAAACCAATACATTCCATTCCATTCGGGTTGATTCCATTCCATTCCATTCCATTCCATTCCATTCCTTCCGTGTTGATTCCATTCCATTCCTTTCCACTTCATTGCATTCCATTCCATTCCATTCAGGTTGATTCCATTCCATTCCATTCCATTCCATTCCACTCCGGTTGAATCCATTCCATTCCATTCCATTCCATTCCGGTTGATTCCATTCCATTCCATTGCATTCCATTCCATTCCATTCCATTCCAGTTGATTCCATTCCATCCCATTCTATTCCATTCCATTCGTCTTGATTCCATTCCATTCCATTCCACTCCATTCCATTCCATTCGTGTTGATTCCATTGCATTCCATTCCATTCCATTCGGGATGATTCCATTGCATTCCATTCCATTCCATTCCATTCCATTCCACTCGGGTTGATTCCATTCCATTCCAATTCATTCCATTCCATTCTGGTTGATTCCATTCTATTCTTTCCATCCCAATACATTCCATTCCATTCGGGTTGATTCCATTCCATTGTTTTCCATTCAATTTAGGATGATTCCATTCCATTCCATTCCATTCCATTCCATTCCATTCCATTCCATTCCATTCCATTCGGATTGATTCCATTCCATTCAATTCCATTCCGATCCATTCGTGTTGATTCTATTCCATTCCATTCCATTCCCTTCCATTCCATTCCATTCCATTCGCGTTCATTCCATTCCATTCCAGTCCCTTCCCTTCCATTCCATTCATTACATTCGGGTTGATTCCATTCCTTTCCATTCCATTCCATTCCATTCCTTTCCATTCCATTCCTTTCATGTTGATTGCATTCCAATTCTATCCACTCCTTTGCATTCCATTCCATTCCATTCATGTTGATTCCATTCCATTCCATTCCATTCCATTCCATTCCATTCCATTCCATTCCCTTTCGGGTTGATTCCATTCCATTCCATTACTTTCCATTCGAGTTGATTCCATTCCATTCCATTCCATTCCGGTTGAATCCATTCCATTCCATTCCATTCCATTCCATTCCATTCCATTCCATTCCATTCCATTCCGGTTGATTCCATTCCATTCCATGGCATTCCATTCCATTCCATTCCATTCCGGTTGATTTCATTCCATTCCATTCCATTCCATTCGTGTTGATTCCATTCCATTCCATTCCACTCCATTCCATTCCATTCGTGTTGATTTCATTGCATTCCATTCCATTCCATTCAGGTTGATTCCATTCCATTCCATTCCACTCCATTCCATTCCACTCGGGTTGATTCCATTCCATTCCATTTCTTTCCATTCCATTCTGGTTGATTCCATTCTATTCCATTCCAACCCAATACATTCCATTACATTCGGGTTGATTCCATTCCATTCCATTACATTCCATTCCATTCCATTGGGGTTGATTCCATTCTATTCCATTCAGTCCCTTTACATTCCATTCCATTCGGGTTGATTCCATTCCATTCCATTCCATTCCGTTCCATTCCATACGGGTTGATTCCATTCCTTTCATTCCATTCCGTTTTATTTCATTCCATTCCATTCCATTCCATTCCATTCGGGTTGATTGCATTCCATTCCAATCCATTCCTTTCCATTCCATTCCATTCCATTCCATTTCATTCCATTCCATTCCATTCCACTCCAGTCTACTCCAATCGGGTTTATTCCATTCCATTCCATTCCATTCCATTCAATTCCATTCCATTCGGGTTGATTCCATTCCATTCGATTCCATTCCATTCCATTCCATTCCATTCGGGTTGATTCCATTACATTCCATTCCATTCCATTCCATTCCATTCCATTCCATTCGGGTTGATTCCATTCCATTCCATTCCATTCCATTCCATTTGATTCTAATCGGGATGATTCTATTCCATTCCATTCCATTCCATTCCATTCGGGATGATTCCATTCCATTCCATTCCATTCCCTTCCATTCCATTCTCTTCCATTCTGGTTGATTCCATTCCATTCCATTCCATTTAAACCCAATACATTCCATTCCATTCGGGTTGATTCCATTCCATTCCATTCCATTCCATTCCATTCCATTCCTTCCGTGTTGATTCCATTCCATTCCTTCCCACTTCATTGCATTCTATTCCATTCCATTCAGGTTGATTCCATTCCATTCCATTCCATTACATTACATTCCACTCCGGTTGAATCCATTCCATTCCATTCCGGTTGATTCCATTCCATTCCATTGCATTCCATTCCATTGCATTCCATTCCATTCCGTTTGATTCCATTCCATTCCATTCTATTCCATTCCATTCGTCTTGATTCCATTCCATTCCATTCCACTCCATTCCATTCCATTCGTGTTGATTCCATTGCATTCCATTCCACTCCATTCGGGTTGATTCCATTCCATTCCATTCCATTCCATTCCATTCCATTCCACTCGGGTTGATTCCATTCCATTCTTATTCATTCCATTCCATTCAGGTTGATTCCATTCTATTCCTTTCCATCCCAATACATTCCATTCCATTCGGGTTGATTCCATTCCATTGCTTTCCATTCTATATAGGATGATTCCATTCCATTCCATTCCATTCCATTCCATTCCATTCCATTCGGGTTGATTCCATTCCATTCCATTCCTTTCCGATCCATTCGGGTTGATTCTATTCCATTCCATTCCAATACCTTCCATTCCATTCCATTCCATTCCATTTGGTTTGATTCCATTCCATTCCAATGTATTCCATTCCATTCCATTCCATTCCATTCTGGTTGATTCCATTCCATTCCATTCCATTCCATTCCATTCCATTCCATTCGTGTTGATTCCAACCCATTCCATTCCATTCCATTGCATTCCTTTCCATTCGGGTTGATTCCATTCCATTGCATTCCATTCAATTCCTTTCCATTCGGGTTTATTCCATTCCATTCCATTCCATCCCATTCCATTCCATTCCATTCGGGTTGATTCTATTCCATTCCATTCCATTCCGATCCATTCCATTCCATTCCGTTTTGGTTGATTCCATTCCATTCCAATCTATTCCATTCCATTCCATTCTGGTTGATTCCATTCCATTCCATTCCATACCATTCCATTCGGGTTGATTCCATTCCATTCCATTCCATTCGGGTTGATTCCATTCCATTCCATTCCAATCCTTTCCATTCGGGTTGATTCCATTCCATTGCATTCCCTCCCATTCCATTCCATTCCATTCCATTTGTGTTGATTCCATTCCATTCTAATCTATTCCATTCCATTCCATTCTGGTTGATTCCATTCCATTCCATTCCATTCCATTCCATTCCATTCCATTCCATTCCATTCCATTCGGGTTGATTCTATTCCATTCCATTCCATTCTTTCCATCTGGTTTGATTCCGTTCCATTCCAATCTATTCCATTCCATTCCATTCCATTCCATTCTGGTTGATTCCATTCCATTCCATTCCATTCCATTCAATTCCATTCCATTTCATTCGTGTTTATTCCATTCCATTGCCTTCCATTCCATTGCATTGCATTCCATTCGGTTTGATTCCATTCCGTTGCATTCCATTCAATTCCTTTCCAGTCGGGTTGATTCCATTCCATTCCATTCCGATCCATTCCATTCCATTCCATTTTGGTTGATTCCATTCCATTCCACTTTATTCCATTCCATTCCATTCCATTCCGTTTGGGTTGGTTCCATTCCATTCCATTGCATTCCGTTCCATTCGGGTTGATTCCATTCTATTCCATTCCGTCCCATTCCATTCCATTCCATTCCATTCCATTCCGGTTGATTCCATTCCTTTCCATTTCATTCCATTCCATTCCATTCCATTCGGGTTGATTCCAATCCATTCCATCCCATTCCATTCCATTCCATTCCATTCCTGTTGATTCCAATCCATTCCATTCCACTCCATTCCATTCCATTACTGTTGATTCCATTCCATTTTTTTCCATTCCATTCGGGTTGATTCTATTACATTCCATTCCATTCGGGTTGATTCCATTCCGTTCCATTCCATTCCATTCCTTTCCATTCCATTCCATTCCATTCCTTTCAGGTTGATTCCCTTCCATTCCATTCCATTCTATTCCATACCATTCCATTATGGTTGATAAAATTCCATTCCATTCCGTTCCATTCCATTCCATTCCATTTCATTCCATTCCATTCGGGTTGATTCCATTCCATTCCATTCCATTCGGTTTGACTCCATTCCATTCCATTCCGGTTGATTCCATTTCATTCCATTCCATTCTTTCCATTGCATTAAGTTTGATTCCATTCGATTCCATTCCATTCCATTCAATTCCATTCCATTCAGGTTGATTCCAGTCCAGTCCATTCCATTCCATTCCATTCGGGTTGACTTCATTCCATTCCATTCCATTCCATTACATTCAATTCCATTCCATTCCATTCGGGTTGATTCCATTCCATTGCATTCCATTCCATTCCTTTCCATTAGGGTTGAATCCATTCCATTCCATTCTCTTCCATTCCATTCCATTCCATTCCATTCGGGTTGATTCTATTCCATTCCACTCCATTCCATTCCATTCCATTCCAATTGTGTTGATTCCATGCCATTCCAATTTATTCCATTCCATTCCATTCCGGTTGATTCCATTCCATTCCATTCCATTCTTTCCATTCCATTAAGTTTGATTCCATTCCATTCCATTCCATTCCATTCAATTCCATTCCATTCAGGTTGATTCCCTTCCAGTCCATTCCATTCCATTCCATTCGGGTTGACTTCATTCCATTCCATTCCATTCCATTCCATTTCATTCCATTCGTGTTGATTCTATTCCATTCCATTCCATTCCATTCCTTTCCATTCCATTTCAATTGGTTTGATTCCATTCCATTCCAATCTATTCCATTCCATTCCATTCCATTCCATTCTGGTTGATTCCATTCCATTCCATTCCATTCCATTCCATTCCATTCCATTCAGAATGATTCCATTCCATTCCATTCCATTCCATTCCATTGCATTCCATTCGGGTTGATTCCATTCTATTCCATTCCGTCCCATTCCATTCCATTCCATTCGTGTTGATTCCATTCCATTCCATTCCATTCCATTCCATTCCATTCGGGTTGATTCGATTCCATTGCATTCCATTCAATTCCTTTGCATTCGGGTTGATTCCATTCCATTCCATTCCATGACATTCCATTCCATTCCATTCGGGTTGATTCTATTCCATTCCATTCCATTCCGATCCATTCCATTCCATTCCATTTTTGTTGATTCCATTCCATTCCAATCTATTCCATTCCATTCCATTCCATTCCATTCCATTCTGGTTGATTCCATTCCATTCCATTCCATACAATTCCATTCGGGTTAATTCCATTCCATTCCATTCCATTCGGGTTGATTCCATTCCATTCCATTCCATTCCATTCCTTTCCATTCGGGTTGATTCCATTCCATTCCATTCCCTCCCATTCCATTCCATTCCATTCCATTTGTGTTGATTGCATTCCTTTCCAATCTATTTAATTCCATTCCATTCCATTCCATTCTGGTTGATTCCATTCCATTCCATTCCATTCCATTCCATTCCATTACATTACATTCGGGTTGATTCTATTCCATTCCATTCCATTCCATTCCATTTGGTTTGATTCCATTCCATTCCAATCTATTCCATTCCATTCCATTCCATTCCATTCTGGTTGATTCCATTCCATTCCCTTCCATTCCATTCAATTCCATTCCATTGCATTCGTGTTTATTCCATTCCATTGCCTTCCATTCCATTGCATTGCATTCCATTCGGGTTTATTCATTTCCATTGCATTCCATTCAATTCCTTTCCCGTCGGGTTGATTCCATTCCATTCCATTCCGATCCATTCCATTCCATTCCATTTTGGTTGATTCCATTCCAATCCACTCTATTCCATTCCATTCCATTCCATTCCATTTGGGTTGGTTCCATTCCATTCCATTGCATTCCGTTCCATTTGGGTTGATTCCATTCTATTCCATTCCATCCCATTACATTCCATTTCATTCCGGTTCATTCCATTCGATTCCCTTCCATTCCATTCCATTCCATTCCATTCGTGGTGATTCCATTCCATTCCATTCCATTCCATTCCATTCCATTCCATTCCATTCGTCTTGATTCCATTCGATTCCCTTCCATTCCATTCCATTCCATTCCATTCCATTCCATTCCATTCCATTCCATTCCATTCGTCTTGATTCCATTCGATTCCCTTCCATTCCATTCCATTCCATTCCATTCGGGTTGATTCCATTCCATTCCTTTCCATTCCATTCCATTCCAATCATTCCATTCCATTCCATTCAGGTTGTTTCCCTTCCATTCCATTCATTCTATTCCATACCATTCCATTCGGTTTGATAACATTCCATTCCATTCCATTCCATTCCATTCGGGTTCATTCCATTCCAATCCATTCCATTCGGTTTGCCTCCATTACATTCCACTCCAGTTGATTCCATTCCATTCCTTTCCATTCCATTTAGGATGATTCCATTCCATTCCATTCCATTCCATTTCATTCCATTCGGGTTCATTCCTTTCCATTCCATTCCATTCCAATCCATTCGGGTTGATTCTATTCCATTCCGTTCCATTCCCTTCCATTCCATTCCATTCCATTCGCGTTCATTCCTTTCCATTCCAATCCATTCCATTCCATTCCATTCCATTCCATTCCATTTGTGTTGATTCCATTCCATTCCATTCCATTCCATTCCATTCCGGTTGATTCCATTCCATTCCATTGCATTCCATTCCATTCCATTCCATTCCGGTTGATTCCATTCCATTCCATGGCATTCCATTCCATTCCATTCCATGCCGGTTGATTCCATTCCATTCTATTCCATTCCATTCCATTCGTTTTTATTCCATTCCATTCCATTCCAATCCATTCCATTCCATTCTACTCCATTCCATTCCATTCGTTTTTATTCCATTCCATTCCATTCCACTCTATTCCATTCCATTCCATTGTCTTCCATTCCATTGCATTGCATTCCATTCCGGTTGATTCCATTCCATTGCATTCCATTCAATTCCATTTGTGTTGATTCCATTCCTTTCCAATCTATTCAATTCCATTCCATTCCATTCCATTCTGGTTGAGTCCATTCCATTCCATTCCATTCCATTCCATTCCATTCCATTCTATTCGGGTTGATTCTATTCCATTCAATTCCATTCCATTCCATTTGGTTTGATTCCATTCCATTCCAATCTATTCCATTCCATTCCATTCCATTCCATTCTGGTTGATTCCATTCCATTCCATTCCATTCCATTCAAGTCCATTCCATTGCATTCGTGTTTATTCCATTCCATTGCCTTCCATTCCAATGCATTGCATTCCATTCGGGTTGATTCATTTCCATTGCATTCCATTCAATTCCTTTCCCGTCGGGTTGATTCCATTCCATTCCATTCCGATCCATTCCATTCCATTCCATTTTGGTTGATTCCATTACATTCCATTCCATTCTATTTGGGTTGGTTCCATTCCATTCCATTGCATTCCGTTCCATTCCGGTTGATTCCATTCTATTCAATACCATCCCATTCCATTCCATTCCATTCCGGTTCATTCCATTCTGTTCCCTTCAATTCCATTCCATTCCGTTCCATTCCATTCCATTCCAATCGTGTTGATTCCATTCCATTCCATTCCATTCCATTCCATTCCATTCCCTTCGTGTTGATTCCAATCCATTCCATTCCATTCCATTCCATTCCATTCCATTGCATTGCCTTCCATTCCATTGCATTGCATTCCATTCGGGTTGATTCCATTCCATTGCATTCCATTCAATTCCTTTCCAGTCGGGTTGATTCCATTCCTTTCCATTCCGATCCATTCCATTCCATTCCATTTTCGTTGATTCCATTCCATTCCACTCTATTCCATTCCATTCCATTCCATTCCATTTGGGTTGGTTCCATTACATTCCATTGCATTCCGTCCCATTCGGGTTGATTCCATTCTTTTCCAATCCATCCCATTACATTCCAATCAATTCCGTTTCCTTCCATTCGATTCCCTTCCATTCCATTCCATTCCATTCCATTCCATTCCATTCGTGTTGATTCCATTCCATTCCATTCCATTCCATTCCATTCCATTCCATTCCATTCCATTCGTGTTGATTCCATTCCATTCCATTCCATTCCATTCCATTCCATTCGGGTTGATTCCATTCCATTCCATTCCATTCCATTCCATTCCATTCCATTGCATTCCATTCCATTCCATTGCATTCCATTCCGGTTGATTCCATTCCATTCCATTCCATTCCATTCCATTCCATTCCATTCCATTCGGTTTGATTCCATTCCATTCCTTTCCATTCCATTCCATTCCACTTCATTCCATTCCATTCCATTCAGGTTGTTTCCCTTCCATTCCATTCATTCTATTCCATACCATTCCATTCGGGTTGATAACATTCCATTCCATTCCATTCCATTCCATTCGGGTTCATTCCATTCCAATCCATTCCATTCGGTTTGCCTCCATTACATTCCACTCCGGTTGATTCCATTCCATTCCTTTCCATTGCATTTAGGATGATTCCATTCCATTCCATTCCATTCCATTCCATTCCATTCGGGTTCATTCCTTTCCATTCCATTCCATTCCAATCCATTCGGGTTGATTGTATTCCACTGCATTCCATTCCCTTCCATTCCATTCCATTCCATTCGCGTTCATTCCTTTCCATTCCAATCCATTCCATTCCATTCCATTCCATTCCATTCCATTCCATTCCATTCCATTTGTGTTGATTCCATTCCATTCCATTGCATTCCATTCCATTCCATTCCGGTTGATTCCATTCCATTCCATTGCATTCCATTCCATTCCATTCCATTCCGGTTGATTCCATTCCATTCTATTCCATTCCATTCCATTCGTGTTTATTCCATTCCATTCCATTCCAATCCATTCCATTCCATTCTACTCCATTCCATTCCATTAGTTTTTATTCCATTCCATTCCATTCCACTCTATTCCATTCCATTCCATTGTCTTCCATTCCATTGCATTGCATTCCATTCTTGTTGATTCCATTCCATTGCATTCCATTCAATTCCATTTGTGTTGATTCCATTCCTTTCCAATCTATTCAATTCCATTCCATTCCATTCCATTCTGGTTGATTCCATTCCATTCCATTCCATTCCATTGCATTCCATTCCATTCCATTCTGGTTGATTCTATTCCATTCAATTCCGTTCCATTCCATTTGGTTTGATTCCATTCCATTCCAATCTATTCCATTCCATTCCATTCCATTCCATTCTGGTTGATTCCATTCCATTCCATTCCATTCCATTCAATTCCATTCCATTGCATTCGTGTTTATTCCATTCCATTGCCTTCCATTCCAATGCATTGCATTCCATTCGGGTTGATACATTTCCATTGCATTCCATTCAATTCCTTTCCCTTCGGGTTGATTCCATTCCATTCCATTCCGATCCATTCCATTCCATTCCATTTTGGTTGATTCCATTACATTCCATTCCATTCTATTTGGGTTGGTTCCATTCCATTCCATTGCATTCCGTTCCATTCCGGTTGATTCCATTCTATTCCTTTCCATCCCATTCCATTCCATTCCATTCCGGTTCATTCCATTCTGTTCCCTTCAATTCCATTCCATTCCGTTCCATTCCATTCCATTCCAATCGTGTTGATTCCATTCCATTCCATTCCATTCCATTCCATTCCATTCCATTCCATTCCATTCCCTTCGTGTTGATTCCATTCCATTCCATTCCATTCCATTCCATTCCATTCGATTCCATTCCATTGCCTTCCATTCCATTGCATTGCATTCCATTCGGGTTGATTCCATTCCATTGCATTCCATTCAATTCCTTTCCAGTCGGGTTGATTCCATTCCTTTCCATTCCGATCCTTTCCATTCCATTCCATTTTCGTTGATTCCATTCCATTCCACTCTATTCCATTCCATTCCATTCCATTCCTTTTGGGTTGATTCCATTCCATTCCATTGCATTCCGTCCCATTCGGGTTGATTCCATTCTTTTCCAATCCATCCCATTACACTCCATTCAATTCTGGTTCCTTCCATTCTATTCCCTTCCATTCCATTCCATTCCATTCCATTCCATTCCATTCCATTCCATTCGTGTTGATTCCATTCAATTCCATTCCATTCCATTCCATTCCATTCCATTCGAGTTGATTCCATTCCATTCCATTCCATTCCATTCCATTCGGGTTGATTCCATTCCATTCCATTCCATTCCATTCCATTCCATTCCATTCCATTCCGGTTGATTCCATTCCATTCCATTCCATTCCATTCCATTCCATTCCATTCGGTTTGATTCCCTTCCATTCCTTTCCATTCCATTCCATTCCACTTCATTCCATTCCATTCCATTCAGGTTGTTTCCCTTCCATTCCATTCATTCTATTCCATACCATTCCATTCGGGTTGATAACACTCCATTCCATTCCATTCCATTCCATTCGGGTTCATTCCATTCCAATCCATTCCATTCGGTTTGCCTCCATTACATTCCACTCCGGTTGATTCCATTCCATTCCTTTCCATTCCATTTAGGATGATTCCATTCCATTGCATTCCATTCCATTCCATTCCATTCCATTCGGGTTCATTCCTTTCCATTCCATTCCATTCCAATCCATTCGGGTTGATTCTATTCCATTCCATTCCATTCCCTTCCATTCCATTCCATTCCATTCGCGTTCATTCCTTTCCATTCCAATCCATTCCATTCCTTTCCATTCCATTCCATTGCATTCCATTCCATTTGGGTTGATTCCTTTCCATTCCATTCCATTCCATTCCGGTTGATTCCATTCCATTGCATTCCATTGCATTCCATTCCATTCCGGTTGATTCCATTCCATTCTATTCCATTCCATTCCATTCGTATTTATTCCATTCCATTCCATTCCAATCCATTCCATTCCATTCTACTCCATTCCATTCCATTCGTGTTTATTCCATTCCATTCCATTCCACTCTATTCCATTCCCTGTTGATTCCATTCCATTCCATTCCATTCGGGTTGATTCCATTCCATTCCATTCCATTCCATTCCATTACATTCCATTCCACTCGGGTTGTTTCCATTCCATTCCACTCCATTCTATTCCATACCATTCCATTCGGTTTGATAAAATTCCATTCCATTCCTTTCCATTCCATTCCATTCCATACTTTCCATTCCATTAGGGTTGATTCCATTCCATTCCATTCCATTCCAATCCATTATATTCCATTCCATTCCGATTGATTCCATTCCATTCGATTCCATTCCATTCCATTCCATTCCATTCCATTCCATTCCATTCCATTCCATTCCATTCGGGTTGACTCCATTCCATTCCATTCCATTCCATTCCATTCCATTCGTGTTGATTCCATTCCATTATATTCCATTCCATTATTTTCCATTCGGGTTGATTCCATTCCATTCCATTCCCTCCCATTCCATTCCATTCCATTCGCGTTGATTCTATTCCATTCCATTCCATTCCGATCCATTCCATTCCATTCCATTTGTGTTGATTCCATTCCATTCCAATCTATTCCATTCCATTCCATTCTGGTTGATACCATTCCATTCCATTCCATTCCATTCCATTCCATTCCATTCGGGTTGATTCCATTCCATTCCATTCCATTCCATTCCATTCCATTCCTTTCCTTTCCATTCCATTCGGGTTGATTCCATTCCATTTCATTCCATTCCATTCGAGTTGATTCCATTCCATTCCATTCCATTCCATTCCATTCCGGTTGATTCCATTCCATTCCATTGCATTCCATTCCATTCCATTCCATTCCGGTTGATTCCATTCCATTCCATTTCATTCCATTCCATTCCATTCCATTCGGGTTGATTCCATTCCATTCCATCCCATTCCATTCCATTTCATTCCATTCCATTCGAGTTGATTCCATTCCATTCCATTCCATTCCATTCCATTCCGGTTGATTCCATTCCATTCCATTGCATTCCATTCCATTCCATTCCATTCCGGTTGATTCCATTCCATTCCATTTCATTCCATTCCATTCCATTCCATTCGGGTTGATTCCAATCCATTCCATTCCACTCCATTCCATTCCATTCGTCTTGATTCCATTCCGTTTTATTCCATTCCATTCGGGTTGATTCCATTACATTCCATTCTTTCTGGTTGATTCCATTCCATTCCACTCCATTCCATTCCTTTCCATTCCATTCCATTGCATTCCTTTCATGTTGACTCCCTTGCATTCCATTCCATTGTTTTCCATACCATTCCATTCGGTTTGATAAAATTCCCTTCCATTCCTTTCCACTGCAATCCATTAAATTTCATTCCATTCCCTTCGGGTTGATTCCATTCCATTGCATTCCATTTGGTTTTAATCCATTCCATTCCATTCCGGTTGATTCCATTCCATTCCATTCCATTCTTTCCATTCCATTAAGGTTGATTCCATTCCATTCCATTCCATTCTATTCCATTCCATTACGGTTGATTCCATTCCATTCCATTTCGGTTGATTCCATTCCATTCCATTCCATTCCATTCCATTCGTGTTAAAAACATTCCTGTCCATTCCATTCCATTCAATTCAATTCCATTCCATTCCATTTGGGTTGATTCCTTTCCATTGCATTCCATTCCATTCCTTTCCATTCGGGTTGATTCCATTCCATTCCATTCCCTCCAATTCCATTCCAGTCCATTCGGGTTGATTCTATTCCATTCCACTCCATTCCATTCCATTCCATTCCATTCCATTCCATTCCATTCCACTTGTGTTGATTCCATTCCATTCCAATCTATTCCATTCCATTCCATTCCATTCAATTCTGGTTGATTCCATTCCATTCCATTCCATTCCATTCCATTCCATTCCATTTGTGTTGATTCTATTCCATTCCATTCCATTCTATTCCACTCCATTTTGTTTCATTCCATTCCATTCCAATCAATTCCATTCCATTCCATTCCAATCCATTCTGGTTGATTCCCTTCCATTCCATTCCATTCCATGCCATTCCATTCCATTCCATTCAGGTTGATTCTATTCCATTCCATTCTATTACGATCCATTCCATTCCATTCCATTTTGGTTGATTCAATTCCATTCCAATCTATTCCATTCCATTTCATTCCATTCCATTCTGGTTGATTCCATTCCATTCCATTCCATTCCATTCCTTTGCATTCGGGTTGATTCCATTCCATTCCATTCCCTCCCATTCCATTCCATTCCATTCCATTTGTGTTGATTCCATTCCATTCCAATCTATTCCATTCCATTCCATTCCATTCCATTCTGGTTGATTCCATTCCATTTCATTCCATTCCTTTCCATTCCATTCCATTTGGGTTGATTCTATTCCATTCCATTCCATTCCATTCCATTTGGTTTGATTCCATTCCATTCCAATCTATTCCATTCCATTCAATTATTTTGATTCCATTCCATTCCATTCCATTCAATTCCATTCCATTGCATTCGTGTTGATTCCATTCCATTCACTTCCATTCCATTGCATTGCATTACCTTCGGGTTGATTCCATTCCATTGCATTCCATTCGGTTTTACTCCATTCCATTCCATTCCGGTTGATTCCATTCCATTCCATTCCATTCCATTCCATTCCATTCCATTCCATTCCATTTGGGTTGGTTCCATTCGATTCCATTGCATTCCGTTCCATTCGGTTTGATTCCATTCTTTTCCATTCCATCCCATTACATTCCATTGCATTCCGTTTCATTCCATTCGATTCCCTTCCATTCCATTCCATTCCATTCCATTCCATTCCATTCCATTCGTGTTGATTCCATTCCATACAATTCAATTCCATTCCATTCCATCCTTGTTGATTCCATTCCATTCCATTCCATTCCATTCGGGTTGATTCCATTCCATTCCATTCCATTCCATTACATTCCATTCCATTCGGTTTGATTCCATTCCATTCCGTTCCATTACATTCGGGTTGAGTTCATTCCACTCCATTGCATTCGGTTTGCCTCCATTCCATTCCACTCCGGTTGATTCTATTCCATTCCTTTCCATTCCATTTAGGATGATTCCATTCCATTCCATTCCATTCCATTCGGGTTCATTCCTTTCCATTCCATTCTATTAAAATCCATTCTGCTTGATTCTATTCCATTCCATTCCATTTCCTTCCATTCCATTCCATTACATTCGCGTTCATTACATTCCATTCCAATCCATTCCCTTCCATTCCATTCCATTCCTTTCGGGTTGATTGCATTCCGTTCGATTCCATTCTTTCCATTCCATTCCATTCCATTCCATTCCATTCCATTTGGGTTGATTCCATTCCATTCCTTTCCGTTCCATTCGGGTTGATTCCATTCCATTCCACTCCATTCCATTCCTTTCCATTCCATTGCATTCCATTCGGGTTGATAACATTCCATTCCATTCCGTTCCAATCCATTCGGGTTGAATCCATTCGAATCCATTCCATTCGGTTTGCCTCCATTCCATTCCACTACGGTTGATTCCATTCCATTCCTTTCCATTCCATTTAGGATGATTCCATTCCATTCCATTCCATTCCATTCTATTCCATTCGGGTTCATTCCTTTCCATTCCATTCCATTCCAATACATTCGGGTTGATTCTATTCCATTCCATTCCATTCCCTTCCATTCCATTCCATTCCATTCGCGTTCATTCCATTCCATTCCAGTTCATTCCATTCCATTCAATTCCATTCCATTCAGGTTGATTCCATTCCGTTCCTTTCCATTCCATTCCATTCCATTCCATTCGGGTTGATTCCAATCCATTCCATTCCATTCCATTTGAGTTGATTCCATTCCATTCCATTCTATTCCATTCCGGTAGATTCCATTCCATTCCTTTGCATTCCATTCCATTCCATTCCATTCAGGTTGATTCCATTACATTCCATCCCATTCCATTCCATTCCAGTTGATTCCATTCCATTCCATGGCATTCCATTACATTCCATTCCATTCCGTTTGATTCCATTCCATTCCATTCCATTCCATTCGTGTTTATTCCATTCCATTCCATTCCACTCCACTCCATTCCATTCGTATTGATTCCATTCCATTCCATTCCATTCCATTCCATTCGTGTTTATTCCATTCCATTCCATTCCACTCCATTCCATTCCATTCGTGTTGATTCCACTGCATTCCATTCCATTCCACTCGGGTTGATTCCATTCCATTCCACTCCATTCTATTCCATAACTTTCAATTCGGGTTGATAAAATTCCATTCCATCCCTTTCCATTCCATTCCATTCCATTGCATTCCATTCCATTCGGGTTGATTCCGTTCCATTCCATTCCATTCGGTTTGACTCCATTCCATTCCATTCCTGTTGATACCTTTCCATTCCATTCCATTCTTTCCATTCCATTAGGGTTGATTCCATTCCATTCCATTGCATTCCATTCTATTCCATTCCATTCCGGTTGATTACATTCCATTCGATTCCATTCCATTCCATTCCATTCCATTCCATTCCATTCCATTCGGGATGACTCCATTACATTTCATTCCATTCCATTCCATTCCATTCCATTCCATTCGGGTTGATTCCATTCCATTGCATTCCATTCCATTCCTTTCCATTCGGGTTGATTCCATTCCATTCCATTCCCTCCCATTCCATTCCATTCAATTCGGGTTTATTCTATTCCATTCCATTCCATTCCGTTCCATTCCATTCCATTCCATTTGTGTTGATTCCATTCCATTCCAATCTATTCCATTCCATTCCATTCTGGTTGATTCCATTCCACTCCTTTCCATTCCATTCCATTCCATTCGGGTTGATTCTATTCCATTCCATTCCATTCCATTCCATCCCATTCCATTCCATTCCATTCCGGTTGATTCCATTCCATTCCATTCCATTCCCTCCCATTCCATTCCATTCCATTCGGGTTGATTCTATTCCATTCCATTCCATTCCATTCTATTCCATTCCATTCCATTTGTGTTGATGCCATTCCATTCCAATCTATTCCATTCCATTCCATTCCATTCCATTCTGGTTGTTTCCATTCCATTGCATTGCATTGCATTCCATTCCGTTCCATTCCATTCGTGTTGATTCTATTCCATTCCATTCCATTCCATTCCATTCCATTCCATTCCATTTGGTTTGATTCCATTCCATGCCAATATATTCCATTCCATTCCATTCCATTCCATTCTTGTTGATTTCATTCCATTCCATCCCATTCCATTCCATTCCGTTCCATTCCATTCCATTCCATTCCATTCCATTCAGGTTGATTCCATTCCTTTCCATTCCATTCCATTCCATTCCATTCGGGTTGATTCCTTTCTATTCCATTCTATCCCATTCCATTCCATTCCATTCGGGTTTATTCCATTCCATTCCATTCCATTCCATTCCATTCCATTCCATTCGGGTTGATTCCATTCCATTGCATTCCATTCAATTCCTTTGCATTCGGGTTGATGCCATTCCATTTCATTCCATCCCATTCCATTCCATTCCATTTAGGTTGTTTCTATTCAATTCCATTCCATTCCGATTGATTCCATTCCATTCCATTTTGGTTGATTCCATTCCATTCCAATCTATTCCATTCCATTGCATTCCATTCCATTCTGGTTGATTCCATTCCATTCCATTCCATACCATTCCATTCGGGTTGATTCCATTCCATTCCATTCCATTCGGGTTGATTGTATTCCATTCCATTCCATTACATTCCTTTCCATTAGTGTTGATTCCATTCCATTCCATTCCCTCCCATTCCATTCCATTCCATTTGTGTTGATTCCATTCCATTCCAATCTATTCCATTCGAATCCATTCCATTCTGGTAGATTCCATTCCATTCCATTCCATTCCATTTGGGTTGATTCTATTCCATTCCATTCCATTCCATTCCATTCGGGTTTATTCCATTCCGTTCCATTCCATTCCATTCCATTCCATTCGGATTGATACCATTCCATTTTCATTCCATTCCATTGCATTCCTTCCCATTCCATTCTGTTTGATTCCATTCCATTCCAATCCATTCCCTTCGGGTTGATAATATTCTATTCAATTCCAACCCATTCCATTCAATTCCATTCCATTCGGGTTGATTGCATTCCATTCCATTCCATGCCATTTGGTTTTATTCCATCCCATTACATTCCATTGTACTCATTTCCATTCCATTCCGGTTGACTGCATTCCATTCCATTCCATTCCATTCCATTTGGGTTCATTCCATTCCATTCCTTTCCACTACATTCCATTCCATTCGATTCCATTCCATTCATTTCGATTCCTTTCCATTCAATTCCATTCGATTCCACTCCGTTCCGGTTGATTCCATTCCATTGCAATCCACTCCATTCCATTCCATTTGGTTTGATTCCATTCCATTCCATTCCATTCCATTCCATTCGGGTTGATTCCATTCCATTCCATTCTATTCCATTCGGGTTGATTCCATTCCATTCCATTCCATTCCATTCCATTCCGGTTGATTCCTTCCATTCCATTCCATTCTATTCGGATTGATTCCATTCCATTTTCATTCCATTCCATTGCATTCCTTTCCATTCCATTTGGGTTGATTCCATTCCATTCCATTCCATTCTATTCCATTTGGGTTGATTCCATTCCATGCCATTCCATTCCATTCGAGTTGATTCCATTCCATTCCATTCCATTCCATTCGATTTCATTCCATTCCATTCCATTCGGGTTGGTTTCATTCCATTCCGTTTCATTCCATTACATTCCATTCCATTACATTCTTTTTGATTCCATTCAATTCCATTCCATTCCATTCCATTCCATTCCATTCCGGTTGAATCCATTCCATTCCATTCCATTCAATTCTCTTCGTGTTGATTCCATTCCATTCCATTCCATTACATTCCATTCGGGTTCATTCCATTCCATTCCTTTGCTTTCAATTCCATTCCATTTCATTCCGGTTAATTCCATTCCATTCCATTCCATTGTATTCGGCTTGATTCCATTCCATTTCATTCCATTCCATTCCTTTCCATTCCATTCCATTCCATTCGGGTTGATTCCCTTCAATTCCATTCCCTTCTATTCCATAACATTCCATTCGTGTTGATAACATTTCATTCCAATCCGTTCCTTTCCATTCCATTCCATTTCATTCCATTCCAGTTGATTCCATTCCATTCCATTCCATTCGGGTTGATTACATTCCATTCCATTCCATTCCAAACCATTCCATTCGGGTTGATAATATTCTATTCCATTCCGTTCCATTCCATTCCAATCCATTTCATTCCATTCCGTTCGGGGTGATTCCATTTCATTCCATTCCATTCGGTTTGACTCCATTCCATTCCATTCCGGTTGATTCCTTTCCATTCCTTTCCATTCCATTTAGGTTGATTCCATTCTATTTCATTCTGTTCCATTCCATTTAGTTTGACCCCATTCCATTCCATTCCATTCCGTTCCGTTCCAATCGGGTTGATTCTATTCCATTGCTTTCCATTCCATTCCATTCCATTCCATTCCACTTAGGTTGACTTCACTCCATTCAATTCTATTTCATTCCATTCCATTCCATTCCATTCTGGTTGATTCCATTCCACTCCATTCCATTACATTCCTCTTAGTTTGACTTCATTCCATTCCATTCTATTTCATTCCATTCCATTCCATTCCATTCTGGTTGGATTCCATTCCACTCCATTCCCTTCCATTCCATTCCATTCCATTCCATTCCATTTCTTTCCATTCCATTCCATTCGATTCCATTCCATTCCATTCCATTCCATTCCATTCGGGTTGATTAATTTCCATTCCATTCCATTCCATTCCATTCCAAACCATTCCATTCAGGTTGATAACATTCTATTCCATTCCATCCCATTACATTCCATTCCATTCGGGTTGATTCCATTCCATTCCATTTCATTGCATTCCATTCCATTCAGGTTGATTCCATTCCATTCCATTCCATGCCTTTTTGTTTGATTCCACCCCATTACATTCCATTGAATTCCATTCCATTCCATTACGGTTGACTGCATTCCATTCCAATCCATTCCATTCCATTCGTGTTGATACCATTCCATTCCATTCGATTCCACTACATTCAATTCCATTCGATTCCATTCCATTCAGTTCGATTCCATTCCATTCCAATCCATTCGATTCCACTCCGTTCCAGTTGATTCCATAACATTCCAATCCACTCCATTCCATTCCAATTGGTTTGATTCCATTCCATTCCATTCCATTCCATTCCATTCGGGTTGATTCCATTCCATTCCATTCCATTCCATTCCATTCCATTCCATTGCATTCGGGTTGATTCCATTCCATTGCATTCCATTCCATCCTATTCGGGTTGATTCCATTCCATTCCATTCCATTCCATTCCATTCCATTCCATTCCGGTTGATTCCATTCCATTCCATGGCATTCCATTCCATTCCATTCCATTCCAATCACTTCCATTCTATTTCATTCCATTCCGGTTGATTCCATTCCATTCGTTTCCATTCCATTCGACTCCATTCCATTCCATTCCATTCGGGTTGACTCCATTTCATTCCATTCCTTTCCATTCCATTCCATTCTGGTTGATTCCATTCCATTGCATTCCATTCCATTCCTTTCCATTCTGGTTGATTCCATTCCATTCCATTCCCTCCCATTCCATTCCATTCCATTCGGGGTGATTCTATTCCATTCCATTACATTCCGTTCCATTCCATTCCATTCCATTCCATTTGTGTTGATTCCATTCCATTCCAATCTATTCCATTCGATTCCATTCTGGTTGATTCCATTCCATTCCATTCCATTCCATTCCATTCCATTCCATTCCATTCGGGTTGATTTTATTCCATTCCATTCCATTCCATTCCATTTGGTTTGATTCCATTCCATTCCAATCTATTCCATTCCATTCCATTCCATTCCATTCTGGTTGATTCCATTCCATTCCATTCCATTCCATTCCATTCCATTGCATTCCATTCGTGTTGATTCCATTCCATTCCATTCCATTGCATGGCATTCCATTCCATTCGGGTTGATTCCTTTCCATTGCATTCCATTCAATTCCTTTCCATTCGGGTTGATTCCATTCCATTCCATTCCATCCCATTCCATTCCATTCCATTCGGGTTGATTCTATTCCATTCCATTCCATTCCGATCCTTTCCATTCCATTCCATTTTGGTTGATTCCATTCCATTACAATCGATTCCATTCCATTCCATTCCATTCCTTTCTGGTTGATTCCATTCCATTCCATTCCATTCGGGTTGAATCCATTCCATTCCACTCCATTTCATTCCGTTCCATTCGGGTTGATTCCATTGTATTCCATTCCATGCCATTACATTCCATTCCATTCCGGTTCATTACATTCTATTCCCTTCCATTCCATCCCATTCCACTCGTGTTGATTCCATTCCATTTCATTCAATTCCGTTCCATTCCATTCGTGTTGATTCCATTCCATTCCATTCAATTCCATTCCATTCGGGTTGATTCCATTCCATTCCACTCCATTCCACTCCATTCAATTCCATTTGTGTTGATTCCATTCCATTCCAATCTATTCCATTCCATTCCATTCCATTCTGGATGATTCCATTCCATTCCATTCCATGCCATTCCATTTCATTCCATTCGTGTTGACTCTATTCCATTCCATTCCATTCCATTCCTTTCCATTCCATTCCATTTGGTTTGATTCCATTCCATTCCAATCTATTCCATTCCATTCCATTCAATTCAATTCTGGTTGATTCCATTCCATTCCATTCCATTCCATTCCATTCCATTCGGATTGATTCCATTCCATTCCATTCCATTCCATTCCATTACATTACATTCGGGTTGATTCCGTTATATTCCATTCCATCCCATTCCATTCAATTACATTTGGGTTGATTCCATTCCATTCCATTCCATTCCATTCCATTCGGGTTGATTCCATTCCATTGCATTCCATTCAATTCCTTTGCATTCGGGTTGATTCCATTCCATTCCATTCCATGCCAATCCATTCCATTACATTCGGGTTGATTCTATTCCATTCCATTCCATTCCGATCCATTCCATTCCATTCCGTTTTGGTTGATTCCATTCCATTCCAATCTATTCCATTCCATTCCATTCCATTCCATTCTGGTTGATTCCATTCCATTCCATTCCATACCAGTCCATTCGGGTTGATTCCATTCCATTCCATTCCGTTCGGGTTGATTCCATTCAATTCCATTCCCTCCAATTCCATTCCATTCCATTCCATTTGTGTTAATTCCATTCCATTCCAATCTATTCCATTCCATTCCATTCTGGTTGATTCCATTCCATTCCATTCCATTCCATTCCATTCCATTCCATTCCATTCGGGTTGATTCTATTCCATTCCATTCCATTCCATTCCATTTTTTTTATTCCATTCCATTCCAATCTAATCCATTCCATTCCATTCCATTCCATTCAGGTTGATTCCATTCCATTCCATTCCATTCCATTCAATTCCATTCCATTGCATTCCTGTTTATTCCATTCCATTGCCTTCCATTCCATTGCATTGCCTTCCATTCGGGTTGATTCCATTCCATTGCATTCCATTCAATTCCTTTCCAGTCGGGTTGATTCCATTCCATTCCATTCCGATCCATTCCATTCCATTCCATTTTGGTTGATTCCATTCCATTCCACTCTATTCCATTCCATTCCATTCCATTCCATTTGGGTTGGTTCCATTCCATTCCATTGCATTCCGTTCCATTCGGGTTGATTCCATTCTATTCCAATCCATCCCATTCCATTCCATTCCATTCCGGTTCATTCCATTCGATTCCATTCCATTCCATTCCATTCCATTCCATTCGTGTTGATTCCATTCCATTCCATTCCATTCCATTCCATTCCATTCCATTCGGGTTGATCCCATTCCATTCCATTCCATTCCATTCCATTCCATTGCATTCCATTCCAGTTGATTCCATTCCATTCCATTCCATTCCATTCCACTTCATTCCATTCCAGTCCATTCAGGTTGTTTCCCTTCCATTCCATTCATTCTATTCCATACCATTCCATTCGGGTTGATAACATTCCATTCCATTCCATTCCATTCCATTCGGGTTCATTACATTCCAATCCATTCCATTCGGTTTGCCTCCATTCCATTCCACTCCGGTTGATTCCATTCCATTCCTTTCCATTCCATTTAGGATGATTCCATTCCATTCCTTTCCACTTCATTGCATTCCATTCCATTCCATTCAGGTTGATTCCATTCCATTCCATTCCATTCCATTCCATTCCACTCCGGTTGATTCCATTCCATTCCATTCCATTCCATTCCGGTTGATTCCATTCCATTCCATTGCATTCCATTCCATTCCATTCCATTCCAGTTGATTCCATTCCATTCCATTCTATTCCATTCCATTCGTCTTGATTCCATTCCATTCCATTCCACTCCATTCCATTCCATTCGTGTTGATTCCATTGCATTCCATTCCATTCCATTCGGGTTGATTCCATTGCATTCCATTCCATTCCATTCCATTCCATTCCACTCGGGTTGATTCCATTCCATTCCAATTCATTCCATTCCATTCTGGTTGATTCCATTCTATTCTTTCCATCCCAATACATTCCATTCCATTCTGGTTGATTCCATTCCATTGCTTTCCATTCCATTTAGGATGATTCCATTCCATTCAATTCCATTCCATTCCATTCCATTCGGGTTGATTCCATTCCATTCCATTCCATTCCGATCCATTCGAGTTCACTCCATTCCATTCCAGTCCATTCCCTTCCATTCCATTCATTATATTCGGGTTGATTCCATTCCTTTCCATTCCATTCCATTCCATTCCTTTCCATTCCATTCCTTTCATGTTGATTGCATTCCAATTCTATCCACTCCTTTGCATTCCATTCCATTCCATTCAGGTTGATTCCATTCCATTCCATTCCATTCCATTCCATTCCATTCCATTCCATTCCATTCCCTTTCGGGTTGATTCCATTCCATTGCATTACATTCCATTCGAGTTGATTCCATTCCATTCCATTCCATTCCGGTTGAATCCATTCCATTCCATTCCATTCCATTCCATTCCATTCCATTCCGGTTGATTCCATTCCATTCCATGGCATTCCATTCCATTCTGGTTGATTCCATTCTATTCCATTCCAACCCAATACATTCCATTACATTCGGGTTGATTCCATTCCATTCCATTCCATTGCATTCCAATCCATTCCATTGGGGTTGATTCCATTCTATTCCATTCAGTCCCTTTACATTCCATTCCATTCGGGTTGATTCCATTCCATTCCATTCCATTCCATTCCATTCCATTCCGTTCCATTCCATACGGGTTGATTCCATTCCATTCCATTCCATTCCATTCGGGTTGATTGCATTCCATTCCAATCCATTCCTTTCCATTCCATTCCATTCAATTCCATTCCATTCGGGTTGATTGCATTCCATTCGATTCCATTCCATTCCATTCCATTCCATTCGGGTTGATTCCATTCCATTCCATTCCATTCCATTCCATTCCATTCCATTCCATTCCATTCCATTGCATTCCATTCCATTCCATTCGTGTTGACTCCATTCCATTCCATTCCATTCCATTTCATTCTATTCTGCATGATTCTATTCCATTCCATTCCATTCCATTCCATTCCATTCCATTCGGGATGATTCCATTCCATTCCATTCCATTCCATTCCCTACCATTCCATTCCAATACATTCGGGTTGATTCTATTCCATTCCATTCCATTCCCTTCCATTCCATTCCATTCCATTCGCGTTCATTCCATTCCATTCCAGTTCATTCCATTCCATTCAAATCCATTCCATTCAGGTTGATTCCATTCCGTTCCTTTCCATTCCATTCCATTCCATTCCATTCGGGTTGATTCCAATCCATTCCATTCCATTCCATTTGAGTTGATTCCATTCCATTCCATTCTATTCCATTCTGGTAGATTCCATTCCATTCCTTTGCATTCCATTCCATTCCATTCCATTCAGGTTGATTCCATTACATTCCATCCCATTCCATTCCATTCCATTCCATTCCAGTTGATTCCATTCCATTCCATTGCATTCCATTACATTCCATTCCATTCCGTTTGATTCCATTCCATTCCATTCCATTCCATTCGTGTTTATTCCATTCCATTCCATTCCACTCCATTCCATTCCATTCGTATTGATTCCATTCCATTCCATTCCATTCCATTCCTTTCGTGTTTATTCCATTCCATTCCATTCCACTCCATTCCATTCCATTCGTGTTGATTCCACTGCATTCCATTCCATTCCACTCGGGTTGATTCCATTCCATTCCACTCCATTCTATTCCATACCTTTCAATTCGGGTTGATAAAATTCCATTCCATCCCTTTCCATTCCATTCCATTCCATTGCATTCCATTCCATTCGGGTTGATTCCGTTCCATTCCATTCCATTCGGTTTGACTCCATTCCATTCCATTCCTTTTGATACCATTCCATTCCATTCCATTCTTTCCATTCCATTAGGGTTGATTCCATTCCATTCCATTGCATTCCATTCTATTCCATTCCATTCCGGTTGATTACATTCCATTCAATTCCATTCCATTCCATTCCATTCCATTCCGTTCCATTCCATTCCATTCGGGTTGACTCCATTACATTTCATTCCATTCCATTCCATTCCATTCCATTCCATTCGGGTTGATTCCATTCCATTGCATTCCATTCCATTCCTTTCCATTCGGGTTGATTCCATTCCATTCCATTCCCTCCCATTCCATTCCATTCAATTCGGGTTTATTCTATTCCATTCCATTCCATTCCGTTCCATTCCAAACCATTGCATTTGTGTTGATTCCATTCCATTCCAATCTATTCCATTCCATTCCATTCTGGTTGATTCCATTCCACTCCATTCCATTCCATTCCATTCCATTCGGGTTGATTCTATTCCATTCCATTCCATTCCATTCCATCCCATTCCATTCCATTCCATTCCATTCCGGTTGATTCCATTCCATTCCATTCCATTCCCTCCCATTCCATTCCATTCCATTCGGGTTGATTCTATTCCATTCCATTCCATTCCATTCTATTCCATTCCATTCCATTTGTGTTGATTCCATTCCATTCCAATCTATTCCATTCCATTCCATTCCATTCCATTCTGGTTGTTTCCATTCCATTGCATTGCATTCCATTCCATTCCGTTCCATTCCATTCGTGTTGATTCTATTCCATTCCATTCCATTCCATTCCATTCCATTCCATTCCATTTGGTTTGATTCCATTCCATTCCAATATATTCCATTCCATTCCATTCTTGTTGATTTCATTCCATTCCATCCCATTCCATTCCATTCCATTCCATTCCATTCCATTCCATTCCATTCAGGTTGATTCCATTCCTTTCCATTCCATTCCATTCCATTCCATTCCATTCGGGTTGATTGCATTCTATTCCATTCTATCCCATTCCATTCCATTCCATTCGGGTTTATTCCATTCCATTCCATTCCATTCCATTCCATTCCATTCCATTCCATTCCATTCGGGTTGATTCCATTCCATTGCATTCCATTCAATTCCTTTGCATTCGGGTTGATGCCATTCCATTTCATTCCATCCCATTCCATTCCATTCCATTTAGGTTGATTCTATTCAATTCCATTCCATTCCGATTGATTCCATTCCATTCCATTTTGGTTGATTCCATTCCATTCCAATCTATTCCATTCCATTGCATTCCATTCCATTCTGGTTGATTCCATTCCATTCCATTCCATACCATTCCATTCGGGTTGATTCCATTCCATTCCATTCCATTCGGGTTGATTGCATTCCATTCCATTCCATTACATTCCTTTCCATTAGTGTTGATTATATTCCATTCCATTCCCTCCCATTCCATTCCATTCCATTTGTGTTGATTCCATTCCATTCCAATCTATTCCATTCGAATCCATTCCATTCTGGTAGATTCCATTCCATTCCATTCCATTCCATTTGGGTTGATTCTATTCCATTCCATTCCATTCCATTCCATTTGGTTTGATTCCATTCCATTCCAATCTATTCCATTCCATTCCATTCTGGTTGATTCCATTGCATTCCATTCCTTCCCATTCCATTCCATTCCATTAGGGTTCATTCTATTCCATTCCATTCCATTCCGATCCATTCCATTCCATTCCATTTTGGTTGATTCCATTCCATTCCAATCTATTCGAATCCATTCCATTCTGGTTGATTCCAATCCATTCCATTCCATTCCATTCCGTTCCATTCCATTACATTCGGGTTGTTTCCATTCCGTTCCATTCCATTCGGGTTGACTCCATTCCATTCCACTCTATTCCACTCCTTTCCATTCCATTCCATTCCATTACTTTCAGGTTGATTCCCTTCCATTCCATTCCATTCTATTCCCTACCATTCCATTCGGGTTGATAAAATTCCATTCCATTCCGTTCCATTCAATTCCAATCCATTTCATTCCATTCCATTCGGGTTGATTCCATTCCATTCCATTCCATTCGGTTTGACTCCATTCCATTCTATTCCGGTTGACTCCATTCCATTCCATTCCATTCTTTCCATTCCATTAAGGTTGATACCATTCCATTCCATTCCATTCTATTGCATTCCATTCCGGTTGATTCCATTCCATTCCATTCCATTCCATTCCATTCCATTCGGTTTGACTCCATTCCATTCCATGCCATTCCATTCCATTCGGGTTGATTCCATTCCATTGCATTCCATTCCATTCCTTTCCATTCGAGTTGATTCCATTCCATTCCAATCCCTCCCATTCCATTCCATTCCATTCGGGTTGATTCTATTCCATTCCATTGCATTCCATTCTATTCCATTCCATTCCATTTGTGTTGATTCCATTCCATTCCAATCTATTCCATTCCATTCCATTCCATTCCATTCCATTCCATTCCATTCTAGTTGATTCCATTCCATTCCATTCCATTCCATTCCATTCCTTTCCATTCCATTCCATTCGTGTTGATTCTATTCCATTCCATTCCATTCCATTGGATTTGGTTTGATTCCATTCCATTTCAATCTTTTCCTTTGCATTCCATTCCATTCCATTCTGGTTGATTCCATTCCATTCCATTCCATTCCATTCCATTCCATTCCATTCCATTCCGGTTGATTCCATGCCATTCCATTCCATTCCATTCCGTTCCCTTCCATTTGGGTTGATTCCATTCTATTCCATTCCATCCCATTCCATTCAATTCCATTCGGGTTCATTCCATTCCATTCCATTCCATTCCATTCCATTCTGGTTGATTCCATTCCATTGCATTCCATTCAATTCCTTTGCATTCGGGTTGATTCCATTCCATTCCATTCCATCCCATTCCATTCCATTCCATTCGGGTTGATTCTATTCCATTCCATTCCATTCCGATCCATTCTATTCCATTCCATTTTGGTTGATTCCATTCCATTCCATTCCATTCCATTCCGGTAGATTCCATTCCATTCCATTCCATTCCATTCGGGTTGATTCTATTCCATTCCATTCCATTCCATTCCATTTGGTTTGATTCCATTCCATTCCAATCTATTCCATTCCATTCCATTCTGGTTGATTCCATTGCATTCCATTCCACTCCATTCAATTCCATTCCATTCCATTCTTGTTGATTCCATTCCATTCCATTCCATTCCATTCCATTCCATTCCATTCCACTCGGGTTGCTTCCATTCCATTGCATTCCTTTCAATTCCTTTACATTCCGGTTGACTCCATTCCATTCCTTCCAATTCCATTACATGCCATTCGGGTTCATTCTATTCAATTCCATTCCATTCTAATCCATTCCAATCCATTCCATTTTGGTTGATTCCATTCCATTCCAATCTATTCCATTCCATTCCATTCCATTCCATTCTGGTTGATTCCATTCCATTCCATTCCATTCCATTCCATGCCATTCCATTCGGGTTGATTCCATTCCATTTCATTCCATTGCCTTCCGTTCCATTCGTTTTGATTCCATTCTATTCCATTCCATCCCATTACATTCCATTCCATTCCGGTTCATTCCATTCTATTCCCTTCCATTCCACTCCATTCAATTGCATTCCATTCCATTCGTGTTGATTCCATTCCATTCCATTCCATTCCATGCCATTCCATTTCATTCCATTCCTTTCTCGTTGATTCCATTCCATTCCATTCCATTCCATTCCATTCCATTCCGGTTGATTCCATTCCATTCCATTCCATTCCATTCCATTCCATTCCATTCGGTTTGATTCCATTCCATTCCTTACCATTCCATTCCTTTCCACTCCATTCCATTCCATTCCATTCAGGTTGATTCACTTCCCTTCCATTCCATTCTATTCCATACCATTCCATTCTGTTTGATAACATTCCATTCCATTCCGTTAAATTCCATTCGGGTTGATTTCATTCCAATCCATTCCATTCGGTTTGCCTCCATTCCATTCCACTCCGGTTGATTCCATTCCATTCCTTTCCATTGCATTTAGGATGATTCCACTCCATTCCATTCCGTTCAATTCTTTCCATTCGGGTTCATTGCTTTCCATTCCATTCCATTCCAATCAATTCGGGTTGATTCTATTCCTTTCCATTCCATTCCCTTCCATTCCATTCCATTCCATTCCATTCGCGTTCATTCCATTCCATTCCAATCCATTCCCTTCCATTCCATTCCATTCCATTCGGGTTGATTCCATTCCGTTCGATTCCATTGCATTCCTTTCCATTCCATTCCATTCCATTCCATTCCATTCCATTCCATTCCATTCGGGTTGATTCCATTCCATTCCATTCCATTCCATTCGAGTTGATTCCATTCCATTCCATTTCATTCCATTCTGGTTGATTCCATTCCCTTCCATTTCATTCCATTCCATTCCATTCCATTCCTGTTGATTCCATTTCATTCCATTCCATTCCTTTCCATTCCATTCCATTCGTGTTGATTCCATTCCTTTCCATTCCACTCCATTCCATTCCATTCGTTTTGATTCCATTCCATTCGCGTTGGTTCCATTCCATTCCAATCCACTCCATTCGGGTTGATTCCATTCCATTCCACTCCATTCCTTTCCATTCCATTCCATTCCATTCCATTCCTTTCAGGTTGAATCCCTTCCAATCCTTTCCATTCTATTCCATACCATTCCATTCGGGTTGATAAAATTTCATTCCATTCCGTTGCATTCCATTCCATTCCATTTCATTCCATTCCATTCGGGTTTATTCCATTCCATTGCATTCCATTCGGTTTGACTCCATTCCATTCCATTCCGGTTGATTTCATTCCATTCCACTCCATTCTTTCCATTCCATTAAGGTTGATTCCATTCCATTCCATTCCAATCCGTTCTATTCCATTCCATTCCGGTTGATTCCATTCCATTCCATTCCATTCTATTCCATTCCATTCCATTCCATTCCATTCGGGTTGCCTCCATTCCTTTCCACTCCGGTTGATTCCATTCCATTCCTTTCCATTGCATTTAGGATGATTCCATTCCATTCCATTCCATTCCATTCCATTCCATTCCATTCCATTCGGGTTCATTCCTTCCATTCCATTCCATTCCAATCAATTCGGGTTGATTCTATTCCATTCCATTCCATTCCATTCCATTCCATTCCATTCCACTCCATTACATTCCATTCGTGTTGATTCCATTCCATTTTATTCTATTCCATTCGCGTTGATTCCATTCCATTCCATTCCATTCCATTCGGGTTGATTCCATTCCATTCCACTCCATTGTATTCCTTTCCATTCTATTTCATTCCATTCCTTTCAGGTTGATTCCCTTCCATCCCTTTCCATTCTATTCCATACCACTCCATTCGGGTTGATAAAATTTCATTCCATTCCGTTCCATTCCATTCCATTCCATTTCATTCCATTCCATTCGTGTTGATTCTATTCCATTCCATTCCATTCCATTGGATTTGGTTTGATTCCATTCCATTTCAATCTTTTCCTTTCCATTCCATTCCATTCCATTCTGGTTGATTCCATTCCATTCCATTCCATTCCATTCCATTCCATTCCATTCCATTCCATTCCATTCCGGTTGATTCCATGCCATTCCATTCCATTCCATTCCGTTCCCTTCCATTTGGGTTGATTCCATTCTATTCCATTCCATCCCATTCCATTCAATTCCATTCGGGTTGATTCCATTCCATTCCATTCCATTCCATTCCATTCCATTCCATTCTGGTTGATTCCATTCCATTGCATTCCATTCAATTCCTTTGCATTCGGGTTGATTCCATTCCATTCCATTCCATCCCATTCCATTCCATTCCATTCGGGTTGATTCTATTCCATTCCATTCCATTCCGATCCATTCCATTCCATTCCACTTTGGTTGATTCCATTCCACTCCAATCTATTCCATTCCATTCCATTCCATTCCATTCCATTCTGGTTGATTCCATTCCATTCCATTCCATACCAATCTATTCGGGTTGATTCCATTCCATTCCATTCCATTCGGGTTGATTCCATTCCATTCCATTCCATTCCATTCCTTTCCATTCTGGTTGATTTCATTCCATTCCATTCCCTCCCATTCCATACCATTCCATTCCTGTTGTGTTGATTCCATTCCATTCCAATCTATTCCATTCCATTCCATTCCATTCCATTCCGGTAGATTCCATTCCATTCCATTCCATTCCATTCGGGTTGATTCTATTCCATTCCATTCCATTCCATTCCATTTGGTTTGATTCCATTCCATTCCAATCTATTCCATTCCATTCCATTCTGGTTGATTCCATTGCATTCCATTCCACTCCATTCAATTCCATTCCATTCCATTCGTGTTGATTCCATTCCATTCCATTCCATTCCATTCCATTCCATTCCACTCGGGTTGCTTCCATTCCATTGCATTCCTTTCAATTCCTTTACATTCCGGTTGACTCCATTCCATTCCTTCCAATTCCATTACATGCCATTCGGGTTCATTCTATTCCATTCCATTCCATTCTAATCCATTCCAATCCATTCCATTTTGGTTGATTCCATTCCATTCCAATCTATTCCATTCCATTCCATTCCATTCCATTCTGGTTGATTCCATTCCATTCCATTCCATTCCATTCCATGCCATTCCATTCGGGTTGATTCCATTCCATTTCATTCCATTGCCTTCCGTTCCATTCGTTTTGATTCCATTCTATTCCATTCCATCCCGTTACATTCCATTCCATTCCGGTTCATTCCATTCTATTCCCTTCCATTCCACTCCATTCAATTGCATTCCATTCCATTCGTGTTGATTCCATTCCATTCCATTCCATTCCATTCCATTCCATTCCTTTCTCGTTGATTCCATTCCATTCCATTCCATTCCATTCCTTTCCGGTTGATTCCATTCCATTCCATTCCATTCCATTCGGTTTGATTCCATTCCATTCCTTACCATTCCATTCCTTTCCACTCCATTCCATTCCATTCCATTCAGGTTGATTCACTTCCCTTCCATTCCATTCTATTCCATACCATTCCATTCTGTTTGATAACATTCCATTCCATTCCGTTAAATTCCATTCGGGTTGATTTCATTCCAATCCATTCCATTCGGTTTGCCTCCATTCCATTCCACTCCGGTTGATTCCATTCCATTCCTTTCCATTGCATTTAGGATGATTCCACTCCATTCCATTCCGTTCAATTCTTTCCATTCGGGTTCATTGCTTTCCATTCCATTCCATTCCAATCAATTCGGGTTGATTCTATTCCTTTCCATTCCATTCCCTTCCATTCCATTCCATTCCATTCCATTCGCGTTCATTCCATTCCATTCCAATCCATTCCCTTCCATTCCATTCCATTCCATTCGGGTTGATTCCATTCCGTTCGATTCCATTGCATTCCTTTCCATTCCATTCCATTCCATTCCATTCCATTCCATTCCATTCCATTCGGGTTGATTCCATTCCATTCCATTCCATTCCATTCGAGTTGATTCCATTCCATTCCATTTCATTCCATTCTGGTTGATTCCATTCCCTTCCATTTCATTCCATTCCATTCCATTCCATTCCTGTTGATTCCATTTCATTCCATTCCATTCCTTTCCATTCCATTCCATTCGTGTTGATTCCATTCCTTTCCATTCCACTCCATTCCATTCCATTCGTGTTGATTCCATTCCATTCGCGTTGGTTCCATTCCATTCCAATCCACTCCATTCGGGTTGATTCCATTCCATTCCACTCCATTCCATTCCTTTCCATTCCATTCCATTCCATTCCTTTCAGGTTGAATCCCTTCCAATCCTTTCCATTCTATTCCATACCATTCCATTCGGGTTGATAAAATTTCATTCCATTCCGTTGCATTCCATTCCATTCCATTGCATTCCATTCCATTCGGGTTTATTCCATTCCATTGCATTCCATTCGGTTTGACTCCATTCCATTCCATTCCGGTTGATTTCATTCCATTCCATTCCATTCTTTCCATTCCATTAAGGTTGATTCCATTCCATTCCATTCCAATCCGTTCTATTCCATTCCATTCCGGTTGATTCCATTCCATTCCATTCGATTCTATTCCATTCCATTCCATTCCATTCCATTCGGTTTGCCTCCATTCCTTTCCACTCCGGTTGATTCCATTCCATTCCTTTCCATTGCATTTAGGATGATTCCATTCCATTCCATTCCATTCCATTCCATTCCATTCCATTCGGGTTCATTCCTTCCATTCCATTCCATTCCAATCAATTCGGGTTGATTCTATTCCATTTCATTCCATTCCATTCCATTCCATTCCATTCCATTCCATTCCACTCCATTCCATTCCATTCGTGTTGATTCCATTCCATTTCATTCTATTCCATTCGCGTTGATTCCATTCCATTCCATTCCATTCCATTCGGGTTGATTCCATTCCATTCCACTCCATTCTATTCCTTTCCATTCTATTTCATTCCATTCCTTTCAGGTTGATTCCCTTCCATCCCTTTCCATTCTATTCCATACCACTCCATTCGGGTTGATAAAATTTCATTCCATTCCGTTCCATTCCATTCCATTCCATTTCATTCCATTCCATTCGGGTTTATTCCATTCCATTCCATTCCATTCGGTGTGATTCCGTTCCATTCCATTCCATTCGGGTTTATTCCATTCCATTCCATTCCATTCTGTTTGACTCCATTCCATTCCATTCCATTTGATTTCATTCCATTCCATTCCATTCTTTCCATTCCATTAATGTTGATTCCATTCCATTCCATTCCAATCCGTTCTATTCCATTCCATTCCGGTTGATTCCATTCCATTCCATTCCATTCTATTCCATTCCATTCCATTCCATTCCATTCGGTTTGACTCCATTCCATTCCATTCCATTCCATTCCATTCCATTACATTACATTCGGGTTGATTCCATTCCATTGCATTCCATTGCATTCCATTCCATTCGGGTTGATTCCATTCCATTCCATTCCCTCCAATTCCATTCCATTCCATTCGGGTTGATTCTATTCCATTCCATTCCATTCCATTCCATTCCATTCCATTCCATTCCATTTCATTCTATTCCATTCCATTCCATACCATTTCTGTTGATTCCATTCCATTCCAATCTATTCCATTCCATTCCATTCCATCCCATTACATTCCACTCCATTCGGGTTGATTCAATTCCATTCCATCCCATTACATTCCACTCCATTCGGGTTGATTCCATTCCATTCCATTCCATTCCATTCCATTCCTTTCCATTCCATTCGTGTTGATTCCATTCCATTCCATTCCATTGCATTCCGTTTCATTCGGGTTGATTCCATTCCATTCCATTCCATTCCATTCCATTCGGGTTGACTCCATTCCATTTCATTCCATTCCATTCCATTCCATTCCGTTTGATTGCATTCCATTCCATTCCATTCCACTCTGGTTGATTCCATTCCATTCCATTCCATTCCGTTCCCTTCCATTGCATTGCATTCCATTCCATTCCATTCCGTGCAGGTTCATTCCATTCCTTTCCATTTCATTCGGGTTGACTCAATTCCATTCCTTTCCATTCCATTCCACTCCATTCCATTTCACTCCAGTGCATTCCAATCGTGTTGATTCCATTTCATTCCATTCCATTCCATTCCATTCCATTCCATTCGGGTTGATTCCATTCCATTCCATTCCATTCCATTCCATTCCATTCCATTCCAATCCATTCGGGTTGATTCTATTCCATTTCATTCCACTCCATTGCATTCCATTCCATTCCATTAAGGTTGATTCCATTCCATTCCATTCCATTCCATTCCATTCCATTACATTACATTCGAGTTGATTCCATTCCATTGCATTCCATTCCGGTTGATTCCACTCCATTCCATTGCATTCCATTCCATGCCATTCCATTCCGTTTGATTCCATTCCATTCCATTCCATTGCATTCCATTCCATTCGTGTTGATTCCATTCCATTCCATTCCATTCCATTCCATTCCATTCCATTTCATTCCATTCCATTCCATTCCATTTGGGTTGATGGCATTCCATTCCACTCCATTGAATTCCATTCCATTCCATTCCGGTTGACTGCATTCCATTCCATTCCATTCCATTCGATTCGTGTTGATTCCATTCCATTCCATTCCATTCCACTCCATTCCACTTGATTCCATTCCATTCAGTTTGATTCCATTCCATTGCATTCCATTAGATTCCATTCCTTTCCGGTTGATTCCTTTCCATTCCAGTCCACTCAATTCCATTCCATTTGGGTTAATTCCATTCCGTTCCATTCCATTGCATTCCATTCCATTCGGGTTGGTTCCATTCCATTTTATTCCATACCATTCCATTCCTTTCCATGCCATTCCATTCGGGTTGATTCCATTCCATTGCATTCCATTGCATTCCATTCAATTTGGGTTGATTCCATTCCATTCCATTCCATTACATTCGGATTGATTCCATTCCATTCCATTCCATTCCATTCCATTCCATTCCATTCGGGTTGATTCCATTCCATTTCATTCCATTCCGTTGCATTCCTTTCCATTCCATTGGTGTTGATTCCATTCCATTCCATTCCATTACATTTGGGTTGATTCCATTCCATTCCATTCCATTCCATTCCATTCCATTCCATTCGAGTTGATTCCATTCCATTCCATTCCATTCCATTCCATTCCATTCCATTCGAGTTGATTCCATTCCATTCCATTCCATTCCATTCCATTCCATTCCATTCCATTCCATTCCATTCCATTCCATTCAGGTTGATTCCATTCCATTCCATTCCATTTGGTTTGATTCCATTCCAGTCTATTCCATTCGACTTGATTATATTCCATTCCATTCCATTCGATTCCATTCCATTCCATTCCATTCGTGTTGGATCCATTCCATGCCATTGCATACCATTTCATTCCATTCCATTCCGGTTGATTCCATTCCATTCCATTCCATTCCTTTCCATTCCATTCCATTCGTGTTGATTCCATTCCATTCCATTCCATTCCATTCGGGTTGACTCCATTCCATTCCTTTCCATTCCATTCCATTCCATTCCATTTCAATGCATTCCATTCTGGTTTATTCCATTCCATTCCATTCCATTCCATTCCTTTCCATTCCTTTCCATTCCATTCCATTCGGGTTGATTCCCTTCCATTCCATTGCTTTCTATTCCATAACATTCCATTCCGGTTGATAACATTCCATTCCATTCGTCTCCATTCCATTCCATTCCATTTCATTCCATTATATTCGGGTTGATTCCATTCCATTCAATGCCATTCGGTTTCACTACATTCCATTCCATTCCGGTTGATTCCATTCCATTCCATTCCTTTCCATTCCATTCCATTCCTTTCCATTTAGGTTGATTCCATTCCATTCCATTCCATTCCATTCCATTCCATTCCATTCCGGTGATTCCTTTCCATTCCATTCCATTCCATTCCATTCCATTCCATTCCGGTTGACTCCATTCCATTCCATTCCATTCCATTCGTGTTGACTCCATTCCATTCCTTTCCATTCCATTCCATTCCATTCCATTTCAATGCATTCCATTCTGGTTGATTCCATTCCATTCCATTCCATTCAATTCCTTTCCATTCCTTTCCATTCCATTCAATTCGGGTTGATTCCCTTCCATTCCATTGCTTTCTACTCCTTACCATTCCATTCCGGTTGATAACATTCCATTCCATTCCGCTCCATTCCATTCCATTCCATTTCATTCCATTCCATTCGGGTTGATTCCATTCCATTCAATGCCATTCGGTTTGACTCCATTCCATTCCATTCCATTCCGGTTTATTCCATTCCATTCCATTCCATTCGGGTTGATTCCATTCCATTCCATTCCATTAGGGTTGATTCCATTCCATTCCATTCCATTTGGGTTGATAACATTCTATTCCTTTCCATCCCATTACATTCCACTCTTTCGGGTTGATTCCATTCCATTCCATTCGTGATGATTCCAATACTTTCCATTCCATTTCATGGCATTCCATTCGGATTTATTCCATTCCATTCCATTCCATTCCATTCCATTTGGGTTGATTCCATTCCATTCCATTCCATTGAATTCCATTCCATTCCATTCCGGTTGACTGCATTCAATTCCATTCCATTCCATTCCATTTGGATTGATTCCATTCCATTGCATTCCATTTGATTCCATTCCGTTCCAGTTGATTCCATTCCATTCCAATCTACCCCATTCCATTCCATTTAGGATGATTCCACTCCATTCCATTCCACTCCATTCCATTCCATTCCATTCCATTCCATTCCATTCCATTCCATTCCATTCCATTCCATTCCATTCGGGTTGATTCCATTCCATTCCATTCCATTCCATTCCATTCCATTCCATTCCATTCCATTCCATTCCCTTCCATTCCATTTGGTTTGATTCCATTCCATTCCATTCTATTCGACTTGATTCCATTCCGTTTCATTCGATTTAATTCCATTCCATTCTATTCGACTTGATTCCATTCCGTTTCATTCGATTTCATTCCATTCCATTCCATTCGGGTTGGTTCCATTCCATTCCGTTTCATTCCGTTCCATTCCATTCCATTACATTCGGGTTGATTCCATACTATTCCATTCCATTCCATTCGGGTTGATTCCATTCCATTCCATTGCATTCCATTCCATTCAATTGCATTCCGGTTGATTCCATTCCATTCCATTCCATTCCATTCCATTCGTTTTGATTCCTTTCCATTCCATTCCATTCGTGTTGATTCCATTCCATTCCATTCCATTCCATTCGATTCGGGTTGACTCCATTCCTTTCCTTTCCATTCCTTTCCATTCCGTTTGATTCCATTCCATTCCATTTCACTGCATTCCATTCTGGTTGATTCCATTCCATTCCATTCCATTCCATTCCATTCCATTCCATTCCATTCCTTTCCATTCCTTTCAATTCCATTCCATTCGGGTTGATTCTCTTCCATTCCATTCCATTCTATTCCATACCATGCCATTCTGGTGGATTACATTCCATTCCATTCCGCTCCATTCCATTCCATTCCATTTCATTCCATTCCATTCGTGTTGATTCCATTCCATTCCATGCCATTCGCTTTGACTGCATTCCATTCCAATCCGGTTGATTCCATTCCATTCCATTGCATTTCATTGCATTCCTTTCCATTTAGGTTGATTCCATTCCATTCCATTCCATTCCATTCCATTCCATTCCATTCCATTCCGGAGATCCCTTTCCATTCCATTCCATTCCATTCAATTCCATTCCATACCATTCCATTCCATTCCATTCCGGTTGAATCCATTCCATACCATTCCATTCCATTCCAATCCATTCCATTCCATTCCGGTTTATTTCATTCCATTCCAATCCATTCCATTCCATTCCATTCCATTCCATTCCATTCCTTTCCATTCGGGTTGATTCCATTCCATTCCATTCCATGCCCTTTTGTTTGATTCCATCCCATTCCATTCCATTGAATTCCATTCCATTCCATTCCGGTTCACTGCATTCCATTCCATTCCATTCCATTCCATTCGGGATGATTCCATTCCATTCCATTCCATTCCACTACATTCCATTCCATTCGATTCCATTCCATTCAGTTCGATTCCATTCCATTCCATTCCATTCGATTCCACCCAGTTCCGGTTGATTCCATTCCATTCCAATCCACTCCATTCCATTCCATTTGGTTTGCTTCCATTCCATTCCTTTCCATTCCATTCCATTCGGGTTGATTCCATTCCATTCCATTCCATTCCATTCGGGTTGATTCCATTCCATTCCATTCCATTCCATTCCATTCCATTCGTGATGATTCCATTCCATTCCATTCCATTCCATTCCATTCGGGTTGATTCCATTCCTTTCCATTCCATTCCATTTCATTCCATTCCATTCCATTCCATTCGGATTGATTCCATTCCATTTTCATTCCATTCCATTGCATTCCTTTCCATTCCATTCAGGTTGATTCCATTCCATTCCATTCTATTCCATTTGGGTTGATTTCATTCCATGCCATTCCATTCCATTCGACTTGATTCCATTCCATTCCATTCCATTCCATTCCATTCCATTCCATTCGATTTCATTCCATTCCATTCGGGTTGGTTCCATTCCATTCCGATTCATTCCATTACATTCCATTCCATTACATTCTTTTTGATTCCATTCCATTCCATTGCATTCCATTCCATTCCATTCCATTCCATTCCGGTTGATTCCATTCCCTTCCATTCCATTCCATTCTATTCGTGTTGATTCCATTCCATTCGTGTTTATTCCATTCCATTCCATTCCATTCCATTCGGGTTGATTCCATTCCATTCCGTTCCATTCGATTCCTTTCCATTCAGGTTGATTCCATTCCATTCCATTCCATCCCATTCCATTCCATTCCATTCGGTTTAACTCCATTCCATTCCATTCCGGTTGATTACATTCCATTCCTTTCCATTCCATTTTGGTTGATTCCATTCCATTCCATTCCTTTCCATTCCATTTAGGTTGACTCAATTCCTTTCCATTCCATTCCATTCCGGTTGATTCCATTCAATTCCACTCCATTCCATTCCATTCCTTTCCATTCGGATTTATTCCATTCCTTTCCATTCCATCTGATTCCATTCCATTCCATCCGATTTCATTCCATTCCATTCGGGTTGATTCCATAGCATTCCATTCCATTCCATTCCGTTCCTTTCCCATCGATGTGATTCTATTCCATTGCGTTCCATTCCATTCCATTCCATTCCATTCGGGTTGATTCCATTCCATTCCATTCCTTGGCATTTGGTTTGATTCCATCCTATTCCATTCCATTGAATTCCATTCCATTCCATTCCGATTCACTGCATTCCATTCCATTGCATTCCATTCCATTCGGGTTGATTCCATTCCATTCCATTCGATTCCACTACATTCCATTCCATTCGATTCCATTCCATTCAGTTCGATTCCATTCCATTCCATTCCATTCCACTCTGTTTCGGTTGATTCCATTCCATTCCAATCCACTCCATTCCATTCCATTTGGTTTGATTCCATTCCATTCGATTCCATTCCATTCCATTCCATTCCATTCCATTCGGGTTGATTCCATTCCATTCCATTCCATTCCATTCGAGTTGATTCCATTCCATTCCATTCCATTCCATTCGGGTTGATTCCATTCCATTCCATTCCATTCCATTCCATTCGGGTTGATTCCATTCCATTCCATTCCATTCGGGTTGATTCCATTCCGTTCCATTCCATTCCATTCCATTCCATTCCATTCCATTCGGATTGATTCCATTCCATTTTCATTCCATTCCATTGCATTCCTTTCCATTCCATTCTGGTTGATTCCATTCCATTCCATTCTATTCCATTCGGGTTGATTCCATTCCATTCCATTCTATTCCATTCGGCTTGATTCCATTCCATTCCATTCCATTCCATTCCATTCCATTCCATTCCATTCCATTCCATTCCATTCCATTCGGGTTGATTACTTTCCCTTCCATTCCATTCCGTTCCATTCCATTCCATTCCATTCCAAACCATTCCATTCTGGTTGATAATATTCTATTCCATTCCGTTCCATTCCATTCCATTCCATTTCATTCCATCCCATTCCGGTTGATTCCATTCATTTCCATTCCATTCGGTTTGACTCCATTCCACTCCATTCCGGTTGATTGCATTCCATTCCTTTCCATTCCATTTAGGTTGACTCCATTCCATTCTATTCCATTCCATTCCATTCGTGTTGATTCCATTCCATTCCATTCCATTCGCGTTGATTCCATTCCATTCCATTCCATTCGGGTTGATAACATTCTATTCTATTCCATCACATTCCATTCCATTCCATTCAGGTTGATTCCATTCCATTGCATTCCATTCCATTCGTGTTGATTCCATTCCATTCCATTCCATTCCATTCCATTCGCGTTGATTCCATTCCATTCCATTCCATTCGAGTTGATAACATTCTATTCCATTCCATCACATTCCATTCCATTCCTTTCGGGTTGATTCCATTCCATTGCATTCCATTCCATTCGGGTTGATTCCATTCCATTCCATTACATGCCAATTGGTTTGATTCCATCCCATTCCATTCCATTGAATTCCATTCCATTCCATTCCGGTTCACTGCATTCCATTCCATTGAATTCCATTCTATTCGGGTTGATTCCATTCCAGTTCACTGCATTCCATTCCATTCCATTCCATTCCATTCGGGTTGATTCCATTCCATTCCATTCCATTCCACTACATTCCATTCCATTCGATTCCATTCCATTCAGTTCGATTCCATTCCATTCCATTCCATTCGATTCCACTCCGTTCCTGTTGATTCCATTCCATTCCAATCCACTCCAATCCATTCCATTTGGTTTGATTCCATTCCATTCCTTTCCATTCCATTCCATTCCATTCCATTCGGGTTGATTCCATTCCATTCCATTCCATTCGGGTTGATTCCATTCCATTCCATTCCATTCCATTCCATTCCATTCCATTCCATTCGGGATGATTCCATTCCATTCTTTCCATTCCATTCCATTCCATTCAATTCGGGTTGATTCCATTCCGTTCCATTCTATTCCATTCCATTCCATTCCATTCCATTCGGATTTATTCCATTCCATTTTCATTCCATTCCATTGCATTCCTTTCGATTTCATTCGGGTTGATTCCATTCCATTCCATTCCCTTCCATTTGGGTTGATTCCTTTCCATTCCATTCCATTGCATTCCATTCCATTCGGGTTGATTCCATTCCATTCCATTCCATGCCATTTGGTTTGATTCCATCCCATTACATTCCATTGAACTCCATTCCATTCCATTCCGGTTGACTGCACTCCATTCCATTCCATTCCATTCCATTCGGGTTGATTCCATTCCATTCCATTCCATTCCACTACATTCCATTCCATTCGATTCCATTCCATTCAGTTCGATTCCTTTCCATTCCATTCCAGTTGATTCCACTCCGTTCCGGTTGATTCCATTCCATTCCAATCCACTCAATTCCATTCCATTTGGTTTGATTCCATTCCATTCCATTCCAATCCATTCCATTCCATTCGGGTTGATTCCATTCCATTCCATTCTATTCCATTCCATTCCAATCCATTCCATTCCATTCGGGTTGATTCCATTCCATTCCATTCTATTCCATTCGGGTTGATTCCATTCCATTCCATTCCATTCCATTCCATTCCATTCCATTCGGGTTGATTCCATTCCATTCCATTCCATTCCATTCGGGTTGATTCCATTCCATTCCATTCCATTCCATTCGTGTTGATTCCATTCCGTTCCATTCCATTCCATTTCATTCCATTCCATTCCATTCCATTCGGATTTATTCCATTCCATTTTCATTCCATTCCATTGCATTCCTTTCCATTCCATTCGGGTTGATTCCATTCCATTCCTTTCTATTCCATTTGGGTTGATTTCATTCCATGCCTTTCCATTCCATTCGAGTTGATTCCATTCCATTCCGTTCGATTCCATTCGATTTCATTCCATTCCATTCCATTCGGGTTGGTTCCATTCCATTCCGTTTCATTCGATTACATTCCATTCTATTACATTCTTTTTGATTCCATTCCATTCCATTGCATTCCATTCCATTCCATTCCACTCAATTCCATTCCATTCCATTCCATTCCGGTTGATTCCATTCCATTCCATTCCATTCCATTCGGCTTGATTCCATTCCATTCCATTCCATTCCATTGCATTCCATTCGGGTTGATTCCATTCCATTCCATTCCATTCCATTCCATTCCATTCGGTTTGATTCCATTCTATTCCATTCCATTCCATTCCATTCGGGTTGATTCCATTCCGTTCCATTCCATTCCATTCCATTCCATTCCATTCCATTCCATTCCATTCGGATTGATTCCATTCCATTTTCATTCCCTTCCATTGCATTCCTTTCCATTCCATTCTGGTTGATTCCATTCCATTCCATTCTATTCCATTCGGGTTGATTCCATTCCATTCCATTCTATTCCATTCGGGTTGATTCCATTCCATTCCATTCCATTCCATTCGAGTTGATTACTTTCCCTTCCATTCCATTCCGTTCCATTCCATTCCATTCCATTCCAAACCATTCCATTCTGGTTGATAATATTCTATTCCATTCCGTTCCATTCCATTCCATTCCATTTCATTCCATCCCATTCCGGTTGATTCCATTCATTTCCATTCCATTCGGTTTGACTCCATTCCACTCCATTCCGGTTGATTGCATTCCATTTCTTTCCATTCCATTTAGGTTGACTCCATTCCATTCTATTCCATTCCATTCCATTCGTGTTGATTCCATTCCATTCCATTCCATTCGCGTTGATTCCATTCCATTCCATTCCATTCGGGTTGATAACATTCTATTCCATTCCATCACATTCCATTCCATTCCATTCAGGTTGATTCCATTCCATTGCATTCCATTCCATTCGGGTTGATTCCGTTCCATTCCATTCCATTCCATTCCATTCCATTCGCGTTGATTCCATTCCATTCCCTTCCATTCGGGTTGATAACATTCTATTCCATTCCATCACATTCCATTCCATTCCATTCGGGTTGATTCCATTCCATTGCATTCCATTCGATTCGGGTTGATTCCATTCCATTCCATTACATGCCAATTGGTTTGATTCCATCCCATTCCATTCCATTGAATTCCATTCCATTCCATTCCGGTTCACTGCATTCCATTCCATTGAATTCCATTCCATTCGGGTTGATTCCATTCCGGTTCACTGCATTCCATTCCATTCCATTCGGGTTGATTCCATTCCATTCCATTCCATTCCACTACATTCCATTCCATTCGATTCCATTCCATTCAGTTCGATTCCATTCCATTCCATTCCATTCGATTCCACTCCGTTCCGGTTGATTCCATTCCATTCCAATCCACTCCAATCCATTCCATTTGGTTTGATTCCATTCCATTCCTTTCCATTCCATTCCATTCCATTCCATTCGTGTTGATTCCATTCCATTCCATTCCATTCCATTCGGGTTGATTCCATTCCATTCCATTCCATTCCATTCCATTCGGGATGATTCCATTCCATTCCATTCCATTCCATTCCATTCCATTCCATTCGGATTTATTCCATTCCATTTTCATTCCATTCCATTGCATTCCTTTCGATTTCATTCGGGTTGATTCCATTCCATTCCATTCCCATCCATTCGGGTTGATTCCATTCCATTCCATTCCATTGCATTCCATTCCATTCGGGTTGATTCCATTCCATTCCATTCCATGCCATTTGGTTTGATTCCATCCCATTACATTCCATTGAACTCCATTCCATTCCATTCCGGTTGACTGCATTCCATTCCATTCCATTCCATTCCATTCGGGTTGATTCCATTCCATTCCATTCGATTCCACTACATTCCATTCCATTCGATTCCATTCCATTCAGTTCGATTCCTTTCCATTCCATTCCAGTCGATTCCACTCCGTTCCGGTTGATTCCATTCCATTCCAATCCACTCCATTCCATTCCATTTGGTTTGATTCCATTCCATTCCATTCCAATCCATTCCATTCCATTCGGTTCATTCCATTCCATTCCATTCTATTCCATTCCATTCCAATCCATTCCATTCCATTCGGGTTGATTCCATTCCATTCCATTCTATTCCATTCGGGTTGATTCCATTCCATTCCATTCCATTCCATTCCATTCCATTCCATTCCATTCGGGTTGATTCCATTCCATTCCATTCCATTCCATTCGTGTTGATACCATTCCGTTCCATTCCATTCCATTCCATTCCATTCCATTCCATTCCATTCGGATTTATTCCATTCCATTTTCATTCCATTCCATTGCATTCCTTTCCATTCCATTCGGGTTGATTCCATTCCATTCCATTCTATTCCATTTGGGTTGATTTCATTCCATGCCTTTCCATTCCATTCGAGTTGATTCCATTCCATTCCATTCCATTCCATTCGATTTCATTCCATTCCATTCCATTCGGGTTGGTTCCATTCCATTCCGTTTCATTCCATTACATTCCATTCTATTACATTCTTTTTGATTCCATTCCATTCCATTGCATTCCATTCCATTCCATTTCATTCCATTCCGGTTGATTCCATTCCATTCCATTCCATTCCATTCTATTCGTGATGATTCCATTCCATTCCATTCGTGTTTATTCCATTCCATTCCATTCCATTCCATTCGGGTTGATTCCATTCCATTCCGTTCCATTTCATTCCTTTCCATTCAGGTTGATTCCATTCCATTCCATTCCATCCCATTCCATTCCATTCCATTCGGTTTAACTCCATTCCATTCCATTCCGGTTGATTACATTCCATTCCTTTCCATTCCATTTTGGTTGATTCCATTCCATTCCATTCCTTTCCATTCCATTTAGGTTGACTCCATTCCTTTCCATTCCATTCCATTCCGGTTGATTCCATTCAATTCCATTCCATTCCATTCCATTCCATTCCTTTCCATTCGTATTTATTCCATTCCATTCCACTCCATTCCATCTGATTCCATTCCATCCCATCCGATTTCATTCCATTCCATTCGGGTTGATTCCATAGCATGCCATTCCATTCCATTCCGTTCCTTTCCAATCGATGTGATTCTATTCCATTGCGTTGCATTCCATTCCATTCCTTTCCATTCGGGTTGATTCCATTCCATTCCATTCCATGGCATTTGGTTTGATCCCATCCTATTCCATTCCATTGAATTCCATTCCATTCCATTCCGGCTCAGTGCATTCCATTCCATTCCATTCCATTCAATTCCATTCGGGTTGATTCCATTCCATTCCATTCGAATCCATTCCATTCAGTTCGATTCCTTTCCATTCCATTCCATTCCACTCTGTTTCGGTTGATTCCATTCCACTCCAATCCACTCCATTCCATTCCATTTAGTTTGATTCCATTCCATTCCATTCCATTCCATTCCATTCCATTCCATTCCATTCCATTCCATTCGGGTTGATTCCATTCCATTCCATTCCATTCCATTCGGGTTGATTCCATTCCATTCCATTCCATTCCATTGCATTCCATTCGGGTTGATTCCATTCCATTCCATTCCATTCCATTCCATTCCATTCGGTTTGATTCCATTCTATTCCATTCCATTCCATTCCATTCGGGTTGATTCCATTCCGTTCCATTCCATTCCATTCCATTCCATTCCATTCCATTCCATTCGGATTGATTCCATTCCATTTTCATTCCCTTCCATTGCATTCCTCTCCATTCCATTCTGGTTGATTCCATTCCATTCCATTCTATTCCATTCGGGTTGATTCCATTCCATTCCATTCTATTCCATTCGGGTTGATTCCATTCCATTCCATTCCATTCCATTCCATTCCATTCGGGTTGATTACCTTCCCTTCCATTCCATTCCATTCCATTCCATTCCATTCCAAACCATTCCATTCTGGTTGATAATATTCTATTCCATTCCGTTCCATTCCATTCCATTCCATTTCATTCCATCCCATTCCGGTTGATTCCATTCATTTCCATTCCATTCGGTTTGACTCCATTCCACTCCATTCCGGTTGATTGCATTCCATTCCTTTCCATTCCATTTAGGTTGAATCCATTCCATTCTATTCCATTCCATTCCATTCGTGTTGATTCCATTCCATTCCATTCCTTTCGCGTTGATTCCATTCCATTCCATTCCATTCGGGTTGATAACATTCTATTCCATTCCATCACATTCCATTCCATTCCATTCAGGTTGATTCCATTCCATTGCATTCCATTCCATTCCGGTTGATTCCGTTCCATTCCATTCCATTCCATTCGCGTTGATTCCATTCCATTCCATTCCCTTCGGGTTGATAACATTCTATTCCATTCCATCACATTCCATTCCATTCCATTCGGGTTGATTCCATTCCATTGCATTCCATTCGATTCGGGTTGATTCCATTCCATTCCATTACATGCCAATTGGTTTGATTCCATCCCATTCCATTCCATTGAATTCCATTCCATTCCATTCCGGTTCACTGCATTCCATTCCATTGAATTCCATTCCATTCGGGTTGATTCCATTCCGGTTCACTGCATTCCATTCCATTCCATTCCATTCCATTCGGGTTGATTCCATTCCATTCCATTCCATTCCACTACATTCCATTCCATTCGATTCCATTCCATTCAGTTCGATTCCATTCCATTCCATTCCATTCGATTCCACTCCGTTCCGGTTGATTCCATTCCATTCCAATCCACTCCAATCCATTCCATTTGGTTTGATTCCATTCCATTCCTTTCCATTCCATTCCATTCCATTCCATTCGTGTTGATTCCATTCCATTCCATTCCATTCCATTCGGGTTGATTCCATTCCATTCCATTCCATTCCATTCCATTCGGGATGATTCCATTCCATTCTTTCCATTCCATTCCATTCCATTCAATTCGGGTTGATTCCATTCCGTTCCATTCCATTCCATTCCATTCTATTCCATTCCATTCGGATTTATTCCATTCCATTTTCATTCCATTCCATTGCATTCCTTTCGATTTCATTCGGGTTGATTCCATTCCATTCCATTCCCTTCCATTCGGGTTGATTCCATTCCATTCCATTCCATTGCATTCCATTCCATTCGGGTTGATTCCATTCCATTCCATTCCATGCCATTTGGTTTGATTCCATCCCATTACATTCCATTGAACTCCATTCCATTCCATTCCGGTTGACTGCATTCCATTCCATTCCATTCCATTCCATTCGGGTTGATTCCATTCCATTCCATTCGATTCCACTACATTCCATTCCATTCGATTCAATTCCATTCAGTTCGATTCCTTTCCATTCCATTCCAGTCGATTCCACTCCGTTCCGGTTGATTCCATTCCATTCCAATCCACTCCATTCCATTCCATTTGGTTTGATTCCATTCCATTAAATTCCAATCCATTCCATTCCATTCGGGTTGATTCCATTCCATTCCATTCTATTCCATTCGGGTTGATTCCATTCCATTCCATTCCATTCCATTCCATTCCATTCCATTCGGGTTGATTCCATTCCATTCCATTCCATTCCATTCGTGTTGATACCATTCCGTTCCATTCCATTCCATTCCATTCCATTCCATTCCATTCCATTCGGATTTACTCCATTCCATTTTCATTCCATTCCATTGCATTCCTTTCCATTCCATTCGGGTTGATTCCATTCCATTCCATTCTATTCCATTTGGGTTGATTTCATTCCATGCCTTTCCATTCCATTCGAGTTGATTCCATTCCATTCCATTCCATTCCATTCGATTTCATTCCATTCCATTCCATTCGGGTTGGTTCCATTCCATTCCGTTTCATTCCATTACATTCCATTCTATTACATTCTTTTTGATTCCATTCCATTCCATTGCATTCCATTCCATTCCATTCCATTCCATTCCGGTTGATTCCATTCCATTCCATTCTATTCGTGATGATTCCATTCCATTCCATTCGTGTTTATTCCATTCCATTCCATTCCATTCCATTCCATTCCATTCCATTCGGGTTGATTCCATTCCATTCCGTTCCATTTCATTCCTTTCCATTCAGGTTGATTCCATTCCATTCCATTCCATCCCATTCCATTCCATTCCATTCGGTTTAACTCCATTCCATTCCATTCCGGTTGATTACATTCCATTCCTTTCCATTCCATTTTGGTTGATTCCATTCCATTCCATTCCTTTCCATTCCATTTAGGTTGACTCCATTCCTTTCCATTCCATCCCATTCCGGTTGATTCCATTCAATTCCATTCCATTCCATTCCATTCCATTCCTTTCCAATCGTATTTATTCCATTCCATTCCATTCCATTCCATCTGATTCCATTCCATTCCATCCGATTTCATTCCATTCCATTCGGGTTGATTCCATAGCATTCCGTTCCATTCCATTCCGTTCCTTTCCAATCGATGTGATTCTATTCCATTGCGTTGCATTCCATTCCATTCCTTTCCATTCGGGTTGATTCCATTCCATTCCATTCCATGGCATTTGGTTTGATTCCATCCTATTCCATTCCATTGAATTCCATTCCATTCCATTCCGGTTCACTGCATTCCATTCCATTCCATTCCATTCAATTCCATTCGGGTTGATTCCATTCCATTCCATTCGATTCCACTACATTCCATTCCATTCGATTCCATTCCATTCAGTTCGATTCCATTCCATTCCATTCCATTCCACTCTGTTTCGGTTGATTCCATTCCATTCCAATCCACTCCATTCCATTCCATTTAGTTTGATTCCATTCCATTCCATTCCATTCAATTCCATTCCATTCCATTCCATTCGGGTTGATTCCACTCCATTCCATTCCATTCCATTCGGGTTGATTCCATTCCATTCCATTCCATTCCATTGCATTCGATTCGGGTTGATTCCATTCCATTCCATTCCATTCCTTTCCATTCCATTCGGTTTGATTCCATTCTATTCCATTCCATTCCATTCCATTCGGGTTGATTCCATTCCGTTCCATTCCATTCCATTCCATTCCATTCCATTCCATTCCATTCGGATTGATTCCATTCCATTTTCATTCCCTTCCATTGCATTCCTTTCCATTCCATTCTGGTTGATTCCATTCCATTCCATTCTATTCCATTCGGGTTGATTCCATTCCATTCGATTCTATTCCATTCGGGTTGATTCCATTCCATTCCATTCCATTCCATTCGGGTTGATTACTTTCCCTTCCATTCCATTCCGTTCCATTCCATTCCATTCCATTCCAAACCATTCCATTCTGGTTGATAATATTCTATTCCATTCCGTTCCATTCCATTCCATTCCATTTCATTCCATCCCATTCCGGTTGATTCCATTCATTTCCATTCCATTCGGTTTGACTCCATTCCACTCCATTCCGGTTGATTGCATTCCATTCCTTTCCATTCCATTTAGGGTGACTCCATTCCATTCTATTCCATTCCATTCCATTCGTGTTGATTCCATTCCATTCCATTCCATTCGCGTTGATTCCATTCCATTCCATTCCATTCGGGTTGATAACATTCTATTCCATTCCATCACATTCCATTCCATTCCATTCAGGTTGATTCCATTCCATTGAATTCCATTCCATTCGGTTTGATTCCATTCCATTCCATTCCATTCCATTCCATTCCATTCCATTCGCGTTGATTCCATTCCATTCCATTCCATTCGGGTTGATAACATTCTATTCCATTCCATCACATTCCATTCCATTCCATTCGGGTTGATTCCATTCCATTGCATTCCATTCCATTCGGGTTGATTCCATTCCATTCCATTACATGCCAATTGGTTTGATTCCATCCCATTCCATTCCATTGAATTCCATTCCATTCGGGTTGATTCCATTCCGGTTCACTGCATTCCATTCCATTCCATTCCATTACATTCGGGTTGATTCCATTCCATTCCATTCCATTCCACTACATTCCATTCCATTCGATTCCATTCCATTCAGTTCGATTCCATTCCATTCCATTCCATTCGATTCCACTCCGTTCCGGTTGATTCCATTCCATTCCATTCCACTCCAATCCATTCCATTTGGTTTGATTCCATTCCATTCCTTTCCATTCCATTCCATTCCATTCCATTCGGGTTGATTCCATTCCATTCCATTCCATTCCATTCGGGTTGATTCCATTCCATTCCATTCCATTCCATTCCATTCGGGATGATTCCATTCCATTCTTTCCATTCCATTCCATTCCATTCAATTCGGGTTGATTCCATTCCGTTCCATTCCATTCCATTCCATTCCATTCCATTCCATTCCATTCGGATTTATTCCATTCCATTTTCATTCCATTCCATTGCATTCCTTTCGATTTCATTCGGGTTGATTCCATTCCATTCCATTCCCTTCCATTCGGGTTCATTCCATTCCATTCCATTCCATTGCATTCCATTCCATTCGGGTTGATTCCATTCCATTCCATTCCATGCCATTTGGTTTGATTCCATCCCATTACATTCCATTGAACTCCATTCCATTCCATTCCGGTTGACTGCATTCCATTCCATTCCATTCCATTCCATTCGGGTTGATTCCATTCCATTCCATTCGATTCCACTACATTCCATTCCATTCGATTCCATTCCATTCAGTTCGATTCCTTTCCATTCCATTCCAGTCGATTCCACTCCGTTCCGGTTGATTCCATTCCATTCCAATCCACTCCATTCCATTCCATTTGGTTTGATTCCATTCCATTCCATTCCAATCCATTCCATTCCATTCGGGTTCATTCCATTCCATTCCATTCTATTCCATTCCATTCCAATCCATTCCATTCCATTTGGGTTGATTCCATTCCATTCCATTCTATTCCATTCGGGTTGATTCCATTCCATTCCATTCCATTCCATTCCATTCCATTCGGGTTGATTCCATTCCATTCCATTCCATTCCATTCGTGTTGATTCCATTCCGTTCCATTCCATTCCATTTCATTCCATTCCATTCCATTCCATTCGGATTTATTCCATTCCATTTTCATTCCATTCCATTGCATTCCTTTCCATTCCATTCGGGTTGATTCCATTCCATTCCATTCTATTCCGTTTGCGTTGATTTCATTCCATGCCTTTCCATTTCATTCGTGTTGATTCCATTCCATTCCATTCCATTCCATTCGATTTCATTCCATTCCATTCCATTCGGGTTGGTTCCATTCCATTCCGTTTCATTCCATTACATTCCATTCTATTACATTCTTTTTGATTCCATTCCATTCCATTGCATTCCATTCCATTCCATTCCATTCCATTCCGGTTGATTCCATTCTATTCCATTCCATTCCATTCTATTCGTGTTGATTCCATTCCATTCCATTGGTGTTTATTCCATTCCATTCCATTCCATTCCATTCCATTCCATTCGGGTTGATTCCATTCCATTCCGTTCCATTTCATTCCTTTCCATTCAGGTTGATTCCATTCCATTCCATTCCATCCCATTCCATTCCATTCCATTCGGTTTAACTCCATTCCATTCCATTCCGGTTGATTACATTCCATTCCTTTCCATTCCATTTTGGTTGATTCCATTCCATTCCATTCCTTTCCATTCCATTTAGGTAGACTCCATTCCTTTACATTCCATTCCATTCCGGTTGATCCCATTCAATTCCATTCCATTCCATTCCATTCCATTCCTTTCCATTCGTATTTATTCCATTCCATTCCATTCCATTCCATCTGATTCCATTCCATTCCATCCGATATCATTCCATTCCATTCGGGTTGATTCCATAGCATTCCATTCCATTCCATTCCGTTCCTTTCCAATGGATGTGATTCTATTCCATTGCGATCCATTCCATTCCATTCCATTCCATTCGGGTTGATTCCATTCCATTCCATTCCACGGCATTTGGTTTGAATCCATCCTATTCCATTCCATTGAATTCCATTCCATTCCATTCCGGTTCACTGCATTCCATTCCATTCCATTCCATTCAATTCCATTCGGGTTGATTCCATTCCATTCCATTCGATTCCACTACATTCCATTCCATTCGATTCCATTCCATTCAGTTCGATTCCATTCCATTCCATTCCATTCCACTCTGTTTCGGTTGATTCCATTCCATTCCAATCCACTCCATTCCATTCCATTTAGTTTGATTCAGTTCCATTCCATTCCATTCAATTGCATTCCATTCCATTCCATTCCATTCCATTTGGGTTGATTCCATTCCATTCCATTCCATTCCATTGCATTCCATTCGGGTTGATTCCATTGCATTCCATTCCATTCCATTCCATTCGGTTTGATTCCATTCCATTCCATTCCATTCCATTCCATTCGGGTTGATACCATTCCGTTCCATTCCATTCCATTCCATTCCATTCCATTCCATTCGGATTTATTCCATTCCATATTCATTCCATTCCATTGCATTCCTTTCCATTCCATTCGGGTTGATTCCATTCCATTCCATTCTATTCCATTTGTGTTGATTTCATTCCATGCCTTTCCATTCCATTCGAGTTGATTCCATTCCATTCCATACCATTCCATTCGATTTCATTCCATTACATTCCATACCATTCGATTCGATTTCATTCCATTACATTCCATTCGGGTTGGTTCCATTCCATTCCGTTTCATTCCATTACATTCCATTCTATTACATTCTTTTTGATTCCATTCCATTCCATTGCATTCCATTCCATTCCATTCCATTCCATTCCGGTTGATTCCATTCCATTCCATTCCATTCCATTCTATTCGTGATGATTCCATTCCATTCCATTCGTGTTTATTCCATTCCATTCCATTCCATTCCATTCCATTCCATTCCATTCCATTCGGGTTGATTCCATTCCATTCCGTTCCATTTCATTCCTTTCCATTCAGGTTGATTCCATTCCATTCCATTCCATCCCATTCCATTCCATTCCATTCGGTTTAACTCCATTCCATTCCATTCCGGTTGATTACATTCCATTCCTTTCCATTCCATTTTGGTTGATTCCATTCCATTCCATTCCTTTCCATTCCATTTAGGTTGACTCCATTCCTTTCCATTCCATTCCATTCCGGTTGATTCCATTCAATTGCATTCCATTCCATTCCATTCCATTCCTTTCCATTCGTATTTATTCCATTCCATTCCATTCCATTCCATCTGATTCCATTCCATTCCATCCGATTTCATTCCATTCCATTCGGGTTGATTCCATAGCATTCCATTCCATTCCATTCCGTTCCTTTCCAATCGATGTGATTCTATTCCATTGCGTTGCATTCCATTCCATTCCTTTCCATTCGGGTTGATTCCATTCCATTCCATTCCATGGCATTTGGTTTGATTCCATCCTATTCCATTCCATTGAATTCCATTCCATTCCATTCCGGTTCACTGCATTCCATTCCATTCCATTCCATTCAATTCCATTCGGGTTGATTCCATTCCATTCCATTCGATTCCACTACATTCCATTCCATTCGATTCCATTCCATTCAGTTCGATTCCATTCCATTCCATTCCATTCCACTCTGTTTCGGTTGATTCCATTCCATTCCAATCCACTCCATTCCATTCCATTTAGTTTGATTCCATTCCATTCCATTCCATTCAATTCCATTCCATTCCATTCCATTCGGGTTGATTCCATTCCATTCCATTCCATTCCGTTCGGGTTGATTCCATTCCATTCCATTCCATTCCATTCCATTCCATTCGGTTTGATTCCATTCTATTCCATTCCATTCCATTCCATTCGGGTTGATCCCATTCCGTTCCGTTCCATTCCATTCCATTCCATTCCATTCCATTCCATTCGGATTGATTCCATTCCATTTTCATTCCCTTCCATTGCATTCCTTTCCATTCCATTCTGGTTGATTCCATTCCATTCCATTCTATTCCATTCGGGTTGATTCCATTCCATTCCATTCTATTCCATTCGGGTTGATTCCATTCCATTCCATTCCATTCCATTCCATTCCATTCCATTCGGGTTGATTACTTTCCCTTCCATTCCATTCCGTTCCATTCCATTCCATTCCATTCCAAACCATTCCATTCTGGTTGATAATATTCTATTCCATTCCGTTCCATTCCATTCCATTTCATTCCATCCCATTCCGGTTGATTCCATTCATTTCCATTCCATTCGGTTTGACTCCATTCCACTCCATTCCGGTTGATTGCATTCCATTCCTTTCCATTCCATTTAGGTTGACTCCATTCCATTCTATTCCATTCCATTCCATTCGTGTTGATTCCATTCCATTCCATTCCATTCGCGTTGATTCCATTCGATTCCATTCCATTCGGGTTGATAACATTCTATTCCATTCCATCACATTCCATTCCATTCCATTCAGGTTGATTCCATTCCATTGCATTCCATTCCATTCGGGTTGATTCCGTTCCATTCCATTCCATTCCATTCCATTCCATTCCATTCGCGTTGATTCCATTCCATTCCATTCCATTCGGGTTGATAACATTCTATTCCATTCCAGCACATTCCATTCCATTCCATTCGGGTGGATTCCATTCCATTGCATTCCATTCGATTCGGGTTGATTCCATTCCATTCCATTACATGCCAATTGGTTTGATTCCATCCCATTCCATTCCATTGAATTCCATTCCATTCCATTCCGGTTCACTGCATTCCATTCCATTGAATTCCATTCCATTCGGGTTGATTCCATTCCGGTTCACTGCATTCCATTCCATTCCATTCCATTCCATTCGGGTTGATTCCATTCCATTCCATTCCATTCCACTACATTCCATTCCATTCGATTCCATTCCATTCAGTTCGATTCCATTCCATTCCATTCCATTCGATTCCACTCCGTTCCGGTTGATTCCATTCCATTCCAATCCACTCCAATCCATTCCATTTGGTTTGATTCCATTCCATTCCTTTCCATTCCATTCCATTCCATTCCATTCGTGTTGATTCCATTCCATTCCATTCCATTCCATTCGGGTTGATTCCATTCCATTCCATTCCATTCGGGATGATTCCATTCCATTCTTTCCATTCCATTCCATTCCATTCAATTCGGGTTGATTCCATTCCGTTCCATTCCATTCCATTCCATTCCATTCCATTCCATTCCATTCGGATTTATTCCATTCCATTTTCATTCCATTCCATTGTATTCCTTTCGATTTCATTCGGGTTGATTCCATTCCATTCCATTCCCTTCCATTCGGGTTGATTCCATTCCATTCCATTCCATTGCATTCCATTCCATTCGGGTTGATTCCATTCCATTCCATTCCATGCCATTTGGTTTGATTCCATCCCATTACATTCCATTGAACTCCATTCCATTCCATTCCGGTTGACTGCATTCCATTCCATTCCATTCCATTCCATTCGGGTTGATTCCATTCCATTCCATTCGATTCCACTACATTCCATTCCATTCGATTCCATTCCATTCAGTTCGATTCCTTTCCATTCCATTCCAGTCTATTCCACTCCGTTCCGGTTGATTCCATTCCATTCCAATCCACTCCATTCCATTCCATTTGGTTTGATTCCATTCCATTCCATTCCAATCCATTCCATTCCATTCGGTTCATTCCATTCCATTCCATTCTATTCCATTCCATTCCAATCCATTCCATTCCATTCGGGTTGATTCCATTCCATTCCATTCTATTCCATTCGGGTTGATTCCATTCCATTCCATTCCATTCCATTCCATTCCATTCCATTCCATTCCATTCGGGTTGATTCCATTCCATTCCATTCCATTCCATTCGTGTTGATACCATTCCGTTCCATTCCATTCCATTTCATTCCATTCCATTCCATTCCATTCGGATTTATTCCATTCCATTTTCATTCCATTCCATTGCATTCCTTTCCATTCCATTCGGGTTGATTCCATTCCATTCCATTCTATTCCATTTGGGTTGATTTCATTCCATGACTTTCCATTCCATTCGAGTTGATTCCATTCCATTCCATTCCATTCCATTCGATTTCATTCCATTCCATTCCATTCGGGTTGGTTCCATTCCATTCCGTTTCATTCCATTACATTCCATTCTATTACATTCTTTTTGATTCCATTCCATTCCATTGCATTCCATTCCATTCCATTCCATTCCATTCCGGTTGATTCCATTCCATTCCATTCCATTCCATTCTATTCGTGATGATTCCATTCCATTCCATTCGTGTTTATTCCATTCCATTCCATTCCATTCCATTCGGGTTGATTCCATTCCATTCCGTTCCATTTCATTCCTTTCCATTCAGGTTGATTCCATTCCATTCCATTCCATCCCATTCCATTCCATTCCATTCGGTTTAACTCCATTCCATTCCATTCCGCTTGATTACATTCCATTCCTTTCCATTCCATTTTGGTTGATTCCATTCCATTCCATTCCTTTCCATTCCATTTAGGTTGACTCCATTCCTTTCCATTCCATTCCATTCCGGTTGATTCCATTCAATTCCATTCCATTCCATTCCATTCCATTCCTTTCCATTCGTATTTATTCCATTCCATTCCATTCCATTCCATCTGATTCCATTCCATCCCATCCGATTTCATTCCATTCCATTCGGGTTGATTCCATAGCATTCCATTCCATTCCATTCCGTTCCTTTCCAATCGATGTGATTCTATTCCATTGCGTTGCATTCCATTCCATTCCTTTCCATTCGGGTTGATTCCATTCCATTCCATTCCATGGCATTTGGTTTGATTCCATCCTATTCCATTCCATTGAATTCCATTCCATTCCATTCCGGTTCACTGCATTCCATTCCATTCCATTCCATTCAATTCCATTCGGGTTGATTCCATTCCATTCCATTCGATTCCACTACATTCCATTCCATTCGATTCCATTCCATTCAGTTCGATTCCATTCCATTCCATTCCATTCCACTCTGTTTCGGTTGATTCCATTCCATTCCAATCCACTCCATTCCATTCCATTTAGTTTGATTCCATTCCATTCCATTCCATTCAATTCCATTCCATTCCATTCCATTCGGATTGATTCCATTCCATTCCATTCCATTCCATTCGGGTTGATTCCATTCCATTCCATTCCATTCCATTGCATTCCATTCGGGTTGATTCCATTCCATTCCATTCCATTCCATTCCATTCCATTCGGTTTGATTCCATTCTATTCCATTCCATTCCATTCCATTCGGGTTGATTCCATTCCGTTCCATTCCATTCCATTCCATTCCATTCCATTCCATTCCATTCGGATTGATTCCATTCCATTTTCATTCCCTTCCATTGCATTCCTTTCCATTCCATTCTGGTTGATTCCATTCCATTCCATTCTATTCCATTCGGGTTGATTCCATTCCATTCCATTCTATTCCATTCGGGTTGATTCCATTCCATTCCATTCCATTCCATTCCATTCCATTCCATTCCATTCCATTCGGGTTGATTACTTTCCCTTCCATTCCATTCCGTTCCATTCCATTCCATTCCATTCCAAACCATTCCATTCTGGTTGATAATATTCTATTCCATTCCGTTCCATTCCATTCCATTCCATTTCATTCCATCCCATTCCGGTTGATTCCATTCATTTCCATTCCATTCGGTTTGACTCCATTCCACTCCATTCCGGTTGATTGCATTCCATTCCTTTCCATTCCATTTAGGTTGACTCCATTCCATTCTATTCCATTCCATTCCATTCGTGTTGATTCCATTCCATTCCATTCCATTCGCGTTGATTCCATTCCATTCCATTCCATTCGGGTTGATAACATTCTATTCCATTCCATCACATTCCATTCCATTCCATTCAGGTTGATTCCATTCCATTGCATTCCATTCCATTCCATTCCATTCGCGTTGATTCCATTCCATTCCATTCCATTCGGGTTGATAACATTCTATTCCATTCCATCACATTCCATTCCATTCCATTCGGGTTGATTCCATTCCATTGCATTCCATTCGATTCGGGTTGATTCCATTCCATTCCATTACATGCCAATTGGTTTGATTCCATCCCATTCCATTCCATTGAATTCCATTCCATTCCATTCCGGTTCACTGCATTCCATTCCATTGAATTCCATTCCATTCGGGTTGATTCCATTCCGGTTCACTGCATTCCATTCCATTCCATTCCATTCCATTCGGGTTGATTCCATTCCATTCCATTCCATTCCACTACATTCCATTCCATTCGATTCCATTCCATTCAGTTCGATTCCATTCCATTCCATTCCATTCGATTCCACTCCGTTCCGGTTGATTCCATTCCATTCCAATCCACTCCAATCCATTCCATTTGGTTTGATTCCATTCCATTCCTTTCCATTCCATTCCATTCCATTCCATTCGTGTTGATTCCATTCCATTCCATTCCATTCCATTCGGGTTGATTCCATTCCATTCCATTCCATTCCATTCCGTTCGGGATGATTCCATTCCATTCTTTCCATTCCATTCCATTCCATTCAATTCGGGTTGATTCCATTCCGTTCCATTCCATTCCATTCCATTCCATTCCATTCGATTCCATTCCATTCGGATTTATTCCATTCCATTTTAATTCCATTCCATTGCATTCCTTTCGAATTCATTCGGGTTTATTGCATTCCATTCCATTCCCTTCCATTCGGGTTGATTCCATTCCATTCCATTCCATTGCATTCCATTCCATTCGGGTTGATTCCATTCCATTCCATTCCATGCCATTTGGTTTGATTCCATCCCATTACATTCCATTGAACTCCATTCCATTCCATTCCGGTTGACTGCATTCCATTCCATTCCATTCCATTCCATTCGGGTTGATTCCATTCCATTCCATTCGATTCCACTACATTCCATTCCATTCGATTCCATTCCATTCAGTTCGATTCCTTTCCATTCCATTCCAGTCGATTCCACTCCGTTCCGGTTGATTCCATTCCATTCCAATCCACTCCATTCCATTCCATTTGGTTTGATTCCATTCCATTCCATTCCAATCCATTCCATTCCATTCGGTTCATTCCATTCCATTCCATTCTATTCCATTCCATTCCAATCCATTCCATTCCATTCGGGTTGATTCCATTCCATTCCATACTATTCCATTCGGGTTGATTTCATTCCATTCCATTCCATTCCATTCCATTCCATTCGTGTTGATTCCATTCCATTCCATTCCATTCCATTCGTGTTGATACCATTCCGTTCCATTCCATTCCATTTCATTCCATTCCATTCCATTCCATTCGGATTTATTACATTCCGTTTTCTTTCCATTCCATTGCATTCCTTTCCATTCCATTCGGGTTGATTCCATTCCATTCCATTCTATTCCATTTGGGTTGATTTCATTCCATGCCTTTCCATTTCATTCGAGATGATTCCATTCCATTCCATTCCATTCCATTCCATTCGATTTCATTCCATTCCATTCCATTCGGGTTGGTTCCATTCCATTCCGTTTCATTCCATTACATTCCATTCTATTACATTCTTTTTGATTCCATTCCATTCCATTGCATTCCATTCCATTCCATTCCATTCCATTCCGGTTGATTCCATTCCATTCCATTCCATTCCATTCTATTCGTGTTGATTCCATTCCATTCCATTCGTGTTTATTCCATTCCATTCCATTCCATTCCATTCCATTCCATTCGGGTTGATTCCATTCCATTCCGTTCCATTTCACTCCTTTCCATTCAGGTTGATTCCATTCCATTCCATTCCATCCCATTCCATTCCATTCCATTCGGTTTAACTCCATTCCATTCCATTCTGGTTGATTACATTCCATTCCATTCCATTCCATTTTGGTTGATTCCATTCCATTCCATTCCTTTCCATTCCATTTAGGTAGACTCCATTCCTTTCCATTCCATTCCATTCCGGTTGATTCCATTCAATTCCATTCCATTCCATTCCATTCCTTTCCATTCGTATTTATTCCATTCCATTCCATTCCATTCCATCTGATTCCATTCCATTCCATCCGATTTCATTCCATTCCATTCGGGTTGATTCCATAGCATTCCATTCCATTCCATTCCGTTCCTTTCCAATCTATGTGATTCTATTCCATTGCCTTCCATTCCATTCCATTCCATTCCATTCGGGTTGATTCCATTCCATTCCATTCCATGGCATTTGGTTTGAATCCATCCTATTCCATTCCATTGAATTCCATTCCATTCCATTCCGGTTCACTGCATTCCATTCCATTCCATTCCATTCCATTCAATTCCATTCGGGTTGATTCCATTCCATTCCATTCGATTCCACTACATTCCATTCCATTCGATTCCATTCCATTCAGTTCGATTCCATTCCATTCCATTCCACTCTGTTTCGGTTGATTCCATTCCATTCCAATCCACTCCATTCCATTCCATTTAGTTTGATTCCATTCCATTCCATTCCATTCAATTGCATTCCATTCCATTCCATTCGGGTTGATTCCATTCCATTGCATTCCATTCGATTCGGGTTGATTCCATTCCATTCCATTACATGCCAATTGGTTTGATTCCATCCCATTCCATTCCATTGAATTCCATTCCATTCCATTCCGGTTCACTGCATTCCATTCCATTGAATTCCATTCCATTCGGGTTGATTCCATTCCGGTTCACTGCATTCCATTCCATTCCATTCCATTCCATTCGGGTTGATTCCATTCCATTCCATTCCATTCCACTACATTCCATTCCATTCGATTCCATTCCATTCAGTTCGATTCCATTCCATTCCATTCCATTCGATTCCACTCCGTTCCGGTTGATTCCATTCCATTCCAATCCACTCCAATCCATTCCATTTGGTTTGATTCCATTCCATTCCTTTCCATTCCATTCCATTCCATTCCATTCGTGTTGATTCCATTCCATTCCATTCCATTCCATTCGGGTTGATTCCATTCCATTCCATTCCATTCGGGATGATTCCATTCCATTCTTTCCATTCCATTCCATTCCATTCAATTCGGGTTGATTCCATTCCGTTCCATTCCATTCCATTCCATTCCATTCCATTCCATTCCATTCGGATTTATTCCATTCCATTTTCATTCCATTCCATTGTATTCCTTTCGATTTCATTCTGGTTGATTCCATTCCATTCCATTCCCTTCTATTCGGGTTGATTCCATTCCATTCCATTCCATTGCATTCCATTCCATTCGGGTTGATTCCATTCCATTCCATTCCATGCCATTTGGTTTGATTCCATCCCATTACATTCCATTGAACTCCATTCCATTCCATTCCGGTTGACTGCATTCCATTCCATTCCATTCCATTCCATTCGGGTTGATTCCATTCCATTCCATTCGATTCCACTACATTCCATTCCATTCGATTCCATTCCATTCAGTTCGATTCCTTTCCATTCCATTCCAGTCTATTCCACTCCGTTCCGGTTGATTCCATTCCATTCCAATCCACTCCATTCCATTCCATTTGGTTTGATTCCATTCCATTCCATTCCAATCCATTCCATTCCATTCGGTTCATTCCATTCCATTCCATTCTATTCCATTCCATTCCAATCCATTCCATTCCATTCGGGTTGATTCCATTCCATTCCATTCTATTCCATTCGGGTTGATTCCATTCCATTCCATTCCATTCCATTCCATTCCATTCCATTCCATTCCATTCCATTCGGGTTGATTCCATTCCATTCCATTCCATTCCATTCGTGTTGATACCATTCCGTTCCATTCCATTCCATTTCATTCCATTCCATTCCATTCCATTCGGATTTATTCCATTCCATTTTCATTCCATTCCATTGCATTCCTTTCCATTCCATTCGGGTTGATTCCATTCCATTCCATTCTATTCCATTTGGGTTGATTTCATTCCATGCCTTTCCATTCCATTCGAGTTGATTCCATTCCATTCCATTCCATTCCATTCGATTTCATTCCATTCCATTCCATTCGGGTTGGTTCCATTCCATTCCGTTTCATTCCATTACATTCCATTCTATTACATTCTTTTTGATTCCATTCCATTCCATTGCATTCCATTCCATTCCATTCCATTCCATTCCGGTTGATTCCATTCCATTCCATTCCATTCCATTCTATTCGTGATGATTCCATTCCATTCCATTCGTGTTTATTCCATTCCATTCCATTCCATTCCATTCGGGTTGATTCCATTCCATTCCGTTCCATTTCATTCCTTTCCATTCAGGTTGATTCCATTCCATTCCATTCCATCCCATTCCATTCCATTCCATTCGGTTTAACTCCATTCCATTCCATTCCGGTTGATTACATTCCATTCCTTTCCATTCCATTTTGGTTGATTCCATTCCATTCCATTCCTTTCCATTCCATTTAGGTTGACTCCATTCCTTTCCATTCCATTCCATTCCGGTTGATTCCATTCAATTCCATTCCATTCCATTCCATTCCATTCCTTTCCATTCGTATTTATTCCATTCCATTCCATTCCATTCCATCTGATTCCATTCCATCCCATCCGATTTCATTCCATTCCATTCGGGTTGATTCCATAGCATTCCATTCCATTCCATTCCGTTCCTTTCCAATCGATGTGATTCTATTCCATTGCGTTGCATTCCATTCCATTCCTTTCCATTCGGGTTGATTCCATTCCATTCCATTCCATGGCATTTGGTTTGATTCCATCCTATTCCATTCCATTGAATTCCATTCCATTCCATTCCGGTTCACTGCATTCCATTCCATTCCATTCCATTCAATTCCATTCGGGTTGATTCCATTCCATTCCATTCGATTCCACTACATTCCATTCCATTCGATTCCATTCCATTCAGTTCGATTCCATTCCATTCCATTCCATTCCACTCTGTTTCGGTTGATTCCATTCCATTCCAATCCACTCCATTCCATTCCATTTAGTTTGATTCCATTCCATTCCATTCCATTCAATTCCATTCCATTCCATTCCATTCGGATTGATTCCATTCCATTCCATTCCATTCCATTTGGGTTGATTCCATTCCATTCCATTCCATTCCATTGCATTCCATTCGGGTTGATTCCATTCCATTCCATTCCATTCCATTCCATTTCATTCCATTCGGTTTGATTCCATTCTATTCCATTCCATTCCATTCCATTCGGGTTGATTCCATTCCGTTCCATTCCATTCCATTCCATTCCATTCCATTCCATTCCATTCCATTCGGATTGATTCCATTCCATTTTCATTCCCTTTCATTGCATTCCTTTCCATTCCATTCTGGTTGATTCCATTCCATTCCATTCTATTCCATTCGGGTTGATTCCATTCCATTCCATTCTATTCCATTCGGGTTGATTCCATTCCATTCCATTCCATTCCATTCCATTCCATTCCATTCCATTCCATTCGGGTTGATTACTTTCCCTTCCATTCCATTCCGTTCCATTCCATTCCATTCCATTCCAAACCATTCCATTCTGGTTGATAATATTCTATTCCATTCCGTTCCATTCCATTCCATTCCATTTCATTCCATCCCATTCCGGTTGATTCCATTCATTTCCATTCCATTCGGTTTGACTCCATTCCACTCCATTCCGGTTGATTGCATTCCATTCCTTTCCATTCCATTTAGGTTGACTCCATTCCATTCTATTCCATTCCATTCCATTCGTGTTGATTCCATTCCATTCCATTCCATTCGCGTTGATTCCATTCCATTCCATTCCATTCGGGTTGATAACATTCTATTCCATTCCATCACATTCCATTCCATTCCATTCAGGTTGATTCCATTCCATTGCATTCCATTCCATTCCATTCCATTCGCGTTGATTCCATTCCATTCCATTCCATTCGGGTTGATAACATTCTATTCCATTCCATCACATTCCATTCCATTCCATTCGGGTTGATTCCATTCCATTGCATTCCATTCGATTCGGGTTGATTCCATTCCATTCCATTACATGCCAATTGGTTTGATTCCATCCCATTCCATTCCATTGAATTCCATTCCATTCCATTCCGGTTCACTGCATTCCATTCCATTGAATTCCATTCCATTCGGGTTGATTCCATTCCGGTTCACTGCATTCCATTCCATTCCATTCCATTCCATTCGGGTTGATTCCATTCCATTCCATTCCATTCCACTACATTCCATTCCATTCGATTCCATTCCATTCAGTTCGATTCCATTCCATTCCATTCCATTCGATTCCACTCCGTTCCGGTTGATTCCATTCCATTCCAATCCACTCCAATCCATTCCATTTGGTTTGATTCCATTCCATTCCTTTCCATTCCATTCCATTCCATTCCATTCGTGTTGATTCCATTCCATTCCATTCCATTCCATTCGGGTTGATTCCATTCCATTCCATTCCATTCCATTCCGTTCGGGATGATTCCATTCCATTCTTTCCATTCCATTCCATTCCATTCAATTCGGGTTGATTCCATTCCGTTCCATTCCATTCCATTCCATTCCATTCCATTCGATTCCATTCCATTCGGATTTATTCCATTCCATTTTAATTCCATTCCATTGCATTCCTTTCGAATTCATTCGGGTTTATTGCATTCCATTCCATTCCCTTCCATTCGGGTTGATTCCATTCCATTCCATTCCATTGCATTCCATTCCATTCGGGTTGATTCCATTCCATTCCATTCCATGCCATTTGGTTTGATTCCATCCCATTACATTCCATTGAACTCCATTCCATTCCATTCCGGTTGACTGCATTCCATTCCATTCCATTCCATTCCATTCGGGTTGATTCCATTCCATTCCATTCGATTCCACTACATTCCATTCCATTCGATTCCATTCCATTCAGTTCGATTCCTTTCCATTCCATTCCAGTCGATTCCACTCCGTTCCGGTTGATTCCATTCCATTCCAATCCACTCCATTCCATTCCATTTGGTTTGATTCCATTCCATTCCATTCCAATCCATTCCATTCCATTCGGTTCATTCCATTCCATTCCATTCTATTCCATTCCATTCCAATCCATTCCATTCCATTCGGGTTGATTCCATTCCATTCCATTCTATTCCATTCGGGTTGATTTCATTCCATTCCATTCCATTCCATTCCATTCGTGTTGATTCCATTCCATTCCATTCCATTCCATTCGTGTTGATACCATTCCGTTCCATTCCATTCCATTTCATTCCATTCCATTCCATTCCATTCGGATTTATTACATTCCGTTTTCTTTCCATTCCATTGCATTCCTTTCCATTCCATTCGGGTTGATTCCATTCCATTCCATTCTATTCCATTTGGGTTGATTTCATTCCATGCCTTTCCATTTCATTCGAGATGATTCCATTCCATTCCATTCCATTCCATTCCATTCGATTTCATTCCATTCCATTCCATTCGGGTTGGTTCCATTCCATTCCGTTTCATTCCATTACATTCCATTCTATTACATTCTTTTTGATTCCATTCCATTCCATTGCATTCCATTCCATTCCATTCCATTCCATTCCGGTTGATTCCATTCCATTCCATTCCATTCCATTCTATTCGTGTTGATTCCATTCCATTCCATTCGTGTTTATTCCATTCCATTCCATTCCATTCCATTCCATTCCATTCCATTCGGGTTGATTGCATTCCATTCCGTTCCATTTCACTCCTTTCCATTCAGGTTGATTCCATTCCATTCCATTCCATCCCATTCCATTCCATTCCATTCGGTTTAACTCCATTCCATTCCATTCTGGTTGATTACATTCCATTCCATTCCATTCCATTTTGGTTGATTCCATTCCATTCCATTCCTTTCCATTCCATTTAGGTAGACTCCATTCCTTTCCATTCCATTCCATTCCGGTTGATTCCATTCAATTCCATTCCATTCCATTCCATTCCTTTCCATTCGTATTTATTCCATTCCATTCCATTCCATTCCATCTGATTCCATTCCATTCCATCCGATTTCATTCCATTCCATTCGGGTTGATTCCATAGCATTCCATTCCATTCCATTCCGTTCCTTTCCAATCTATGTGATTCTATTCCATTGCCTTCCATTCCATTCCATTCCATTCCATTCGGGTTGATTCCATTCCATTCCATTCCATGGCATTTGGTTTGAATCCATCCTATTCCATTCCATTGAATTCCATTCCATTCCATTCCGGTTCACTGCATTCCATTCCATTCCATTCCATTCCATTCCATTCCATTCAATTCCATTCGGGTTGATTCCATTCCATTCCATTCGATTCCACTACATTCCATTCCATTCGATTCCATTCCATTCAGTTCGATTCCATTCCATTCCATTCCACTCTGTTTCGGTTGATTCCATTCCATTCCAATCCACTCCATTCCATTCCATTTAGTTTGATTCCATTCCATTCCATTCCATTCAATTGCATTCCATTCCATTCCATTCGGGTTGATTCCATTCCATTCCATTCCATTCCATTTGGGTTGATTCCTTTCCATTCCATTCCATTCCATTGCTTTCCATTCGGGTTGATTCCATTCCATTCCATTCCATTCCATTCCATTCGGTTTGATTCCATTCCATTCCATTCCATTCTATTCCATTCGGGTTGATTCCATTCCGTTCCATTCCATTCCATTCCATTCCATTCCATTCCATTCGGATTGATTCCATTCCATTTTCATTCCATTCCATTGCATTCCTTTCCATTCCATTCTGGTTGATTCCATTCCATTCCATTCTATTCCATTCGGGTTGATTCCATTCCATTCCATTCTATTCCATTCGGGTTGATTCCATTCCATTCCATTCCATTCCATTCCATTCCATTCGGGTTGATTACCTTCCCTTCCATTCCATTCCGTTCCATTCCATTCCATTCCATTCCAAACCATTCCATTCTGGTTGATAATATTGTATTCCATTCCGTTCCATTCCATTCCATTCCATTTCATTCCATCCCATTCCGGTTGATTCCATTCATTTGCATTCCATTCGGTTTGACTCCATTCCACTCCATTCCGGTTGATTGCATTCCATTCCTTTCCATTCCATTTAGGTTGACTCCATTCCATTCTATTCCATTCCATTTCATTCGGGTTGATTCCATTCCATTCCATTCCGTTTCATTCGGGTTGATTCTATTCCATTCCATTCCATTCCATTCCATTCCATTCCATTCCATTCCATTCCATTTGGGTTGATTCCTTTCCATTCAATTCCATTCCATTCCATTCCATTCCACTCGTGTTGATTCCATTCCATTCCATTCCATTCGCGTTGATTCCATTCCATTCCATTCCATTCGGGTTGATAACATTCTATTCCATTCCATCCCATTCCATTCCATTCCACTCGGTTTAACTCCATTCCATTCCATTCCGGTTGATTACATTCCATTCCTTTCCATTCCATTTTGGTTGATTCCATTCCATTCCATTCCTTTCCATTCCATTTAGGTTGACTCCATTCCTTTCCATTCCATTCCATTCCGGTTGATTCCATTCAATTCCATTCCATTCCATTCCATTCCTTTCCATTCGGATTGATTCCATTCCATTCCATTCCATCCGATTCCATTCCATTCTATCCGATTTCATTCCATTCCATTCGGGTTGATTCCATAGCATTCCATTCCATTCCATTCCGTTCCTTTCCAATCGATGTGATTCTATTCCATTGCGTTCCAATCCATTCCATTCCATTCCATTCGGGTTGATTCCATTCCATTCCATTCCATGGCATTTGGTTTGATTCCATCCTATTCCATTCCATTGAATTCCATTCCATTCCATTCCGGTTCACTGCATTCCATTCCATTCCATTCCATTCCATTCGGGTTGATTCCATTCCATTCCATTCGATTCCACTACATTCCATTCCATTCAATTCCATTCCATTCAGTTCGATTCCATTCCATTCCATTCCATTCGATTCCACTCTGTTTCGGTTCATTCCATTCCATTCCAATCCACTCCACTCCGTTCCATTTGGTTTGCTTCCATTCCATTCCATTCCATTCAATTCCATTCCATTCCATGCCATTCGGGTTGATTCCATTTCATTCCATTCCATTCCATTCGGGTTGATTCCATTCCATTCCATTCCATTCCATTCGGGTTGATTCCACTCCATTCCATTCCATTCCATTCCATTCCATTCCATTCGGGTTGATTCCATTCCATTCCATTCCATTCCATTCCATTCCATTCCATTCCATTCGGGTTGATTCCAATCCGTTCCATTCCATTCCATTCCATTCCATTCCATTCCATTCCATTCGGATTGATTCCATTCCATTCCATTGCATTCCTTTCCATTCCATTCTGGTTGATTCCATTCCATTCCATTCTATTCCATTCGGGTTGATTCCATTCCATTCCATTCTATTCCATTCGGGTTGATTCCATTCCATTCCATTCCATTCCATTCCATTCGGGTTGATTACTTTCCATTCCACTCCATTCCTTTCCATTCCATTCCATTCCATTCCAAACCATTCCATTGTGATTGATAATATTCTATTCCATTCCGTTCCATTCCATTCCATTCCATTTCATTCCATTCCATTCCGGTTGATTCCATTCATTTCCATTCCATTCGGTTTGACTCCATTCCACTCCATTCCGGTTGATTGCATTCCATTCCTTTCCATTCCATTTAGGTTGACTCCATTCCATTCTATTGCATTCCATTTCATTCGGGTTGATTCCATTCCATTCCATTCCATTCCGTTCCATTCGGGTTGATTCTATTCCATTCCATTCCATTCCATCCCATTCCATTTGTGTTGATTCCTTTCCATTCCATTCCATTCCATTCCATTCCATTCCATTCCATTCCATTCGTGTTGATTCCATTCCATTCCATTCCATTCGCGTTGATTCCATTCCATTCCATTCCATTCGGGTTGATAACATTCTATTCCATTCCATCCCATTCCATTCCATTCCATTCGGGTTGATTCCATTCCATTCCATTCCAATGCATTCCATTCCATTCGGGTTGATTCCATTCCACTCCATTCCATGCCATTAGGTTTGATTTCATCCGATTCCATTCCATTGAATTCCATTCCATTCCATTCCGGTTCACTGCATTCCATACCATTCCATTCCATTCGGGTTGATTCCATTCCATTCCATTCGATTCCACTACATTCCATTCCATTCAATTCCATTCCATTCAGTTCGATTCCATTCCATTCCATTCCATTCCATTCCACTCCGTTCCGGTTACTTCCATTCCATTCTAATCCACTCCATTCCATTCCATTTGTTTTGATTCCATTCCATTATATTACAATCCATTCCACTCCATTCCATTCGGGTTGATTCCATTCCATTCCATTGCATTCCATTCGGGTTGATTCCATTCCATGCCATTCCATTCCATTCGGGTTGATTCCATTCCGTTCCACTCCATTCCATTCCATTCCTTTCCATTCGGATTGATTCCATTCCTTTTTCATTCCATTCCATTGCATTCCTTTCCATTCCATTCTGGTTGATTCCATTCCATTCCATTCCATTCCATTCGGGTTGGTAACATTCTATTCCATTCCATCCCATTCCATTCCATTCCATTGAATTCCATTCGGGATGATTCCATTCCATTCTTTCCATTCCATTCCATTCCATTCCATTCCATTCGGGTTGATTCCATTCCGTTCCATTCCATTCCATTCCATTCCATTCCATTCCGGTTGATTCCATTCTATTCCATTCCATCCCATTCCATTCCATTCCTTTCCATTAGGATTGATTCCATTCCATTCCATTCCATCCGATTCCATTCCATTCCATTCCATTCGTGTTGATTCCATAGCATTCCATTCCATTCTATTCCGTTCCGTTCCAATCGCGTTGATTCTATTCCATTGCGTTCCATTCCATTCCATTCCATTCCATTCCATTCCACTTGGGTTGACTCCATTCCATTCCAATCTATTCCATTCCATTCCATTCCATTCCATTCGGGTTGATTCCATTCCACTGCATTCCATTCCATTCCATTCCATTTCATTCGTGTTGCTTCCATTCCATTCCATTCCGTTCCATTCGGGTTGATTCTATTCCATTACATTCCGTTCCATTCGGTTTGATTCTATTCCATTCCATTCCATTCCATTCCATTCCATTCCACTTGCGTTGCTTCCATTCCATTTCATTCCATTCGTGTTGAATCCATTCCATTCCATTCCATTCGGGTTGATTCCATTCCATTCCATTCCATTCGGGTTGATAACATTCTATTCTATTCCATCCCATTCCATTCCATTCCATTCGGCTTGATTCCATTCCATTCCATTCGATTGCTTTCCATTCCATTCGGGTTGATTCCATTCCATTCCATTCCATTCCATTCCATTCCATTGCATTCCATTCGAGTTGATTCCATTCCGTTCCATTCCATTTCATTCCATTAAGATTGATTCCATTCCATTTTCTTTCCATTCCATTGCATTCCTTTCCATTCCATTCGGGTTGATTCCATTCCATGCCATTCCATTCCATTCCATTCCATTCGTGTTGATTCCATCCATTCCATTCCATTCGCGTTGATTCCATTCCATTCCATTCCATTCCGGTTGATAACATTCTATTCCATTCCATCACATTCCATTCCATTCCATTCGGGTTGATTCCATTCCATTCCATTCCATTGCATTCCATTCCATTCGGGTTGATTCCATTCCATTCCATTCCATGCCATTTGGTTTGATTCCATCCCATTCCATTCCATTGAATTCCATTCCATTCCATTCCTTTCCTTTCCATTTAGGTTGATTCCATTCCATTCAATTCCATTCCATTCCTTTCCATTCAGGTTGATTCCATTCCATTCCATTCCATCCCATTCCATTCCATTCCATTCGCTTTGACTCCATTCCATTCCATTCCGGTTGATTCCATTCCATTCATTTCCATTCCATTTAGGTTGATTCCATTCCATTCCATTCCTTTCCATTCCATTTATTTTGACTTCATTCCATTCCATTCCATTCAATTCCATTCCGGTTGATTCCATTCCATTCCATTCCATTCCATTATTTTCCATTCGGATTGATTCCATTCCAGTCCATTCCATCCGAATCCATTCCATTCCATTCGGTTTGATTCCATAGCATTCCATTCCATTCCGTTCCAATCGGGTTGATTCTATTCCATTGTGTTCCATTCCATTCCATTCCATTCCATTCCACTTGGGTTGACTCCATTCCATTCCAATCTCTTCCATTCCATTCCATTCCATTCCATTTGATTCCATTCCACTTCATTCCATTCCATTCCATTCCATTCCATTCCATTCCATTCCAATCCATTCAATTCCATTCCATTCCATTCGGGTTGATTACTTTCCATTCCATTCCATTCCAAACCATTCCATTCGGGTTGATAATATTCTATTCCATTCCGTTCCATTCCATTATATTCCATTTCATTCCATTCCATTCCGTTTGATTCCATTCCATTCCTTTCCATTCCATTTAGTTTGATTCCATTCCATTCCATTCCTTTCCATTCCATTTAGGTTGAGTCTATTCCACTCCATTCCATTCCATTCCATTCCATTCCAATCCATTTCATTCGGGTTGATTCCATTCCATTCCATTCCGTTCCATTCCTGTTGGTTCTATTCCATTCCATTCCATTCCATTCCATTTGGGTTGATTCCATTCCATTTCAATCTATTCCATTCTTTCCATTCCATTCCATTCCATTCTGGTTGATTCCATTCCATTCCACTCCATTCCTTTCCATTCCATTCGGGTTGAATCCATTCCATTCCATTCCATTCCATTCGGGTTGATTCCATTCCATTGCATTCCATTCGGTTTGATAACATTCTATTCCATTCCATCCCATTACATTCCATTCCATTCGGGTTGATTCCATTCCATTCCATTCCATTGCATTGCACTCCATTGGGGTTGATTCCATCCCATTCCATTCCATTCCATGCCATGCCATTTGGTTTGATTCCATTCCATTCCATTCCATTGTATTCCATTGCATTCCATTCCGGTTGACTGCATTCCATTCCATTCCATTCGGGTTGATTCCATTCCATTCCTTTCGATTCCACTACATTCCATTCCATTCGATTCCATTCCATTCAGTTTGATTCCATTCCATTCAATTCCATTCGATTCCATTCCGTTACGGTTGATTCCATTCCATTCCAATCCACTCCATTCCACTCCATTTGGTTTGATTCCATTCCATTCCATTCCATTCCATTCCGTTCGGATTGATTCCATTCCATTCCATTCCATTCCATCCCATTCCGTTCGGGTTGATTCCATTCCATTGCATTCCATTCCATTCCATTCCGTTCCATTCGGGTTGATTTCATTCCATTCCATTCCATTCCATTCCATTCTATTCCATTCGGGTTGATTCAATTCCGTTCCATTCCATTCCATTCCACTTCATTCCATTCGGATTGATTCCATTCCATTTCATTCCATTCCATTGCATTCCTTTCCATTCCATTCGGGTTGATTCCATTCCATTCCATTCCATTTGAGTTGATTCCACTCCATTCCATTCCATTCCATTCCATTCCATTCGAGTTGACTCCATTCCATTCCATTCCATTCCATTCGATTTCATTCCATTCCATTCCATTCCATTCCATTCCATTCGAGTTGACTCCATTCCATTCCATTCCATTCCATTCGATTTCATTCCATTCCATTCCATTCGGGTTGGTTCCATTCCATTACGTTTCATTCCATTTCATTCCATTCCATTCCGGTTGATTCCATTCCATTCCATTTCATTCCTTTCCGGTTGATTCCATTCCATTCCATTCCATTCCATTCCATTCTATTCGTGTTGATTCCATTCCACTCCATTCCATTCCATTCCATTCCATTCCATTCCATTCCATTCCATTCCTTTCCGGTTGATTCCATTCCATTCCATTCCATTCCATTCGGTTTGACTCCATTCCATTCCATTCCGGTTGATTCCATTCCATTCCTTTCCATTCCTTATACGTTGATTCCATTCCATTCCATTCCTTTCCATTCCATTTAGGTTGACTCCATTCCATTCCATTCCATTCCATTCCATTCCATTCCATTCCTTTCCATTCCATTTCATTCGGGTTGATTCCATTCCTTTCCATTACATTCCATTCCATTCCGTTCCATTCTGGTTGATTCTATTCCATTCCATTCCATTCCATTCCATACCATTTGGGTTGATTCCATTCCATTCCATTCCATTCCATTCCATTCCATTCGTGTTGATTCCATTTGATTCCATTCCATTCGGGTTGATTCCATTGCATTCCATTCCATTCCATTCGGGTTGATAACATTCTATTCCATTCCATCCCGTTACATTCCATTCCATTCAGGTTGCTTCCATTCCATTCAATTCCATTGCATTCCATTCCATTCTGGTTGATTCCATTCCATTCCATGCCATGCCATTTGCTTTGATTCCATCCTATTCCATTCCATTGAATTCCATTCAATTCCATTCCGGTTGACTGCATTCCTTTCAATTCCATTCCATTCCATTCCATTCCATTCCATTCGGGTTGATTCCATTCCATTCCATTCCATTCCTCTACATTCCATTCCATTCGATTCCATTCCATTCAGTTCGATTCCATTCCATTCCAATCCATTTGATTCCACTCCGTTCCAGTTGATTCCATTCCATTCCAATCCACTCCATTCCATTCCATTTGGTTTGATTCCATTCCATTCGGGTTGATTCCATTCCATTCCATTCCATTCCATTCTATTCCATTCCATTCCATTCCATTCGGGCTGATTCCATTCCATTCCATTCCATTCCATTCCATTCCATTCCATTCCATTCCATTCCATTCTGGTTGATTCCATTCCGTTCCATTCCATTCCATTCCATTCCATTCGGATTTATTCCATTCCATTTCATTCCATTCCACTGCATTCTTTTCCATTCCATTTGGGATGATTCCATTCCATTCCATTCCATTCCATTTCGGTTGATTCCATTCCATTCCATTCCATTCCATTCGAGTTGATTCCATTCCATTCCATTCCATTCCACTCGATTTCATTCCATTCCATTCCATTCGGGTTGGTTCCATTCCATTCCGTTTCATTATATTTCATTCCGTTCCATTACTTTCGGGTTGATTCCGTTCCATTCCATTGCTTTCCATTCCATTCCATTCCATTCCTGTTGATTCCATTCCATTCCATTCCATTCCATTCTTTTCGTGTTGATTCCATTCCATTCCATTTGTATTGATTCCATTCCATTCCATTCCATTCCATTCCGTTCGGGTTGATTCCATTCCATTCCGTTCCTTTCAATTCCGTTCCATTCCATTCCGGTTACTTCCATTCCAGTCCATTCCATTCTATTCGGGTTGATTACATTCCATTCCATTCCGTTCCATTCCATTCCTTTCCATTCCATTCCATTCCATTCGGGTTGATTCCCTTCCATTCCATTCCATTCTATTCCATGCCATTCCACTCGGGTTGATAACATTCCATTCCAATCCGTTCCATTCCATTCCATTGCATTTCATTCCATTCCATTCAGGGTGATTCAATTCCACTCCATTCCATTCTTTCCTTTCCATTTAGGTTGATTCCATTCCATTCCATTCCATTCGGGGTGACTCCATTCCATTCCATTCCATTCCATTCCATTCTATTCCATTCCATTCCACTCCATTCCATTCCTTTCCTTTCCATTTAGGTTGATTCCATTCCATTCAATTCCATTCCGTTCCTTTCCATTCAGGTTGATTCCATTCCATTCCATTCCATCCCATTCCTTTCCATTCCATTCGCTTTGACTCCATTCCTTTCCATTCCTGTTGATTCCATTCCATTCATTTCCATTCCATTTAGGTTGATTCCATGCCATTCCATTCCTTTCCATTCCATTTATTTTGACTCCATTCCATTCCATTCCATTCAATTCCATTCCGGTTTATTCCATTCCATTCCATTCCATTCCATTTTTTTCCATTCGGGTTGATTCCATTCCATTCCATTCCATCCGAATCCATTCCATTCCATTCGGTTTGATTCCATAGCATTCCATTCCATTCCGTTCCAATCGGGTTGATTCTATTCCATTGTGTTCCATTCCATTCCATTCCATTCCATTCCACTTGGGTTGACTCCATTCCATTCCAATCTCTTCCATTCCATTCCATTCCATTCCATTTGATTCCATTCCACTTCATTCCATTCCATTCCATTCCATTCCATTCCATTCCAATCCATTCAATTCCATTCCATTCCATTCGGGTTGATTACTTTCCATTCCATTCCATTCCAAACCATTCCATTCGGGTTGATAATATTCTATTCCATTCCGTTCCATTCCATTATATTCCATTTCATTCCATTCCATTCCGTTTGATTCCATTCCATTCCTTTCCATTCCATTTAGTTTGATTCCATTCCATTCCATTCCTTTCCATTCCATTTAGGTTGACTCTATTCCACTCCATTCCATTCCATTCCATTCCATACCAATCCATTTCATTCGGGTTGATTCCATTCCATTCCACTCCATTCCGTTCCATTCCTGTTGGTTCTATTCCATTCCATTCCATTCCATTCCATTTGGGTTGATTCCATTCCATTCCAATCTATTCCATTCTTTCCATTCCATTCCATTCCATTCTGGTTGATTCCATTCCATTCCACTCCATTCCTTTCCATTCCATTCGGGTTGAATCCATTCCATTCCATTCCATTCCATTCGGGTTGATTCCATTCCATTGCATTCCATTCGGTTTGATAACATTCTATTCCATTCCATCCCATTACATTCCATTCCATTCGGGTTGATTCCATTCCATTCCATTCCATTGCATTGCACTCCATTGGGGTTGATTCCATTCCATTCCATTCCATTCCATGCCATGCCATTTGGTTTGATTCCATTCCATTCCATTCCATTGTATTCCATTGCATTCCATTCCGGTTGACTGCATTCCATTCCATTCCATTCGGGTTGATTCCATTCCATTCCTTTCGATTCCACTACATTCCATTCCATTCGATTCCATTCCATTCAGTTTGATTCCATTCCATTCCATTCCATTCGATTCCATTCCGTTACGGTTGATTCCATTCCATTCCAATCCACTCCATTCCACTCCATTTGGTTTGATTCCATTCCATTCCATTCCATTCCATTCCGTTCGGATTGATTCCATTCCATTCCATTCCATTCCATCCCATTCCGTTCGGGTTGATTCCATTCCATTGCATTCCATTCCATTCCATTCCGTTCCATTCGGGTTGATTTCATTCCATTCCATTCCATTCCATTCTATTCCATTCGGGTTGATTCAATTCCGTTCCATTCCATTCCATTCCACTTCATTCCATTCGGATTGATTCCATTCCATTTCATTCCATTCCATTGCATTCCTTTCCATTCCATTCGGGTTGATTCCATTCCATTCCATTCCATTTGAGTTGATTCCACTCCATTCCATTCCATTCCATTCCATTCCATTCGAGTTGACTCCATTCCATTCCATTCCATTCCATTCGATTTCATTCCATTCCATTCCATTCCATTCCATTCGAGTTGACTCCATTCCATTCCATTCCATTCGATTTCATTCCATTCCATTCCATTCGGGTTGGTTCCATTCCATTACGTTTCATTCCATTTCATTCCATTCCATTCCGGTTGATTCCATTCCATTCCATTTCATTCCTTTCCGGTTGATTCCATTCCATTCCATTCCATTCCATTCCATTCTATTCGTGTTGATTCCATTCCACTCCATTCAATTCCATTCCATTCCATTCCATTCCATTCCATTCCATTCCATTCCATTCCATTCCATTCCTTTCCGGTTGATTCCATTCCATTCCATTCCATTCCATTCCATTCGGTTTGACTCCATTCCATTCCATTCCGGTTGATTCCATTCCATTCCTTTCCATTCCTTATACGTTGATTCCATTCCATTCCATTCCTTTCCATTCCATTTAGGTTGACTCCATTCCATTCCATTCCATTCCATTCCATTCCATTCCATTCCATTCCATTCCTTTCCATTCCATTTCATTCGGGTTGATTCCATGCCTTTCCATTACATTCCATTCCATTCCGTTCCATTCTGGTTGATTCTATTCCATTCCATTCCATTCCATTCCATACCATTTGGGTTGATTCCATTCCATTCCATTCCATTCCATTCCATTCCATTCGTGTTGATTCCATTTGATTCCATTCCATTCGGGTTGATTCCATTGCATTCCATTCCATTCCATTCGGGTTGATAACATTCTATTCCATTCCATCCCGTTACATTCCATTCCATTCAGGTTGCTTCCATTCCATTCAATTCCATTGCATTCCATTCCATTCTGGTTGATTCCATTCCATTCCATGCCATGCCATTTGCTTGGATTCCATCCTATTCCATTCCATTGAATTCCATTTAATTCCATTCCGGTTGACTGCATTCCTTTCAATTCCATTCCATTCCATTCCATTCCATTCCATTCGGGTTGATTCCATTCCATTCCATTCGATTCCACTACATTCCATTCCATTCGATTCCATTCCATTCAGTTCGATTCCATTCCATTCCAATCCATTCGATTCCACTCCGTTCCAGTTGATTCCATTCCATTCCAATCCACTCCATTCCATTCCATTTGGTTTGATTCCATTCCATTCGGGTTGATTCCATTCCATTCCATTTCATTCCATTCCATTCCATTCGGGGTGATTCCATTCCATTCCATTCCATTCCATTCCATTCCATTCCATTCCATTCGGGCTGATTCCATTCCATTCCATTCCATTCCATTCCATTCCATTCCATTCTGGTTGATTCCATTCCGTTCCATTCCATTCCATTCCATTCCATTCGGATTTATTCCATTCCATTTCATTCCATTCCACTGCATTCTTTTCCATTCCATTTGGGATGATTCCATTCCATTCCATTCCATTCCATTTCGGTTGATTCCATTCCATTCCATTCCATTCCATTCGAGTTGATTCCATTCCATTCCATTCCATTCCACTCGATTTCATTCCATTCCATTCCATTCGGGTTGGTTCCATTCCATTCCGTTTCATTATATTTCATTCCGTTCCATTACTTTCGGGTTGATTCCGTTCCATTCCATTGCTTTCCATTCCATTCCATTCCATTCCTTTTGATTCCATTCCATTCCATTCCATTCCATTCCATTCCATTCTTTTCGTGTTGATTCCATTCCATTCCATTTGTGTTGATTCCATTCCATTCCATTCCATTCCATTCCGTTCGGGTTGATTCCATTCCATTCCATTCCTTTCAATTCCGTTCCATTCCATTCCGGTTAATTCCATTCCAGTCCATTCCATTCTATTCGGGTTGATTCCATTCCATTCCATTCCATTCCATTCCATTCCATTCCTTTCCATTCCATTCCATTCCATTCGGGTTGATTCCCTTCCATTCCATTCCATTCTATTCCATGCCATTCCACTCGGGTTGATAACATTCCATTACAATCCGTTCCATTCCATTCCATTGCATTTCATTCCATTCCATTCAGGGTGATTCAATTCCACTCCATTCCATTCTTTCCTTTCCATTTAGGTTGATTCCATTCCATTCCATTCCATTCGGGGTGACTCCATTCCATTCCATTCCATTCCATTCCATTCCTTTCCATTCCACTCCAATCCATTCCTTTCCTTTCCATTTAGGTTGATTCCATTCCATTCAATTCCATTCCATTCCTTTCCATTCCGGTTGATTCCATTCCATTCCTTTCCATTCCTTATACGTTGATTCCATTCCATTCCATTCCATTCCATTCCATTCCATTCCATTCCTTTCCATTCCATTTCATTCGGGTTGATTCCATGCCTTTCCATTACATTCCATTCCATTCCGTTCCATTCTGGTTGATTCTATTCCATTCCATTCCATTCCATTCCATACCATTTGGGTTGCTTCCATTCCATTCCATTCCATTCCATTCCATTCCATTCGTGTTGATTCCATTTGATTCCATTCCATTCGGGTTGATTCCATTGCATTCCATTCCATTCCATTCGGGTTGATAACATTCTATTCCATTCCATCCCGTTACATTCCATTCCATTCAGGTTGCTTCCATTCCATTCAATTCCATTGCATTCCATTCCATTCTGGTTGATTCCATTCCATTCCATGCCATGCCATTTGCTTTGATTCCATCCTATTCCATTCCATTGAATTCCATTTAATTCCATTCCGGTTGACTGCATTCCTTTCAATTCCATTCCATTCCATTCCATTCCATTCCATTCGGGTTGATTCCATTCCATTCCATTCGATTCCACTACATTCCATTCCATTCGATTCCATTCCATTCAGTTCGATTCCATTCCATTCCAATCCATTCCATTCCACTCCATTCCAGTTGATTCCATTCCATTCCAATCCACTCCATTCCATTCCATTTGGTTTGATTCCATTCCATTCGGGTTGATTCCATTCCATTCCATTTCATTCCATTCCATTCCATTCCATTCGGGTTGATTCCATTCCATTCCATTCCATTCCATTCCATTCCATTCCATTCGGGCTGATTCCATTCCATTCCATTCCATTCCATTCCATTCCATTCCATTCCATTCTGGTTGATTCCATTCCGTTCCATTCCATTCCATTCCATTCCATTCGGATTTATTCCATTCCATTTCATTCCATTCCACTGCATTCTTTTCCATTCCATTTGGGATGATTCCATTCCATTCCATTCCATTCCATTTCGGTTGATTCCATTCCATTCCATTCCATTCCATTCGAGTTGATTCCATTCCATTCCATTCCATTCCACTCGATTTCATTCCATTCCATTCCATTCGGGTTGGTTCCATTCCATTCCGTTTCATTATATTTCATTCCGTTCCATTACTTTCGGGTTGATTCCGTTCCATTCCATTGCTTTCCATTCCATTCCATTCCATTCCTTTTGATTCCATTCCATTCCATTCCATTCCTTTCCATTCTTTTCGTGTTGATTCCATTCCATTCCATTTGTGTTGATTCCATTCCATTCCATTCCATTCCATTCCGCTCGGGTTGATTCCATTCCATTCCATTCCTTTCAATTCCGTTCCATTCCATTCCGGTTAATTCCATTCCAGTCCATTCCATTCTATTCGGGTTGATTCCATTCCATTCCATTCCATTCCATTCCATTCCATTCCATTCCTTTCCATTCCATTCCATTCCATTCGGGTTGATTCCCTTCCATTCCATTCCATTCTATTCCATGCCATTCCACTCTGGTTGATAACATTCCATTCCAATCCGTTCCATTCCATTCCATTGCATTTCATTCCATTCCATTCAGGGTGATTCAATTCCACTCCATTCCATTCTTTCCTTTCCATTTAGGTTGATTCCATTCCATTCCATTCCATTCGGGGTGACTCCATTCCATTCCATTCCATTCCATTCCATTCCTTTCCATTCCACTCCAATCCATTCCTTTCCTTTCCATTTAGGTTGATTCCATTCCATTCAATTCCATTCCATTCCTTTCCATTCAGGTTGATTCCATTCCATTCCATTCCATCCCATTCCATTCCATTCCATTCGCTTTGACTCCATTCCTTTCCATTCCGGTTGATTCCATTCCATTCATTTCCATTCCATTTAGGTTGATTCCATTCCATTCCATTCCTTTCCATTCCATTTATTTTGACTCCATTCCATTCCATTCCATTCAATTCCATTCCGGTTGATTCCATTCCATTCCATTCCATTCCATTATTTTCCATTCGGATTGATTCCATTCCATTCCATTCCATCCGAATCCATTCCATTCCATTCGGTTTGATTCCATAGCATTCCATTCCATTCCGTTCCAATCGGGTTGATTCTATTCCATTGTGTTCCATTCCATTCCATTCCATTCCATTTCACTTGGGTTGACTCCATTCCATTCCAATCTATTCCATTCCATTCCATTCCATTCCGTTCGGGTTGATTCCATTCCACTTCATTCCATTCCATTCCATTCCATTCCATTCCAACTCTTTCCATTCCATTCCATTCCATTCGGGTTGATTACTTTCCATTCCATTCCATTCCAAACCATTCCATTCGGGTTGATAATATTCTATTCCATTCCGTTCCATTCCATTATATTCCATTCCATTCCATTCCATTCCGTTTGATTCCATTTAATTCCTTTCCATTCCATTTAGGTTGATTCCATTCCATTCCATTCCTTTCCATTCCATTTAGGTTGACTCTATTCCACTCCATTCCATTCCATTCCATTCCATTCCATTCCATTTCATTCGGGTTGATTCCATTCCATTCCATTCCATTCCGTTCCATTCGGGTTGGTTCCATTCCATTCCATTCCATTCCATTCCATTTGGGTTGATTCCATTCCATTCCAATCTATTCCATTCTTTCCATTCCATTCCATTCCATTCTGGTTGATTCCATTCCATTCCACTCCATTCCTTTCCATTCCATTTGGTTTGAATCCATTCCATTCCATTCCATTCCATTCGGGTTGATTCCATTCCATTGCATTCCATTCGGTTTGATAACATTCTATTCCATTGCATCCCATTACATTCCATACATTTCGGGTTGATTCCATTCCATTCCATTCCATTGCATTGCACTCCATTGGGGTTGATTCCATTCCATTCCATTCCATTCGGTTTGATAACATTCTATTCCCTTCCATCCCATTACATTCCATACAATTCGGGTTGATTCCATTCCATTCCATTCCATTCCATTGCACTCCATTGGGGTTAATTCCTTTCCATTCCATTCCATTCCATGCCATGCCATTTGGTTTGATTCCATTCCATTCCATTCCATTGAATTCCATTGCATTCCATTCCGGTTGACTGCATTCCATTCCATTCCATTAGGGTTGATTCGATTCCATTCCTTTCGATTCCACTACATTCCATTCCATTCGAATCCATTCCATTCAGTTTGATTCCATTCCATTCCATTCCATTCGATTCCATTCCGTTCCGGTTGATTCCATTCCATTCCAATCCACTCCATTCCATTCCATTTGGTTTGATTCCATTCCATTCCATTCCATTCCATTCCATTCCGTTCAGGTTGATTCCATTCCATTCCATTCCATTCCATCCCATTCCGTTCGAGTTGATTCCATTCCATTGCATTCCATTCCATTCCATTCCGTTCCATTCGGGTTGATTCCATTCCATTCCATTCCATTCCATTCCATTCCATTCCATTCCATTCCATTCCATTCCATTCTATTCCATTCGGGTTGATTCAATTCCGTTCCATTCCATTCCATTCCATTCCATTCGGATTGATTCCATTCCAATTCATTCCATTCCATTGCATTCCTTTCCATTCCATTCGGGTTGATTCCCTTCCATTCCATTCCATTCTATTCCCTACCATTCCACTCGGGTTGATAACATTCCATTCCAATCCGTTCCATTCCATTTCATTGCATTTCATTCCATTCCATTCGGGGTGATTCCATTCCACTCCATTCCATTCTTTCCTTTCCATTTAGGTTGATTCCATTCCATTCCATTCCATTCGGGTTGACTCCATTCCATTCCATTCCATTCCATTCCATTCCACTCCATTCCATTCCTTTCCTTTCCATTTAGGTTGATTCCATTCCATTCAATTCCATTCCATTCCTTTCCATTCAGGTTGATTCCATTCCATTCCATTCCATTCCATCCCATTCCATTCCATTCGCTTTGACTCCATTCCATTCCATTCCGGTTGATTCCATTCCATTCATTTCCATTCCATTTAGGTTGATTCCATTCCATTCCATTCCTATCCATTCCATTTATTTTGACTCCATTCCATTCCATTCCATTCAATTCCATTCCGGTTGATTCCATTCCATTCCATTCCATTCCATTATTTTCCATTCGGTTTGATTCCATAGCATTCCATTCCATTCCGTTCCAATCGGGTTGATTCTATTCCATTGTGTTCCATTCCATTCCATTCCATTCCATTCCACTTGGGTTGACTCCATTCCATTCCAATCTATTCCATTCCATTCCATTCCATTCCGTTCGGGTTGATTCCATTCCACTTCATTCCATTCCATTCTATTCCATTCCATTCCAATCGATTCAATTCCATTCCATTCCATTCGGGTTGATTACTTTCCATTCCATTCCATTCCAAACCATTCCATTCGGGTTAATAATATTCTGTTCCATTCCGTTCCATTCCATTATATTCCATTTCTTTCCATTCCATTCCGGTTGATTCCATTCCATTCCTTTCCATTCCATTTAAGTTGACTCTATTCCACTCCATTCCATTTCATTCCATTCCATTTCATTCGGTTTGATTCCATTCCATTCCATTCCATTCCATTCCATTCCATTCCATTCTATTCCTTTCGGGTTGATTCAATTCCGTTCCATTCCATTCCATTCCATTCCATTCGGATTGATTCCATTCCATTCCATTCCATTCCATTGCATTGCACTCCATTAGGGTTGATTCCATTCCATTCCATTCCATTCCATTCCATGCCATGCCACTTGGTTTGATTCCATTCCATTCCATTCCATTGAATTCCATTCCATTCCATTCCGGTTGACTGCATTCCATTCCATTCCATTCGGGTTGATTCCATTCCATTCCTTTCGATTCTACTACATTCCATTCCATTCGATTCCATTCCATTCAGTTTGATTCCATTCCATTCCATTCCATTCGATTCCACTCCGTTCCGGTTGATTCCATTCCATTCCAATCCACTGCATTCCATTCCATTTGCTTTGATTCCATTCCATTCCATTCCATTCCATTCCATTCCAATCCATTCCGTTCGGGTTGATTCCATTCCATTCCATTCCATTCCATCCCATTCCGTTCGGGTTGATTCCATTCCACTGCATTCCATTCCATTCCATTCCGTTCCATTCGGGTTGATTCCTTTCCATTCCATTCCATTCCATTCCATTCCATTCCATTCCATTCCATTCCATTCCATTCGGATTGATTCCATTCCATTTCATTCCATTCCATTGCATTCTTTGCATTCCATTCGGGTTGATTCCATTCCATTCCATTCAATTCCATTTGGGCTGATTCCATTCCATTCCATTACATTCCATTCCAATCGGATTGATTCCATTCCATTTCATTCCATTCCACTGCATTCCTTTCCATTCAATTCGGGTTGATTCCATTCCATTCCATTCCATTCCATTTGGGTTGATTCCATTCCATTCCATTCAATTCCATTCGAGTTGATTGCATTCCATTCCATTCCATTCCATTCCATTCCATTCCATTCCATTCGAATTCATTCCATTCCATTCCATTCGGGTTGGTTCCATTCCATTTGGTTTCATTCCATTTCATTCCATTCCATTACATTCGGGTTGATTCCATTCCATTCCATTGCATTCCATTCCTTTCCATTCCTTTCCGGTTGATTCCATTCCATTCCATTCCATTCTATTCGTGTTGATTCCATTCCATTCCATTGGTGTTGATTCCATTCCATTCCATTCCATTCCATTCAATTCGGGTTGATTCCATTCCATTCCATTCCTTTCAATTCCATTCCATTCCATTCCTGTTAATTCCATTCCATTCCATTCCATTCCATTCGGGTTTATTCCATTCCATTCCATTCCTTTCCATTCCATTCCATTCCATTCCATTCCATTCCATTCCATTCCATTCCATTCGGGTTGATTCCCTTACATTCCATTCCATTCTATTTCATAACATTCCATTCGGGTTGATAACATTCCATTCCAATCCGTTCCATTCCATTCCATTCCATTTCATTCCATTCCATTCGGGTTGATTCCATTCCACTCCATTCCATTTCTTTCCTTTCCATTTTGGTTGATTCCATTCCATTCCATTCCATTCCATTCCATTCCATTCCATTCTGGTTGATTCCATTCCATTCCATTCCATTCCATTCCATTCCGTTTGATTCCATTCCATTCCATTCCATTCGATTCCACACAGTTCCTGTAGATTCCATTCCATTCCAATCCACTTCATTCCAGTCCATTTGGTTTGATTCCATTCCATTCCATTCCATTCCATTCGGGTTGATTCCATTCCGTTCCATTCCATTCCATTCCATTCCATTCCATTCCATTCGGATTGATTCCATTCCATTTCATTCCAATCCATTGCATTCCTTTCCATTCCATTCGGGTTGATTCCATTCCATTCCATTCCATTCCATTTGGGTTTATTCCACTCCATTCCATTCCATTCAATTCCATTCCATTCGAGTTGATTTCTTTGCATTCCATTCCATTCCATTCGATTACATTCCATTCCATTCCATTCCATTCGGGTTGCTTCCATTCCATTACGTTTCATTCCATTTCATTCCATTCCATTCCGGTTGATTCCATTCCATTCCATTCCATTGCATTCCATTCCATTCCATTCCATTCTATTCGTGTTGATTCCATTCCATTCCATTAGTGTTGATTCCACTCAACTCCATTCCATTCCATTCCATTCCATTCCATTCCATTCCAATCCATTCCATTCCATTCCATTCCGGTTTATTCCATTCCATTCCATTCCATTCGGTTTTTCTCCATTCCATTCCATCCCGTTTAATTCCATTCACATGCTTTCCATTCCATATAGGTTGATTCCATTCCATTCCATTCCTTTCCATTCAATTAAGTTGACTCCATTCCATTCCATTCCATTCCATTCCATTTCATTCGGGTTGATTACATTCCATTCCATTCCATTCTGTTCCATTCGGGTTGATTCTATTCCATTCCATTCCATTCCATTCCATTCCATTCCATTCCATTCCATTCAATTTGGGTTGATTCCATTCCATTCCATTCCATTCCCTTCCATTCCATTCGTGTTGATTCCATTCCATTCCATTCCATTACGGTTGATTCCATTCCATTCCATTCCATTCGGGTTGATAACATTCTATTCCATTCAATCCCATTACATTCCATTCCATTCGGGTTGATTCCATTCCATTCCATTCCATTGCATTACATTCCATTCGGGTTGATAACATTCTATTCCATTCCATCCCACTACATTCCATTCCATTCGGGTTGATTCCATTCCATTCCATTCCATTCGGGTTGATTCCATTCCATTCCATTCCATTGCATTGCACTCCATTGGGGTTGATTCCATTCCATTCCATTCCATTCCATGCCATGCCATTTGGTTTGATTCCATTCCATTCCATTCCATTGAATTCCATTGCATTTCATTCCGGTTGATTGCATTCCATTCCATTCCATTCGGGTTGATTCCATTCCATTCCTTTCGATTCCACTACATTCCATTCCATTCGATTCCATTCTATTCAGTTTGATTCCATTCCATTCCATTCCATTCGATACCATTCCATTCCGGTTGATTCCATTCCATTCCAATCCACTCCATTCCATTCCATTTGGTTTGATTCCATTCCATTCCATTCCATTCCATTCCGTTCGGTTTGATTCTATTCCATTCCATTCCATTCCATCCAGTTCCGTTCGTGTTGATTCCATTCCATTGCATTCCATTCCATTCCATTCCGTTCCATTCGGGTTGATTCCATTCCATTCCATTCCATTCCATTCCATTTGAGTTGATTCCACTCCATTCCATTCCATTCCATTCCATTCCATTCGAGTTGATTCCATTCCATTCCATTCCATTCCATTCCATTCCATTTCATTCCATTCCATTCCATTCGGGTTGGTTCCATTCCATTACGTTTCATTCCGTTTCATTCCATTCCATTGCGGTTGATTCCATTGCATTCCATTCCATTCCAGTTGATTCCATTCCATTCCATTCCATTCCATTCCATTCCATTCCATTCCATTCCATTCTATACGTGTTGATTCCATTCCATTCCATTAGGGTTGATTCCATTCCACTCCCTTCCATTCCATTCCATTCCATTCCATTCCATTCCATTCCATTCCATTCCGGTTGATTACATTCCATTCCATTCCATTCGGTTTGACTCCATTCCATTCCATTCCGGTTGATTCCATTCCATTCCTTTCCATTCCATATACGTTGATTCCATTCCATTCCATTCCTTTCCATTCCATTTAGGTTGACTCCATTCCATTCCATTCCATTCCATTCCATTCCATTCCATTCCATTCGGGTTGATTCCATTCCATTCCATTCCATTCCATTCCATTCCATTCCATACCATTTGGGTTGATTCCATTCCATTCCATTCCACTCCATTCCATTCGTGTTGATTCCATTCGATTCCATTCCATTCGGGTTGATTCCATTCCATTCCATTCCATTCGGGTTGATTACATTCTATTCCATTCCATCCCATTACATTCCATTCCATTCGGGTTGCTTCCATTCCATTCAATTCCATTGCATTCCATTCCATTCTGGTTGATTCCATTCCATTCCATTCCATGCCATTTGCTTTGATTCCATCCTATTCCATTCCATTGAATTCCATTCAATTCCATTCCGGTTGACTGCATTCCATTCCATTCCATTCCATTCCATTCCATTCCATTCCATTCGGGTTGATTCCATTCCATTCCATTCGATTCCACTACATTCCATTCCATTCGATTCCATTCCATTCAGTTCGATTCCATTCAATTCCAATGCATTCCATTCCATTCCATTCCATTCCATTCTGGTTGATTCCATTCCGTTCCATTCCATTCCATCCCATTCGGATTGATTCCATTCCATTTCATTCCATTCCATTGCATTCCTTTCCTTTCCATTTGGCATGATTCCATTCCATTCCATTCCATTCCATTTCGGTTGATTCCATTCCATTCCATTCAATTACATTCCATTTGGGTTGATTCCATTCCATTCCAATCTATTCCATTCTTTGCATTCCAATCCATTCCATTCTGGTTGATTCCATTCCATTCCATTCCATTCCATTCCATTCCATTCCATTCCATTCGGGTTGAATCCATTCAATTCCATTCCACTCCATTCCATTCCATTCCATTCGGGTTGAATCCATTCCATTCCATTCCACTCCATTCCATTCCATTCCATTCCATTCCATTCCATTCCATTCGGGTTGATTCCATGCCATTCCGTTCCTTTCAATTCCATTCCATTCCATTCCGATTAATTCCATTCCATTCCATTCCATTCCATTCGGGTTTATTCCATTCCATTCCATTCCACTCCATTCCATTCCATTCCATTACATTCGGGATGATACCCTTCCATTCCATTCCATTCTATTCCATACCATTCCATTCGGGTTGAAAAATTCCATTCCAATCCGTTCCATTCCATTCCATTCCATTTCATTCCATTCCATTCGGGTTGATTCCATTCCACACCATTCCATTCCTTTCCTTTCCATTTAGGTTGATTCCATTCCATTCCATTCCATTCCATTCCATTCCGGTTGATTCCATTCCATTCCATTCCATTCCATTCCATTCCATTCCATTCGTGCTGATTCCATTCCATTCCATTCAATTCCATTCCATTCCATTCCATTCCGTTCGGTTTGACTCCATTCCATTCCATTCCGGTTGATTCCTTTCCATTCCTTTTCATTCCATTTAGGTTGATTCCATTCCATTCCATTCCTTTCCATTCCCTTTAGGTTGACTCCATTCCATTCCATTCCATTCCATTCCATTCCATTCCATTTCATTCGGGTTGATTCCATTCCATTCCATTCCATTCTGTTCCATTCGGGTTGGTTCTATACCATTCCATTCCATTCCATTCCATTTGGTTTGATTCCATTCCATTCCAATCTATTCCATTCTTTCCATTCCATTCCATTCCATTCTGGTTGATTCCATTCCATTCCATTCCATTCCATTCCATTCCATTCCATTCGGGTTGAGTCCACTCCATTCCATTCCATTCCATTCGGGTTGATTCCATTCCATTCCATTCCATTGCATTGCACTCCATTCGGGTTGATTCCATTCCATTCCATTCCACTGAATTCCATTCCATTCCATTCCATTCCGGTTGACTGCATTCCATTCCATTCCATTCCATTCGGGTTGATTCCATTCCATTCCATTCCATTCGAATCCACTCCGTTCCGGTTGATTCCATTCCATTCCAATCCACTCCATTCCTTTCCATTTGGTTTGATTCCATTCCATTCCATTCCATTCGAATCCACTCCGTTCCGGTTGATTCCATTCCATTCCAATCCACTCCATTCCTTTCCATTTGGTTTGATTCCATTCCATTCCATTCCATTCCATTCCATTCCATTCCATTCCGTTCGGGGTGATTCCATTCCATTCCATTCCATTCCATCCCATTCCGTTCGGGTTGATTCCATTCCATTGCATTCCATTCCATTCCATTCCATTCGGGTTGATTCCATTCCAGTCCTTTCCATTCCATTCCATTCCATTCCATTCGGGTTGATTCAATTCCGTTCCATTCGATTCCATTCCATTCCATTCCATTCCATTCCATTCCATTCCATTCGGATTGATTCCATTCCATTTCATTCCATTCCATTGCATTCCTTTCCATTCCATTCGGGTTGATTCCATTCCATTCCATTCCATTCCACTTGGGTTGACTCCATTCCATTCCAATCTATTCCATTCCATTCCATTCCATTCCATTCCGGTTGATTCCATTCCACTCCATTCCATTCCATTCCATTCCATTCCATTCCATTCCATTTCATTCGGGTTGATTCCATTCCATTCCATTCCGTTCCATTCGGGTTGATTCTATTCCATTCCATTCCATTCCAATTGGGTTGCTTCCATTCCATTCCATTCCATTCCATTCCGTTCCATTCCATTCGGGTTGATTCCATTCCATTCCATTCCATTCCATTCGGGTTTATTCCATTCCATTCCATTCCATTCCATTCCATTCCATTCGTGTTGATTCCATTCCATTCCATTCCAAACCATTCCATTCGGGTTGATAATATTCTATTCCATTCCGTTCCATTCCATTATATTCCATTTCATTCCATTCCATTCCGGTTGATTACATTCCATTGCATTCCATTTGGTTTGACTCCATTCCATTCCATTCCGGTTGATTCCATTCCATTCCTTTCCATTCCATTTAGGTTGACACCATTCCATTCCATTCCATTCCATTCCATTCCATTTCATTCGGGTTGATTACATTCCATTCCATTCCATTCCGTTCCATTCGGGTTGGTTGTATTCCATTCCATTCCATTCCATTCCATTCCATTTGGGTTGATTCCATTCCATTCCAATCTATTCCATTCTTTCCATTCCAATCCATTCCATTCTGGTTCATTCCATTCCATTCCATTCCATTCCATTCCATTCCATTCCATTCGGGTTGAATCCATTCCACTCCATTCCACTCCATTCCATTCCATTCCATTCGGTTTGATTCCATTCCATTCCGTTCCTTTCAATTCCATTCCATTCCATTCCGGTTAATTCCATTCCATTCCATTCCATTCCATTCGGGTTGATTCCATTCCATTCCATTCCATTCCATTCCACTCCATTCCATTCCATTCCATTCCATTCCATTCGGGTTGATTCCCTTCCATTCCATTCCATTCTATTCCATACCATTCCATTCGGGTTGATAACATTCCATTCCTATCCATTCCATTCCATTCCATTCCATTTCATTCCATTCCATTCGGGTTGATTCCATTCCATTCCATTCCATTCCGGTTGATTTCATTCCATGCCATTCCATTCCATTCCATTCCATTCCGGTTGATTCTATTCCATTCCATTCCATTCCATTTCATTCGGGATGACTCCATTCCATTCCTTTCCATTGCATTCCATTCCATTCCATTCAGTTTGATTCCATTCCATTCCATTCCATTCCATTCCTTTCCATTCAGGTTGATTCCATTCCATTCCATTCCATCCCATTCCATTCCATTCCATTCGGTTTGACTCCATTCCATTCCATTCGGGTTGATTCCATTCCATTCCATTCCATTCCATTCGGGTTGATTCCATTCCATTCTATTCCATTCCATTCCATTGCATTACATTCGGGTTGATTCCATTCCATTCCATTCCATTCCATTCCAAACCATTCCATTCGGGTTGATAATATTCTATTCCATTCCGTTCCATTCCATTATTTTCCATTTCATTCCATTCCATTCCGGTTGATTCCACTCCATTCCATTCCATTCGGTTTGATTACATTCCATTCCATTCCATTCCATTCCATTTGGTTTGATTCCATTCCATTCCAATCTATTCCATTCTTTCCATTCCATTCCATTCCATTCTGGTTGATTCCATTCCATTCCATTCCATTCCATTCCATTCCATTCCATTCCATTCGGGTTGAGTCCACTCCATTCCATTCCATTCCATTCGGGTTGATTCCATTCCATTCCATTCCATTGCATTGCACTCCATTCGGGTTGATTCCATTCCATTCCATTCCATTGAATTCCATTCCATTCCATTCCATTCCGGTTGACTGCATTCCATTCCATTCCATTCCATTCGGGTTGATTCCATTCCATTCCATTCCATTCGAATCCACTCCGTTCCGGTTGATTCCATTCCATTCCAATCCACTCCATTCCTTTCCATTTGGTTTGATTCCATTCCATTCCATTCCATTCGAATCCACTCCGTTCCGGTTGATTCCATTCCATTCCAATCCACTCCATTCCTTACCATTTGGTTTGATTCCATTCCATTCCATTCCATTCCATTCCATTCCATTCCATTCCGTTCGGGGTTTTTCCATTCCATTCCATTCCATTCCATCCCATTCCGTTCGGGTTGATTCCATTCCATTGCATTCCATTCCATTCCATTCCATTCGGGTTGATTCCATTCCAGTCCTTTCCATTCCATTCCATTCCATTCCATTCGGGTTGATTCAATTCCGTTCCATTCGATTCCATTCCATTCCATTCCATTCCATTCCATTCCATTCCATTCGGATTGATTCCATTCCATTTCATTCCATTCCATTGCATTCCTTTCCATTCCATTCGGGTTGATTCCATTCCATTCCATTCCATTCCACTTGGGTTGACTCCATTCCATTCCAATCTATTCCATTCCATTCCATTCCATTCCATTCCGGTTGATTCCATTCCACTCCATTCCATTCCATTCCATTCCATTCCATTCCATTCCATTTCATTCGGGTTGATTCCATTCCATTCCATTCCGTTCCATTCGGGTTGATTCTATTCCATTCCATTCCATTCCAATTGGGTTGCTTCCATTCCATTCCATTCCATTCCATTCCATTCCGTTCCATTCCATTCGGGTTGATTCCATTCCATTCCATTCCATTCCATTCGGGTTTATTCCATTCCATTCCATTCCATTCCATTCCATTCCATTCGTGTTGATTCCATTCCATTCCATTCCAAACCATTCCATTCGGGTTGATAATATTCTATTCCATTCCGTTCCATTCCATTATATTCCATTTCATTCCATTCCATTCCGGTTGATTCCATTCCATTGCATTCCATTTGGTTTGACTCCATTCCATTCCATTCCGGTTGATTCCATTCCATTCCTTTCCATTCCATTTAGGTTGACACCATTCCATTCCATTCCATTCCATTCCATTCCATTCCATTTCATTCGGGTTGATTACATTCCATTCCATTCCATTCCGTTCCATTCGGGTTGGTTGTATTCCATTCCATTCCATTCCATTCCATTCCATTTGGGTTGATTCCATTCCATTCCAATCTATTCCATTCTTTCCATTCCAATCCATTCCATTCTGGTTCATTCCATTCCATTCCATTCCATTCCATTCCATTCCATTCCATTCGGGTTGAATCCATTCCACTCCATTCCACTCCATTCCATTCCATTCCATTCGGTTTGATTCCATTCCATTCCGTTCCTTTCAATTCCATTCCATTCCATTCCGGTTAATTCCATTCCATTCCATTCCATTCCATTCGGGTTGATTCCATTCCATTCCATTCCATTCCATTCCACTCCATTCCATTCCATTCCATTCCATTCCATTCGGGTTGATTCCCTTCCATTCCATTCCATTCTATTCCATACCATTCCATTCGGGTTGATAACATTCCATTCCTATCCATTCCATTCCATTCCATTCCATTTCATTCCATTCCATTCGGGTTGATTCCATTCCATTCCATTCCATTCCGGTTGATTCCATTCCATGCCATTCCATTCCATTCCATTCCATTCCGGTTGATTCTATTCCATTCCATTCCATTCCATTTCATTCGGGATGACTCCATTCCATTCCTTTCCATTGCATTCCATTCCATTCCATTCAGTTTGATTCCATTCCATTCCATTCCATTCCATTCCTTTCCATTCAGGTTGATTCCATTCCATTCCATTCCATCCCATTCCATTCCATTCCATTCGGTTTGACTCCATTCCATTCCATTCGGGTTGATTCCATTCCATTCCATTCCATTCCATTCGGGTTGATTCCATTCCATTCTATTCCATTCCATTCCATTGCATTACATTCGGGTTGATTCCATTCCATTCCATTCCATTCCATTCCAAACCATTCCATTCGGGTTGATAATATTCTATTCCATTCCGTTCCATTCCATTATTTTCCATTTCATTCCATTCCATTCCGGTTGATTCCACTCCATTCCATTCCATTCGGTTTGATTACATTCCATTCCATTCCTTTCCATTCCATTTAGGTTGACTCCATTCCATTCCATTCCATTCCATTTCATTCGGGTTGATTCCATTCCATTCCATTCCATTCCATTCCATTGCGTTCCGTTCTGGTTGATTCTATTTCATTCCATTCTTACCATTCCATTCCATTCCATTTAGGTTGATTCCATTCCATTCCATTCCATTCCATTCCATTCCATTCCATTCCTGTTGATTCCATTCGATTCCATTCCATTCGTGTTGATTCCATTCCATTCCATTCCATTCGGGTTGATAACATTCTATTCCATTCCATCCCATTACATTCCATTCCATTCGGGTTGCTTCCATTCTATTCCATTCCATTGCATTCCATTCAATTCTGGTTGATTCCATTTCATTCCATTCCATGCCATTTGTTTTGATTCCATCCTATTCCATTCCATTGAATTCCATTCAATTCCATTCCGGTTGACTGCATTCCATTCCATACCATTCCATTCCATTCCATTCCATTCCATTCCATTCGTGTTGATTCCATTCCATCCCATTCGATTCCACTACATTCCATTCCATTCGATTCCATTCCATTCAGTTCGATTCCATTCCATTCCAATCCACTCCATTCCATTCCATTTCGTTTGGTTCCATTCCATTCCATTCCATTCCATTCGGGTTGATAACATTCTGTTCCATTCCATCCCAGTACATTCCATTCCATTCGGGTTGCTTCCATTCCATTCCATTCCATTGCATTCCATTCCATTCTGGTTGATTATATTTCATTCCATTCCATGCCATTTGCTTTTATTCCATCCTATTCCATTCCATTGAATTCCATTCAATTCCATTCCGGTTGACTGCATTCCATTCCATTCCATTCCATTCCATTCCATTCCATTCGGTCTGATTCCATTCCATTCCATTCCATTCCATTCCATTCCATTCCATTCCATTCCATTCCATTATATTCTGGTTGATTCCATTCCCTTCCATTCCATTCCATTCCATTCGGATTGATTCCATTCCATTTCATTCCATTCCATTGCATTCTTTTCCATTCCATTTGGGATGATTCCATTCCATTCCATTCCATTCCATTTCGGTTGATTCCATTCCATTCCATTCCATTCCATTCGAATTGTTTCCATTCCATTCCATTCCATTCCATTCCATTCCACTCGATTTCATTCCATTCCATTCCATTCGGGTTGATTGCATTCCATTCCGTTTCATTATATTTCATTCCATTCCATTACTTTCGGGTTGATTCCATTCCATTCCATTGCTTTCCATGCCATTCCATTCCATTCCAGTTGATTACATTCCATTCCATTCCATTCCATTCTTTTCGTGTTGATTCCATTCCATTCCATTCGTGTTGATTCCATTCCATTCCATTCCATTCCATTCCATTCCATTCCATTCCATTCCGTTCGGGTTGATTCCATTCCATTCCATTCCTTTCAATTCCATTCCATTCCATTCCGGTTAATTCCATTCCAGTCCATTCCATTCTATTCGGGTTGATTCCATTCCATTCCATTCTATTCCATTCCTTTCCATTCCATTCCATTCCATTCGGGTTGATTCCCTTCCATTCCATTCCATTCTATTCCATACCATTCCATTCAGGTTGATAACATTCCATTCCGATCCGTTCCATTCCATTCCATTGCATTTCATTCCATTCCATTCGGGTTGATTCCATTCCACTCCATTTCATTCTTTCATTTCCATTTAGGTTGATTCCATTCCATTCCATTCCATTCGGGTTGACTCCATTCCATTCCATTCCATTCCATTCCACTCCATTCCATTCCTTTCCTTTCCATTTAGGTTGATTCCATTCCGTTCCATTCCATTCCATTCCGGTTGATTCCATTCCATTCCATTCCATTCCTTTCCATTCGGATTTATTCCATTCCATTCCATTCCATTCGATGCCATTCCGTTCTGGTTGATTCCATTCCATTCCATTCCATTCCATTCGGGTTGAATCCATTCAATTCCATTCCATTCGGGTTGATTCCATTCCGTTCCATTCCATTCGGGTTGATTCCATTGTATTCCATTCCATCCCATTACATTCCATTCCATTCGGTTTGATTCCATTCCATTGCATTCCATTGCATTCCATTCCATTCGTGTTAATTCCATTGCAATCCATTCCATTCCTTTCCATTCCATTCCATTCCATTCTTTTCCTTTCCATTCCATTCGGGTTGATTACATTCCAATCCTTTCCATTCCATTCGAGTTGATTCCATTCCATTCCATTCCATTCCATTCGGGTTGGTTCCATTCCATTCCATTGCATTCCATTCCATTCCATTCCATTCCGGTTCATTCCTTTCCATTCCATTCCATTCCGTTAGTGTTGATTCCATTCCATTCCATTCCACTCCATTCCATTCGTGTTGATTCCATTCCATTCCATTCCATTCCATTCGGTTTGACTCCATTCCATTCCTTTCCTTTCCATTTAGGTTGATTCCATTCCATTCCATTCCATTCCATTCCGGTTGAGTCCATTCCATTCCATTCCATTCCATTCCGGTTGACTCCTTTCCATTCCATTCCATTATATTCCCTTCCGGTTGATTCCATTCCATTCAATTCCATTCCATTCCTTTCCATTTGGGTTGATTCCATTCCATTCCATTCCATCCGATTCCATTCCATTCCATTCGGGTTGATTCCATAGCATTCCATTCCATTCCATTCCGTTCCGTTCCAATCGGATTCATTCTATTCCATTGCGTTCCATTCCATTCCATTCCATTCCGTTCCACTTGGGTTGACTCCATTCCATTCCAATCATCTATTCCATTCCATTCCATTCCATTCGGGTTGATTCCATTCCACTCCATTCCGTTCCATTCGGGTTGATTCTATTCCATTCAATTCCATTCCATTCCATTCCACTTGGGTTGCTTCCATTCCATTCCATTCCATTCCATTCGGGTTGATTCCATTCCATTCCATTCCATTCCATTGTGGTTTATTCCATTCCATTCCATTCCATTCCATTTGGGTTGATTCCATTCCATTCCATTCCAAACCATTCCATTCGGGTTGAGAATATTCTATTCCATTCCGTTCCATTCCATTATATTCCATTTCATTCCATTCCATTCCGGTTGATTCCATTCCATTCCATTCCTTTCGGTTTGACTCCATTCCTTTCCATTCCGGTTGATTCCATTCCATTCATTTCCATTCCATTTAGGTTGATTCCATTCCATTCCATTCCTTTCCATTCCATTTAGGTTGATTCCATTCCATTCCATTCCATTCCATTCCATTCCATTCCATTTCATTCGGGTTGATTCCATTCCATTCCATTCCATTCCGTTCCATTCGTGTGGGTTCTATTCCATTCCATTCCATTCCATTCCATTTGGGTTGATTCCATTCCATTCCAATCTATTCCATTCTTTCCATTCCAATCCATTCCATTCTGGTTGATTCCATTCCATTCCATTCCTTTCCATTCCATTCCATTCCATTCGGGTTGAATCCATTCCATTCCATTCCACTCCATTCCATTGCATTCCATTCCATTCCATTCCATTCCATTCGGGTTGATTCCACTCCATTCCGTTCCTTTCAATTCCATTCCATTCCATTCCTGTTGATTCCATTCCATTCCATTCCATTCCATTCGGGTTGATTCCGTTCCATTCCATTCCATTCCATTCCACTCCATTCCATTCCTTTCCTTTCCATTTAGGTTGATTCCATTCCATTCCATTGCATTCCATTCCATTCCATTCCATTCCGGTTGATTCCATTCCATTCCATTCCATTCCATTCGTGCTGATTCCATTCCATTCCATTCCATTCCATTCCATTCCATTCCATTCCATTCCATTCCATTCCTTTCCATTCCATTCCATTCCATTCCATTCGGGTTGATTCCCTTCCATTCCATTCCATTCTATTCCATACAATTCCATTCGGATTGATAACTTTCCATTACAATCCGTTCCATTCCATTCCATTCCATTTGATTCCATTCCATTCGGGTTGATTCCATTCCACTCCATTCCATTCCTTTCCTTTCCATTTAGGTTGGTTCCATTCCATTCCATTCCATTCCATTCCGGTTGATTCCATTCCATTCCATTCCATTCCATTCCATTCCATTCCGTTCCGGTTGATTCTATTCCATTCCATTCCATTCCATTTCATTCGGGATGACTCCATTCCATTCCATTTCATTGCATTCCACTACTTTCAGTTCGTTTTGATTCCATTCCATTCTATTCCATTCCATTCGGTTTGACTCCATTCCATTCCTTTCCTTTCCGTTTAGGTTGATTCCATTCCATTCCATTCCATTCCATTCCGGTTGAGTCCATTCCATTCCATTCCATTCCATTCCATTCCGGTTGACTCCTTTCCATTCCATTCCATTCCATTATATTCCATTCCGGTTGATTCCATTCCATTCAATTCCTTTCCATTCCTTTCCATTTGGGTTGATTCCATTCCATTCCATTCCTTCCGATTCCATTCCATTCCATTCGGGGTGATTCCATAGCATTCCATTCCATTCCATTCCGTTCCGTTCCAATCGGGTTTATTCTATTCCATTGCGTTCCATTCCATTCCATTCCACTTGGGTTGAATCCATTCCATTCCAATCTATTCCATTCCATTCCATTCCTTTCCATTCCATTCGGGTTGATTCCATTCCATTCCATTCCATTCCATTCCATTCCATTCCATTCCATTCCATTCGGGTTGATTCCATTCCATTCCATTCCATTCCATTCCAAACGATTCCATTCGGGTTGATAATATTCTATTCCATTCCGTTCCATTCCATTATTTTCCGTTTCATTTCATTCCATTCCGGTTGATTCCATTCCATTCCATTCCGTTCAGTTTCACTCCATTCCATTCCATTCCGGTTGATTCCATTCCATTCCTTTCCATTCCATTTAGGATGATTCCATTCCATTCCATTCCTTTCCATTCCATTTAGGTTGACTCCATTCCAATCCATTCCATTCCATCCCATTCCATTTCATTCGGGTTGATTCCATTCCATTCCATTCCATTCCGTTCCATTCGGGTTGGTTCTATTCCATTCCATTCCATTCCATTTGGGTTGATTATATTCCATTCCAATCTATTCCATTCTTTCCATTCCATTCCAATCCATTCTGGTTGATTCCATTCCATTCCATTCCATTCCATTCCATTCCATTCCATTCCACTCAGGTTGAATCCATTCCATTCCATTCCATTCCATTCGGGTTGATTCCATTCCATTTCATTCCATTCGGTTTGATAACATTCTATTCCATTCCATCCCATTCCATTCCATTCCATTCGGGTTGATTCCATTCTATTCCATTCCATTGCATTGCACTCCATTCGGGTTGATTCCATTCCATTCCATTCCATTGAATTCCATTCCATTCCATTCCGGTTGACTGCATTCCATTCCATTCCATTCCATTCGGGTTGATTCCATTCCATTCCTTTCGATTCCACTACATTCCATTCCATTCGATTCCATTCCATTCAGATTGATTCCATTCCATTGCATTCCATTCGATTCCACTCCGTTCCGGTTGATTCCATTCCATTCATATCCACTCCATTCCTTTCCATTTGGTTTGATTCCATTCCATTCCATTCCATTCCATTCCATTCCATTCCATTCCATTCCATTCCGTTCGGGTTGTTTCCATTCCATTCCATTCCATTCCATCCCATTCCGTTCGGGTTGATTCCATTCCATTGCATTCCATTCCATTCCATTCCGTTCCATTCGGGTTGATTCCATTCCATTCCTTTCCATTCCTTTCCATTCCATTCCATTCCATTCCATTCGGGTTGATTCAATTCCGTTCCATTCGATTCCATTCCATTCCATTCCATTCCATTCCATTCGGATTGATTCCATTCCATTTCATTCCATTCCATTGCATTCCTTTCCATTCCATTCGGGTTTATTCCATTCCATTCCATTCCATTCCATTCGGGTTGATTCAATTCCGTTCCATTCGATTCCATTCCATTGCATTCCATTCCATTCCATTCGGATTGATTCCATTCCATTTCATTCCATTCCATTGCATTCCTTTCCATTCCATTCGGGTTTATTCCATTCCATTCCATTCCATTCCATTCCATTTGAGTTGATTCCACTCCATTCCATTCCATTCCATTCGAGTTGATCCCATTCCATTCCATTCCATTCCATTCGATTTCATTCCATTCCAGTCCATTCGGGTTTGTTCCATTCCATTACGTTTCATTCCATTTCATTCCATTCCATTCCGGTTGATTCCATTCCATTCCATTCCATTCCATTCCATTCCATTCCATTCCATTCCGGTCCATTCCATTCCATTCCATTCCATTCCATTCCATTGCATTCTATTCGTGTTGATTCCATTCCATTCCATTCCATTAGGGTTGATTCCATTCCACTCCATTCCATTCCATTCCATTCCATTCCATTCCATTCCATTCCATTCCATTCCATTCCGGTTGATTCCATTCCATTCCATTCCATTCGGTTTGATTCCATTCCATTCCATTCCTTTCCATTCCATTTAGATTGACTCCATTCCATTCCATTCCATTCCATTCCATTCCATTTCATTCGGGTTGATTCCATTCCATTCCATTCCATTCCATTCCATTCCATTCCATTCCATTCCATTTCATTCGGGTTGATTCCATTCCATTCCATTCCATTCCGTTCCATTCGTGTGGGTTCTATTCCATTCCATTCCATTCCATTCCATTTGGGTTGATTCCATTCCATTCCAATCTATTCCATTCTTTCCATTCCAATCCATTCCATTCTGGTTGATTCCATTCCATTCCATTCCTTTCCATTCCATTCCATTCCATTCGGGTTGAATCCATTCCATTCCATTCCACTCCATTCCATTCCATTCCATTCCATTCCATTCCATTCCATTCGGGTTGATTCCATTCCATTCCGTTCCTTTCAATTCCATTCCATTCCAATCCTGTTAATTCCATTCCATTCCATTCCATTCCATTCGGGTTGACTCCGTTCCATTCCATTCCATTCCATTCCACTCCATTCCATTCCTTTCCTTTCCATTTAGGTTGATTCCATTCCATTCTATTGCATTCCATTCCATTCCATTCCATTCCATTCCGGTTGATTCCATTCCATTCCATTCCATTCCATTCGGGCTGATTCCATTCCATTCCATTCCATTCCATTCAATTCCATTCCATTCCATTCCATTCCATTCCTTTCCATTCCATTCCATTCGGGTTGATTCCCTTCCATTCCATTCCATTCTATTCCATACAATTCCATTCGGATTGATAACTTTCCATTACAATCCGTTCCATTCCATTCCATTCCATTTGATTCCATTCCATTCGGGTTGATTCCATTCCACTCCATTCCATTCCTTTCCTTTCCATTTAGGTTGGTTCCATTCCATTCCATTCCATTCCATTCCGGTTGATTCCATTCCATTCCATTCCATTCCATTCCATTCCATTCCATTCCGATCCGGTTGATTCTGTTCCATTCCATTCCAATCCATTTCATTCGGGATGACTCCATTCCATTCCATTTCATTGCATTCCACTCCATTCAGTTCGTTTTGATTCCATTCCATTCTATTCCATTCCATTCGGTTTGACTCCATTCCATTCCTTTCCTTTCCGTTTAGGTTGATTCCATTCCATTCCATTCCATTCCATTCCGGTTGAGTCCATTCCATTCCATTCCATTCCATTCCATTCCATTCCGGTTGACTCCTTTCCATTCCATTCCATTCCATTATATTCCATTCCGGTTGATTCCATTCCATTCAATTCCTTTCCATTCCTTTCCATTTGGGTTGATTCCATTCCATTCCATTCCTTCCGATTCCATTCCATTCCATTCGGGTTGATTCCATAGCATTCCATTCCATTCCATTCCGTTCCGTTCCAATCGGGTTTATTCTATTCCATTGCGTTCCATTCAATTCCATTCCATTCCATTCCATTCCACTTGGGTTGACTCCATTCCATTCCAATCTATTCCATTCCATTCCATTCCTTTCCATTCGGGTTGATTCCATTCCACTCCATTCCATTCCATTCCATTCCATTCCATTCCATTCCATTTCATTCGGGTTGATTCCATTCCATTCCATTCCTTTCCATTCCATTTAGGTTGACTCCATTCCATTCCATTCCATTCCATTCCATTCCATTTCATTCGGGTTGATTCCATTCCATTCCATTCCATTCCATTCCATTCCATTCCATACCATTTGGGTTGATTCCATTCCATTCCATTCCATTCCATTCGTGTTGATTCCATTCGATTCCATTCCATTCGGGTTGATTCCATTCCATTGCATTCCATTCCAGTCGGGTTGATAACATTGTATTCCATTCCATCCCATTACATTCCATTCCATTCGGGTTACTTCCATTCCATTCAATTCCATTGCATTCCATTCCAATCTGGTTGATTCCATTCCATTCCATTCCATGCCATTTCCTTTGATTCCATCCTATTCCATTCCATTGAATTCCATTCCATTCCATTCCGTTTGACTGCTTTCCATTCCATTCCATTCCATTCCATTCGGGTTGATTCCATTCCATTCCATTCGATTCCACTACATTCCATTCCATTCGATTCCATTCCATTCAGTTCAATTCCATTCCATTCCAATCCATTCGATTCCACTCCATTCCAGTTGATTCCATTCCATTCCAATCCACTCCATTCCATTCCATTTGGTTTGATTCCATTCCATTCGGGTTGATTCCATTCCATTCCATTTCATTCCATTCCATTCCATTCCATTCCATTCCATTCTGGTTGATTCCATTCCGTTCCATTCCATTCCATTCCATGCGGATTGATTCCATTCCATTTCATTCCATTCCATTGCATTCTTTTCCATTCCATTTGGGATGATTCCATTCCATTCCATTCCATTCCATTCAACTCGATTTCATTCCATTCCATTCCATTCGGGTTGGTTCCATTCCATTCCGTTTCATTATATTTCATTCCATTCCATTACTTTCGGGTTGATTCCATTCCATTCCATTCCATTCCATTCGGTTTGAATCCATTCAATTCCATTCCATTCGGGTTGATTCCATTCCTTTCCATTCCATTCGGGTTTTTTCCATTGTATTCCATTCCATCCCATTACATTCCAATCCATTCGGGTTGATTCCATTCCATTAAATTCCATTGCATTCCTTTCCATTCGTGTTGATTCCATTCCATTCCATTCCATTCCTTTCCATTCCATTCCATTCCATTCCTTTCCATTCCATTCCATTCCATTCCATTTGAGTTGATTCCATTCCATTTGAGTTGATTCCATTCCATTCCATTCCATTCCATTCCATTCCATTCCATTCCATTCCATTCCATTCGGGTTGATTCCATTCCATTCCATTCGAGTTGATTCCATACCATTCCATTACATTCCATTCGGGTTGATTCCATTCCATTCCATTGCATTCCATTACATTCAATTCCATTCCGGTTCCTTCCATTCCATTCCATTCCATTCCATTCCATTAGTGTTGATTCCATTCCATTCCATTCCATTCCACTCCATTCCATTCGTGTTGATTCCATTCCATTCCATTCCATTCCATTCGGTTTGACTCCATTCCATTCCTTTCCTTTCCATTTAGGTTGATTCCATTCCATTCCATTCCATTCCATTCGTGCTGATTCCATTCCATTCCATTCCATTCCATTCCATTCCATTCCGTTTGGTTTGACTCCATTCCATTCCATTTAGGTTGATTCCATTCCATTCCATTCCATTCCATTCCATTCCATTCCATTCCATTTCATTCGGGTTGATTCCATTCCATTCCATTCCATTCTGTACCATTCGGGTTGGTTCTATTCCATTCCATTCCATTCCATTCCATTTGGTTTGATTCCATTCCATTCCAATCTATTCCATTCTTTCCATTCCATTCGATTCCATTCTGGTTGATTCCTTTCCATTCCATTCCATTCCATTCCACTCCATTCCATTCGGGTTGAATCCACTCCATTCCATTCCATTCCATTCCATTCGGGTTGATTCCATTCCATTCCATTCCAATCCATTGCACTCCATTCGGGTTGATTCCATTCCATTCCATTCCATTGAATTCCATTCCTTTCCATTCCGGTTGACTGCATTCCATTCCATTCCATTCGGGTTGATTCCATTCCATTCCTTTCGATTCCACTACATTCCATTCCATTCGATTCCATTCCATTCTGTTTGATTCCATTCCATTCCATTCCACTCGATTCCACTCCGTTCCGGTTGATTCCATTCCATTCCAATCCACTCCATTCCTTTCCATTTGGTTTGATTCCATTCCATTCCATTCCATTCCATTCCATTCCATTCCATTCCATTCCGTTCGGGTTGATTCCATTCCATTCCATTCCATTCCATCCCATTCCGTTCGGGTTGATTCCATCCCATTGCATTCCATTCCATTCCATTCCGTTCCATTCGGGTTGATTCCATTCCAGTCCTTTCCATTCCATTCCATTCCATTCCATTCGGATTGATTCCATTCCATTTCATTCCATTCCATTGCATTCCTTTCCATTCCATTCGGGTTGATTCCATTCCATTCCATTCCATTCCACTTGGGTTGACTCCATTCCATTCCAATCTATTCCATTCCATTCCATTCCATTCCATTCCATTCCATTCCATTCCATTCCATTCCATTCGGGTTGATTCCATTCCACTCCATTCCATTCCATTCCATTCCATTCCATTCCATTTCATTCGTGTTGATTCCATTCCATTCCATTCCGTTCCATTCGGGTTGATTCTATTCCATTCCGTTCCATTCCATTATATTCCATTTCATTCCATTCCATTCCGGTTGATTCCATTCCATTCCATTGCATTCGGTTTGACTCCATTCCATTCCATTCCGGTTGATTCCATTCCATTCCTTTCCATTCCATTTATGTTGACTCCATTCCATTCCATTTCATTCCATTCCATTCCATTCCATTCCATTTCATTCGGGTTGATTCCATTCCATTCCATTCCATTCCGTTCCATTCGTGTTGGTTCTATTCCATTCCATTCCATTCCATTCCATTTGGGTAGATTCCATTCCATTCCAATCTATTCCATTCTTTCCATTCCAATCCATTCCATTCTGGTTGATTCCATTCCATTCCATTCCATTCCATTCCATTCCATTCCATTCCATTCCATTCCATTCGGGTTGAATCCATTCCATTCCATTCCACTCCATTCCATTCCATTCCATTCCATTCCATTCCATTCTGGTTGATTCCATTCCATTCCGTTCCTTTCAATTCCATTCCATTCCATTCCGGTTAATTCCATTCCATTCCATTGCATTCCATTCGGGTTGATTCCATTCCATTCCATTCCATTCCATTCCACTCCATTCCATTCCATTCCATTCCATTCGGGTTCATTCCCTTCCATTCGATTCCATTCTATTCCATAACATTCCACTCGGGTTGATAACATTCCATTCCAATCCATTCCATTCCATTCCATTTCATTCCATTCCATTCGGGTTGATTCCATTCCACTGCATTCCATTCCTTTCCTTCCCATTTAGGTTGATTCCATTCCATTCCATTCCATTCTATTCCATTCCATTCCATTCCGGTTGATACCATTCCATTCCATTCCATTCCATTCCATTCGTGCTGATTCCATTCCATTCCATTCCATTCCATTCTATTCCATTTCATTCCATTCCATTCCTTTCCATTCCGTTCCATTCGGGTTGATTCCCTTCCACTCCATTCCATTCTATTCCATACAATTCCATTCGGATTGATAACTTTCCATTCCAATCCGTTCCATTCCATTCCATTCCATTTCATTCCATTCCATTCGGGTTGATTCCATTCCACTGCATTCCATTCCTTTCCTTTCCATTTAGGTTGGTTCCATTCCATTCCATTCCATTCCATTCTGGATGATTCCATTCCTTTCCATTCCATTCCATTCCATTCCATTCCATTCCGTTTGATTCTATTCCATTCCATTCCATTCCATTTCATTCGGGATGACTCCATTCCATTCCATTCCACTGCATTCCATTCCATTCCATTCAGGTTGATTCCATTCCATTCCATTCCATTCCATTCCTTTCCATTCAGGTTGATTCCATTCCATTCCATTCCATCCCATTCCATTCCATTTCATTCGGTTTGACTCCATTCCATTCCATTCGGGTTGATTCCATTCCGTTACATTCCATTCCATTCGGGTTGCTTCCATTCCATTCTATTCCATTCCATTCCATTCCATTCGGGTTGATTCCATTCCATTCCATTCCATTCCATTCCAAACCATTCCATTCGGGTTGATAATATTCTATTCCATTCCGTTCCATTCCATTCTTTTCCATTTCATTCCATTCCATTCCGGTTGATTCCATTCCATTCCATTCCGTTCAGTTTGAATCCATTCCATTCCATTCCGGTTGATTCCATTCCATTCCTTTCCATTCCATTTAGGTTGATTCCATTCTTTTCCATTCCTTTCCATTCCATTTAGGTTGACTCCATTCCATTCCATTCCATTCCATTCCATTCCATTCCATTCCATTTCATTCGGGTTGATTCCTTTCCATTCCATTCCATTCCGTTCCAATCGGGTTGGTTCTATTCCATTCCATTCCATTCCATTCCATTTGGGTTGATTCCATTCCATTCCAATGTCTTCCATTCTTTCCATTCCATTCCATTGTGGTTGATTCCATTCCATTCCATTCCATTCCATTCCATTCCATTCCATTCCATTCGGTTTGAATCCATTACATTCCATTCCATTCGGGTTGAATCCATTCCATTCCATACCACTCCATTCCATTCCATTCCATTCCATTCCATTCCATTCGGGTTGATTCCATTCCATTCCATTCCATTCCATTCCACTCCATTCCATTCCACTCCATTCCATTCCATTCCATTCCATTCGGGTTGATTCCCTTCCATTCCATTCCATTCTATTCCATACCATTACATTCGGGTTGATAACATTCCATTCCAATCCATTCCATTCCATTCCATTCCACTCCATTCCATTCCTTTCCTTTCCATTTATGTTGATTCCATTCCATTCCATTCCATTCCGTTCGGGTTGATGCCATTAAATTGCATTGCATTCCATTCCATTCCGTTCCATTCGGGTTGATTCCTTTCCATTCCTTTCCATTCCATTCCATTCCATTCCATTCGGGTTGATTCAGTTCCGTTCCATTCGATTCCATTCGATTCCATTCCATTCCATTCCATTCCATTCGGACTGATTCCATTCCATTTCATTCCATACCATTGCATTCCTTTCCATTCCATTCGGGTTGATTCCATTCCATTCCATTCCATTCCATTTGAGTTGATTCCACTCCATTCCATTCCATTCCATTCGAGTTGATTCCATTCCATTCCATTCCATTCCATTCGATTTCATTCCATTCCATTCCATTCGGGTTGGTTCCATTCCATTACGTTTCATTCCATTTCATTCCATTCCATTCCGGTTGATTCCATTCCATTCCATTCCATTCCATTCCATTCCATTCCGGTTCATGCCATTCCATTCCATTCCATTCCATTCTATTCGTGTTGATTCCATTCCATTCCATTAGGTTTGATTCCATTCCACTCCATTCCATTCCATTCCATTCCATTCCATTCCATTCCATTCCATTCCGGTTGATTCCATTCCATTCCATTCCATTCGGTTTGATTCCATTCCATTCCATTCCTTTCCATTCCATTTAGGTTGACTGCATTCCATTCCATTCCATTCCATTTCATTCGGGTTGATTCCATTCCATTCCATTCCATTCCATTCCATTCCATTCCATTCCGTTCCGTTCTGGTTGATTCTATTTCATTCCATTCCATACCATTCCATTCCATTCCATTTGGGTTGATTCTATTCAATTCCATTCCATTCCATTCCATTCCATTCCATTCCATTCGTGTTGATTCCATTCGATTCCATTCCATTCGGGTTGATTCCATTCCATTCCATTCCATTCCATTCGGGTTGATAACATTCTATTCCATTCCATCCCATTACATTCCAATCCATTCGGGTTGCTTCCATTCCATTCCATTCCATTGCATTCCATTCCATTCTTGTTGATTCCATTTCATTCCATTCCATGCTATTTGTTTTGATTCCATCCTATTCCATTCCATTGAATTCCATTCAATTCCATTCCGGTTGACTGCATTCCATTCCATTCCATTCCATTCCATTCCATTCCATTCCATTCCATTCCATTCCATTCGGGTTGATTCCATTCCATCCCATTCGATTCCACTACATTCCATTCCATTCGATTCCATTCCATTCAGTTCGATTCCATTCCATTCCAATCCACTCCATTCCATTCCATTTCGTTTGGTTCCATTCCATTCCTTTCCATTCCATTCGGGTTGATAACATTCTGTTCCATTCCATCCCAGTACATTCCATTCCATTCGGGTTGCTTCCATTCCATTCCATTCCATTGCATTCCATTCCATTCTGGTTGATTATATTTCAATTCATTCCATGCCATTTGCTTTGATTCCATCCTATTCCATTCCATTGAATTCCATTCAATTCCATTCCGGTTGACTGCATTCCATTCCATTCCATTCCATTCCATTCGGCCATTACTTTCGGGTTGATTCCATTCCATTCCTTTGCTTTCCATGCCATTCCATTCCATTCCAGTTGATTCCATTCCATTCTATTCCATTCCATTCTTTTCGTGTTGATTCCATTCCATTCCATTCGTGTTGATTCCATTCCATTCCATGCCATTCCATTGCATTCCATTCCATTCCGTTCGGGTTGATTCCATTCCATTCCATTCCTTTCAATTCCATTCCATTCCATTCCGGTTAATTCCATTACAGTCCATTCCATTCTATTCGGTTTGAATCCATTCCATTCCATTCTATTCCATTCCTTTCCATTCCATTCCATTCCATTCGGGTTGATTCCCTTCCATTCCATTCCATTCTATTCCATACCATTCCATTCAGGTTGATAACATTCCATTCCAATCCGTTCCATTCCATTCCATTGCATTTCATTCCATTCCATTCGGGTTGATTCCATTCCACTCCATTTCATTCTTTCATTTCCATTTAGGTTGATTCCATTCCATTCCATTCCATTCGGGTTGACTCCATTCCATCCCATTCCATTCCACTCCATTCCATTCCTTTCCTTTCCATTTAGGTTGATTCCATTCCCTTCCATTCCATTCCATTCCGGTTGATTCCATTCCATTCCATTCCATTCCTTTCCATTCGGATGTATTCCATTCCATTCCATTCCATTCGTTTCCATTCCGTTCTGTTTGATTCCATTCCATTCCATTCCATTCCATTCGGGATGTATCCATTCAATTCCATTCCATTCGGGTTGATTCCATTCCGTTCCATTCCATTCTGGTTGATTCCATTGTATTCCATTCCATCCCATTACATTCCATTCCATTCGGTTTGATTCCATTCCATTGCATTCCATTGCATTCCATTCCATTCGGGTTGATTCCATTCCATTCCATTCCATTCCTTTCCATTCCATTCCATTCCATTCCTTTCCATTCCATTCCATTCGGGTTGATTCCTTTCCATTCCTTTCCATTCCATTCGAGTTGATTCCATTCCATTCCATTCCATTCCATTCGGGTTGATTCCATTCCATTCCATTGCATTCCATCCCATTCCATTCCATTCTGGTTAATTCCATTCCATTCCATTCCATTCGATTCCGTTAGTGTTGATTCCATTCCATTCCATTCCACTCCATTCCATTCGTGTTGATTCCATTCCATTCCATTCCATTCCATTCGGTTTGACTCCATTCCATTCCTTCCCTTTCCATTTAGGTTGATTCCATTCCATTCCATTCCATTCCATTCCGGTTGAGTCCATTCCATTCCATTCCATTCCATTCCATTCCGGTTGACTCCTTTCCATTCCATTCCATTATATTCCATTCCGGTTGATTCCATTCCATTCAATTCCATTCCATTCCTTTCCATTTGGGTTGATTCCATTCCATTCCATTCCATTCCATTCCATTACGATTGATTGAATTCCATTCCATTCCATTCCATTCCTGCTGATTCCATTCCATTCCATTCCATTCCATTCCGGTTGATTCCATTTCATTCCATTCCATTCCATTCGTGCTGATTCCATTCCATTCCATTCCATTCCATTCCATTCCATTCCATTCCATTCCATTCCTTTCGGGTTGATTCCCTTCCATTCCATTCCATTCTATTCCATACAATTCCATTCGGATTGATAACTTTCCATTCCAATCCGTTCCATTCCATTCCATTCCATTTCATTCCATTCCATTCGGGTTGATTCCATTCCACTCCTTTCCATTCCTTTCCTTTCCATTTAGGTTGGTTCCATTCCATTGCATTCCATTCCATTCCGGTTGATTCTATTCCATTCCGTTCCATTCCATTCCGGTTGATTCTATTCCATTCCATTCCATTCCCTTTCATTCGGGATGACTCCATTCCATTCCACTCCATTGCATTCCACTCCATTCCATTCGTTTTGATTCCATTCCATTCCATTCCATTCCATTCGGTTTGACTCCATTCCATTCCCTTCCTTTCCATTTAGGTTGATTCCATTCCATTCCATTCCATTCCATTCCGGTTGAGTCCATTCCATTCCATTCCATTCCATTCCATTCCATTCCATTCCGGTTAACTCCTTTCCATTCCATTCCATTCCATTATATTCCATTCCGGTTGATTCCATTCCATTCATTTCCTTTCCATTCCTTTCCATTTGGGTTGATTCCATTCCATTCCATTCCATCCGATTCCATTCCATTCCATTCGGGTTGATTCCATAGCATTCCATTCCATTCCATTCCGTTCCGTTCCAATCGGGTTTATTCTATTCCATTGCGTTCCATTCCATTCCATTCCATTCCATTCCACTTGGGTTGACTCCATTCCATTCCAATCTATTCCATTCCATTCCATTCCATTCGGGTTGATTCCATTCCACTCCATTCCATTCCATTCCATTCCGTTCCATTCCATTTCATTCGGGATGATTCCATTCCATTCCATTCCGTTCCGTTCCATTCGGGTTGATTCTATTCCATTCCATTCCATTCCATTCCACTTGTGTTGCTTCCATTCCATTCCATTCCATTCCATTCGGGTTAATTCCATTCCATTCCATTCCATTCCATTCCATTCTGGTTTATTCCATTCCATTCCATTCGGTTTGGTTCCATTCCATTCCATTCCAAACCATTCCATTCGGGTTGATAATATTCTATTCCATTCCGTTCCATTCCATTATATTCCATTTCATTCCATTCCATTCCGGTTGATTCCATTCCATTCCATTCCATTCGGTTTGACTCCATTCCATTCCATTCCGGTTGATTCCATTCCATTCCTTTCCATTCCATTTAGGTTGATTCCATTCCATTCCATTCCTTTCCATTCCATTTAGGTTGACTCCATTCCATTCCATTCCATTCCATTCCATTCCATTCCATTTCATTCGGGTTGATTCCATTCCATTCCATTCCATTCCGTTCCATTCGGGTTGGTTCTATTCCATTCCATTCCATTCCATTCCATTTGGGTTGATTCCATTCCATTCCAATCTATTCCATTCTTTCCATTCCAATCCATTCCATTCTTGTTGATTCCATTCCATTCCATTCCTTTCCATTCCATTCCATTCCATTCGGGTTGAATCCATTCCATTCCATTCCACTCCATTCCATTCCATTCCATTCCATTCCATTCGGGTTTATTCCATTCCATTCCGTTCGTTTCAATTCCATTCCATTCCATTCCTGTTAATTCCATTCCATTCCATTCCATTCCATTCGGGTTGATTCCATTCCATTTCATTCCATTCCATTCCATTCCACTCCATTCCATTCCATTCCATTCCATTCCATTCGGGTTGATTCCCTTCCATTCCATTCCATTCTATTCCATACCATTCCATTCGGATTGATAACATTCCATTCCAATCCGTTCCCTTCCATTCCATTACATTTCATTCCATTCCATTCGGGTTGATTCCATTCCACTCCATTCCATTTCTTTCGTTTCCATTTAGGTTGATTCCATTCCATTCCATTCCATTCCATTCCATTCCATTCCATTCCATTCCATTCCTGTTGATTCCATTCCATTCCATTCCATTCCATTCGTGCTGATTCCATTCCATTCCATTCCATTCCATTCCATTCCTTTCCATTCCATTCCATTCCATTCCATTCGTGTTGATTCCCTTCCATTCCATTCCATTCTATTCCATACAATTCCATTCGGATTGATAACTTTCCATTCCAATTCGTTCCATTCCTTTCCATTCCATTTCATTCCATTCCATTCGGGTTGATTCCATTCCACTCCATTCCATTCCTTTCCTTTCCATTTACGTTGGTTCCATTCCATTCAATTCCATTCCATTCCGGTTGATTCCATTCCATTCCATTCCATTCCATTCCATTCCATTCCGGTTGATTCAATTCCATTCCATTCCATTCCATTTCATTCGGGATGACTCCATTCCATTCCATTCCTTTGCATTCCACTCCATTCCATTCGTGTTGATTCCGTTCCATTCCATTCCATTCGGTTTGACTCCTTTCCATTCCATTCCATTCCATTATATTCCATTCCGGTTGATTCCATTCCATTCAATTCCATTCCATTCCTTTCCATTTGGGTTGATTCCATTCCATTCCATTCCTTCCGATTCCATTCCATTCCATTCGGGTTGATTCCACAGCATTACATTCCATTGCATTCCGTTCCGTTCCAATCGGGTTTATTCTATTCCAATGCGTTCCATTCCATTCCATTCCATTCCATTCCACTTGGGTTGACTCCATTCCATTCCAATCTATTCCATTCCATTCCATTCCATTCCATTCGGGTTGATTCCATTCCACTCCATTCCATTCCATTCCATTCCATTCCATTTCATTCGGGTTGATTCCATTCCATTCCATTCCATTCCATTCGGGTTGATTCTATTCCATTCCATTCTATTCCATTCCATTCCACTTGGGTTGCTTCCATTCCATTCCATTCCATTCCATTCGGGTTGATTCCATTCCATTCCATTCCATTCCATTCTGGTTTATTCCATTCCATTCCATTCCATTCCATTCGGGTTGATTCCATTCCATTCCATTCCAAACCATTCCATTCGGATTGATAATATTCTATTCCATTCCGTTCCATTCCATTATATTCCATTTCATTCCATTCCATTCCGGTTGATTCCATTCCATTCCATTCCATTCGATTTGAATCCATTCCATTCCATTCCGGTTGATTCCATTCCATTCCTTTCCATTCCATTTAGGTTGATTCCATTCCATTCCATTCCTTTCCATTCCATTTAGTTTGATTCCATTCCATTCCATTCCATTTCATACGGGTTGATTCCATTCCATTCCATTCCATTCCGTTCCATTCGGGTTGGTTCTATTCCATACCATTCCATTCCATTCCATTTGGGTTGATTCCATTCCATTCCAATCTATTCCATTCTTTCCATTCCAATCCATTCCATTCTGGTTGATTCCATTCCATTCCATTCCTTTCCTTTCCATTCCATTCCATTCGGGTTGAATCCATTCCATTCCATTCCACTAAATTCCATTCCATTCCATTCCATTCGGTTTGATTCCATTCCCTTCCGTTCCTTTCAATTCCATTCCATTCCATTCCTGTTAATTCCATTCCATTCCATTCCATTTCATTCGGGTTGATTCCATTCCATTCCATTCCATTCCATTCCACTCCATTCCATTCCGTTCCATTCCATTCGGGTTGATTCCCTTCAATTCCATTCCATTCTATTCCATACCATTCCTTTCGGGTTGATTCCATTCCACTCCATTCCATTCCTTTCCTTTCCATTTAGGTTGATTCCATTCCATTCCATTCCATTCCATTCCATTCCATTCCATTCCATTCCGGTTGATTCCATTCCATTCCATTCCATTCCATTCGTGCTGATTCCATTCCATTCCATTCCATTCCATTCCATTCCATTCCATTCCATTCCATTCCGGTTGATTCCATTCCATTCCATTCCATTCCATTCGTGCTGATTCCATTCCATTCCATTCCATTCCATTCCATTCCTTTCCATTCCTTTCCATTCCATTCGTGTTGATTCCCTTCCATTCCATTCCATTCTATTCCATACAATTCCATTCGGATTGATAACTTTCCATTCAAATCCGTTCCATTCCATTCCATTCCATTTCATTCCATTCCATTCGGGTTGATTCCATTCCACTCCATTCCATTCCTTTCCTTTCCATTTAGGTTGGTTCCATTCCATTCCATTCCATTCCATTCCGGTTGATTCCATTCCATTCCATTCCATTCCATTCCATTCCATTCCATTCCATTCCGGTTGATTCTATTCCTTTCCATTCCATTCCATTTCTTTCGGAATGACTCCATTCCATTCCATTCCACTGCATTCCACTCCATTCCATTCGTGTTGATTCCATTCCATTCCATTCCATTCCATTCGGTTTGACTCCATTCCATTCCTTTCCTTTCCATTTAGGTTGATTCCATTCCATTCCATTCCATTCCATTCCGGTTGAGTCCATTCCATTCCATTCCATTCCATTCCGGTTGACTCCTTTCCATTCCATTCCATTCCATTATATTCCATTCCGGTTGGTTCCATTCCATTCAATTCCATTCCATTCCTTTCCATTTGGGTTGATTCCATTCCATTCCATTCCATCCGATTGCATTCCATTCCACTCGGGTTGATTCCATAGCATTCCATTCCATTCCATTCCGTTCCGTTCCAATCGGGTTTATTCTATTCCATTGCATTCCATTCCATTCCATTCCATTCCATTCCACTTGGGTTGACTCCATTCCATTCCAATCTATTCCATTCCATTCTATTCCATTCGGGTTGATTCCATTCCACTCCATTCCATTCCATTCCATTTCATTCGGGTTGATTCCATTCCATTCCATTCCGTTCCATTCGGGTTGATTCTATTCCATTCCATTCCATTCCATTCCATTCCACTTGGTTGCTTCCATTCCATTCCATTCCATTCCATTCGGGTTGATTCCATTCCATTCCATTCCATTCCATTCTGGTTTATTCCATTCCATTCCATTCCATTCCATTCGGTTTGATTCCATTCCATTCCATTCCAAACCATTCCATTCGGGTTGATAATATTCTATTCCATTCCGTTCCATTCCATTATATTGCATTTCATTCCATTCCATTCCGGTTGATTCCATTCCATTCCTTTCCATTCGGTTTGACTGCATTCCATTCCATTCCGGTTGATTCCATTCCATTCCTTTCCATTCCATTTAGGTTGATTCCATTCCATTTCACTCCTTTCCATTCCATTTAGGTTGATTCCATTCCATTCCATTCCATTCCATTCCATTCCATTCCATTCCATTTCTTTCGGGTTGATTCCATTCCATTCCATTCCATTCCGTTCCATTCGGGTTGGTTCTATTCCATTCCATTCCATTCCATTCCATTTGGGTTGATTCCATTCCATTCCAATCTATTCCATTCTTTCCATTCCAATCCATTCCATTCTGGTTGATTCCATTCCATTCCATTCTTTCCATTCCATTCCATTCCATTCGGGGTGAATCCATTCCATTCCATTCCACTCCTTTCCATTCCATTCCATTCCATTCCATTCCATTCGGGTTGATTCCATTCCATTCCGTTCCTTTCAATTCCATTCCATTCCATTCCGGTTAATTCCATTCCATTTCATTCCATTCCATTCCATTCGGGTTGATTCCATTCCATTCCATTCCATTCCATTCCACTCCATTCCATTCCATTCCATTCCATTCGGGTTGATTCCCTTCCATTCCATTCCTTTCTATATCATACCATTCCATTCGGGTTGATAACATTCCATTCCAATCCGTTCCATTCCATTCCATTACTTTTCATTCCATTCCATTCGGGTTGTTTCCATTCCACTCCATTCCATTCCCTTCCTTTCCATTTAGGTTGATTCCATTGCATTCCATTCCATTCCATTCCATTCCATTCCATTCCGGTTGATTCCATTCCATTCCATTCCATTCCATTCGTGCTGATTCCATTCCATTCCATTCCATTCCATTCCATTCCATTCCGGTTGATTCCATTCAATTCCATTCCATTCCATTCGTGCTGATTCCATTCCATTCCATTCTATTCCATTCCATTCCATTCCATTCCATTCCATTCCTTTCCATTCCTTTCCATTCCATTCCATTCCATTCGGGTTGATTCCCTTCCATTCCATTCCATTCTATTCCATACAATTCCATTCGGATTGATAACTTTCCATTCCAATCCGTTCCATTCCATTCCATTCCATTTCATTCCATTCCATTCGGGTTGATTCCATTCCACTCCATTCCATTCCTTTCCTTTCCATTTAGGTTGGTTCCATTCCATTCCATTCCATTCCATTCCGGTTGATTCCATTCGATTCCATTCCATTCCATTCCATTCCATTCCGGTTGATTCTATTCCATTCCATTCCATTCCATTTCATTCGGGATGACTTCATTCCATTCCATTCCATTGCATTCCACTCCATTCCATTCGTGTTGATTCCATTCCATTCCATTCCATTCCATTCCATTCGGTTTGACTCCATTCCATTACTTTCCTTTCCATTTACGTTGATTCCATTCCATTCCATTCCATTCCATTCCGGTTGAGTCCATTCCATTCCATTCCATTCCATTCCATTCCATACGGTTTGACTCCTTTCCATTCCATTCCATTCCATTATATTCCATTCCGGTTGATTCCATTCCATTCAATTCCATTCCATTCCTTTCCATTTGGGTTGATTCCATTCCATTCCATTCCATCCGATTCCATTCCATTCCATTCGGGTTGATTCCATAGCATTACATTCCATTCCATTCCGTTCCGTTCCTGTCGGGTTTATTCTATTCCATTGCGTTCCATTCCATTCCATTCCATTCCATTCCACTTGGGTTGACTCCATCCCATTCCAATCTATTCCATTCCATTCCATTCCATTCCATTCCATTCGGGTTGATTCCATTCCACTCCATTCCATTCCATTCCATTCCATTCCATTCCATTTCATTCGGGTTGATTCCATTCCATTCCATTCCGTTCCATTCGGGTTGATTCTATTCCATTCCATTCCATTCCATTCCATTCCACTTGGGTTGCTTCCATTCCATTCCATTCCATTCCATTCGGGTTGATTCCATTCCATTCCATTCCATTCCATTCTGATATATTCCATTCCATTCCATTCGGGTTGATTCCATTCCATTCCATTCCATTCCATTCTGGTTTATTCCATTCCATTCCATTCCATTCCATTCGGGTTGATTCCATTCCATTCCATTCCAAACCATTCCATTCGGGTTGATAATATTCTATTCCATTCCGTTCCATTCCATTATATTCCGTTTCATTCCATTCCATTCCGGTTGATTCCATTCCATTCCATTCCATTCGGTTTGACTCCATTCCATTCCATTCCGGTTGATTCCATTCCATTCCTTCCCATTCCATTTAATTTGATTCCATTCCATTCCATTCCTTTCCATTCCATTTAGTTTGATTCCATTCCATTCCATTCCATTCCATTCCATTTCATTCGGGTTGATTCCATTCCACTCCATTCCATTCCGTTCCATTCGGGTTGGTTCTATTCCATTCCATTCCCTTCCATTCCATTTGGGTTGATTCCATTCCATTCCAATCTATTCCATTCTTTCCATTCCAATCCATTCCATTCTGGTTGATTCCATTCCATTCCATTCCTTTCCATTCCATTCCATTCCATTCGGGTTGAATCCATTCCTTTCCATTCCATTCCATTCCATTCCATTCCATTCCATTCCATTCCATTCCATTCGGGTTGATTCCATTCCATTCCGTTCCTTTCAATTCCATTCCATTCCATTCCTGTTAATTCCATTCCATTCCATTCCATTCCATTCGGGTTGATTCCATTCCATTCCATTCCATTCCATTCCACTCCATTCCATTCCATTCCATTCCATTCTGGTTGATTCCCTTCCATTCCATTCCATTCTATTCCATACCATTCCATTCGGGTTGATTCCATTCCATTCCGTTCGTTTCAATTCCATTCAATTCCATTCCTGTTAATTCCATTCCATTCCATTCCATTCCATTCGGGTTGAATCCATTCCATTCCATTCCATTCCATTCCACTCCATTCCATTCCATTCCATTCCATTCCATTCGGGTTGATTCCCTTCCATTCCTTTCCATTCTATTCCATACCATTCCATTCGGGTTGATAACATTCCATTCCAATCCGTTCCATTCCATTCCATTACATTTCATTCCATTCCATTCGGGTTGATTCCATTCCACTCCATTCCATTTCTTTCCTTTCCATTTAGGTTGATTCCATTCCATTCCATTCCATTCCATTCCATTCCATTCCATTCCTGTTGATTCCGTTCCATTCCATTCCATTCCATTCGTGCTGATTCCATTCCATTCCATTCCATTCCATTCCATTCCATTCCATTCCTTTCCATTCCATTCCATTCCATTCCATTCGTGTTGATTCCCTTCCATTCCATTCCATTCTATTCCATACAATTCCATTCGGATTGATAACTTTCCATTCCAATTCGTTCCATTCCTTTCCATTGAATTTCATTCCATTCCATTCGGGTTGATTCCTTTCCACTCCATTCCATTCCTTTCGTTTCCATTTAGGTTGGTTCCATTCCATTCAATTCCATTCCATTCCATTCCATTCCATTCCATTCCATTCCGGTTGATTCCATTACATTCCATTCCATTCCATTCGTGCTGATTCCATTCCATTCCATTCCATTCCATTCCATTCCATTCCGGTTGATTCCATTCCATTCCATTCCATTCCATTCGTGCTGATTCCATTCCATTCCATTCCATACCATTCCATTCCATTCCGGTTGATTCAATTCCATTCCATTCCATTCCATTTCATTCGGGATGACTCCATTCCATTCCATTCCATTGCATTCCACTCCATTCCATTCGTGTTGATTCCGTTCCATTCCATTCCATTCCATTCGGTTTGACTCCTTTCCATTCCATTCCATTCCATTATATTCCATTCCGGTTGATTCCATTACACTCAATTCCATTCCATTCCGTTCCATTTGGGTTGATTCCATTCCATTCCATTCCATCCGATTCCATTCCATTCCATTCGGGTTGATTCCATAGCATTACATTCCATCGCATTCCGTTCCGTTCCAATCGGGTTTATTCTATTCCATTGCGTTCCATTCCATTCCATTCCATTCCATTCCACTTGGGTTGACTCCATTCCATTCCAATCTATTCCATTCCATTCCATTCCATTCCATTCGGGTTGATTCCATTCCACTCCATTCCATTCCATTCCATTCCATTCCATTTCATTCGGGTTGATTCCATTCCATTCCATTCCGTTCCATTCGGGTTGATTCTATTCCATTCCATTCTATTCCATTCCATTCCACTTGGGTTGCTTCCATTCCATTCCATTCCATTCCATTCGGGTTGATTCCATTCCATTCCATTCCATTCCATTCTGGTTTATTCCATTCCATTCCATTCCATTCCATTCCATTCGGGTTGATTCCATTCCATTCCATTCCAAACCATTCCATTCCGATTGATAATATTCTATTCCATTCCGTTCCATTCCATTATATTCCGTTTCATTCCATTCAATTCCGGTTGATTCCATTCCATTCCATTCCATTCGGTTTGAATCCATTCCATTCCATTCCGGTTGATTCCATTCCATTCCTTTCCATTCCATTTAGTTTGATTCCATTCCATTCCATTCCTTTCCATTCCATTTAGTTTGATTCCATTCCATTCCATTCCATTCCATTCCATTTCATACGGGTTGATTCCATTCCATTCCATTCCATTCCGTTCCATTCGGGTTGGTTCTATTCCATTCCATTCCAATCCATTCCATTCTGGTTGATTCCATTCCATTCCATTCCTTTCCATTCCATTCCATTCCATTCGGGTTGAATCCATTCCATTCCATTCCACTAAATTCCATTCCATTCCATTCCATTCGGGTTGATTCCGTTCCCTTCCGTTCCTTTCAATTCCATTCCATTCCATTCCTGTTAATTCCATTCCATTCCATTCCATTTCATTCGGGTTGATTCCATTCCATTCCATTCCATTCCATTCCATTCCACTCCATTCCATTCCATTCCATTCCATTCGGGTTGATTCCCTTCAATTCCATTCCATTCTATTCCATACCATTCCATTCGGGTTGATTCCATTCCACTCCATTCCATTACTTTCCTTTCCATTTAGGTTGATTCCATTCCATTCCATTCTATTCCATTCCATTCCATTCCATTCCATTCCATTCCGGTTGATTCCATTACATTCCATTCCATTCCATTCGTGCTGATTCCATTCCATTCCATTCCATTCCATTCCATTCCATTCCGGTTGATTCCATTCCATTCCATTCCATTCCATTCGTGCTGATTCCATTCCATTCCATTCCATTCCATTCCATTACATTACATTCCTTTCCGTTCCTTTCCATTCCATTCGGGTTGATTCCCTTCCATTCCATTCCATTCTATTCCATACAATTCCATTCGGATTGATAACTTTCCATTCAAATCCGTTCCATTCCATTCCATTCCATTTCATTCCATTCCATTCGGGTTGATTCCATTCCACTCCATTCCATTCCTTTCCTTTCCATTTAGGTTAGTTCCATTCCATTCCATTCCATTCCATTCCGGTTGATTCCATTCCATTCCATTCCATTCCATTCCATTCCATTCCATTCCATTCCATTCCGGTTGATTCTCTTCCTTTCCATTCCATTCCATTTCATTCGGAATGACTCCATTCCATTCCATTCCATTGCATTCCACTCCATTCCATTCGTGTTGATTCCATTCCATTCCATTCCATTCCATTCGGTTTGACTCCATTCCATTCCTTTCCTTTCCATTTAGGTTGATTCCATTCCATTCCATTCCATTCCATTCCGGTTGAGTCCATTCCATTCCATTCCATTCCATTCCGGTTGACTCCTTTCCATTCCATTTCATTCCATTATATTCCATTCCGGTTGATTCCATTCCATTCAATTCCATTCCATTCCTTTCCATTTGGGTTGATTCCATTCCATTCCATTCCATCCGATTCCATTCCATTCCATTCGGGTTGATTCCATAGCATTCCATTCCATTCCATTCCGTTCCGTTCCAATCGGGTTTATTCTATTCCATTGAGTTCCATTCCTTTCCATTCCATTCCATTCCATTCCATTCCATTTCATTCGGGTTGATTCCATTCCATTCCATTCCTTTCCATTCGGGTTGATTCTATTCCATTCAATTCCATTCCATTCCACTTGGGTTGCTTCCATTCCATTCCATTCCATTCCATTCGGGTTGATTCCATTCCATTCCATTCCATTCCATTCTGGTTTATTCCATTCCATTCCATTCGGTTTGATTCCATTCCATTCCATTCCAAACCATTCCATTCGGGTTGATAATATTCTATTCCATTCCGTTCCATTCCATTATATTCCATTTCATTCCATTCCATTCCGGTTGATTCCATTCCATTCCATTCCATTCGGTTTGACTCCATTCCATTCCATTCCGGTTGATTCCATTCCATTCCTTTCCATTCCATTTAGGTTGATTCCATTCCATTCCATTCCTTTCCATTCCATTTAGGTTGACTCCATTCCATTCCATTCCATTCCATTCCATTCCATTCCATTCCATTCCATTTCATTCGGGTTGATTCCATTCCATTCCATTCCATTCCGTTCCATTCGGGTTGGTTCTATTCCATTCCATTCCATTCCATTCCGTTTGGGTTGATTCCATTCCATTCCAATCTATTCCATTCTTTCCATTCCAATCCATTCCATTCTTGTTGATTCCATTCCATTGCATTCCTTTCCATTCCATTCCATTCCATTCGGGTTGAATCCATTCCATTCCATTCCACTCCATTCCATTCCATTCCATTCCATTCGGGTTGATTCCATTCCATTCCGTTCGTTTCAAATGCATTCCATTCCATTCCTGTTAATTCCATTCCATTCCATTCCATTCCATTCGGGTTGATTCCATTCCATTCCATTCCATTCCATTCCACTCCATTCCATTCCATTCCATTCCATTCCATTCGGGTTGATTCCCTTCCATTCCATTCCATTCTATTCCATACCATTCCATTCGGGTTGATAACATTCCATTCCAATCCGTTCCATTCCATTCCATTACATTTCTTTCCTTTCCATTTAGGTTGATTCCATTCCATTCCATTCCATTCCATTCCATTCCATTCCATTCCTGTTGATTCCGTTCCATTCCATTCCATTCCATTCGTGCTGATTCCATTCCATTCCCTTCCATTCCATTCCATTCCGTTCCATTCCATTCCATTCCATTCCATTCGTGTTGATTCCCTTCCATTCCATTCCATTCTATTCCATACAATTCCATTCGGATTGATAACTTTCCATTCCAATTCGTTCCATTCCTTTCCATTGAATTTCATTCCATTCCATTCGGGTTGATTCCATTCCACTCCATTCCATTCCTTTCCTTTCCATTTAGGTTGGTTCCATTCCATTCAATTCCATTCCATTCCGGTTGATTCCATTCCATTCCATTCCATTCCATTCCATTCCATTCCATTCCATTCCGGTTGATTCAATTCCATTCCATTCCATTCCATTTCATTCGGGATGACTCCATTCCATTCCATTCCATTGCATTCCACTCCATTCCATTCGTGTTGATTCCGTTCCATTCCATTCCATTCCATTCGGTTTGACTCCTTTCCATTCCATTCCATTCTATTATATTCCATTCCGGTTGATTCCATTCCACTCAATTCCATTCCATTCCTTTCCATTTGGGTTGATTCCATTCCATGCCATTCCATCTGATTCCATTCCATTCCATTCGGGTTGATTCCACAGCATTACATTCCATTGCATTCCGTTCCGTTCCTATCGGGTTTATTCTATTCCATTGCGTTCCATTCCATTCCATTCCATTCCATTCCACTTGGGTTGACTCCATTCCATTCCAATCTATTCCATTCCATTCCATTCCATTCCATTCGGGTTGATTCCATTCCACTCCATTCCATTCCATTCCATTCCATTCCATTTCACTCGGTTTGATTCCATTCCATTCCATTCCGTTCCATTCGGGTTGATTCTATTCCATTCCATTCTATTCCATTCCATTCCACTTGGGTTGCTTCCATTCCATTCCATTCCATTCCATTCGGGTTGATTCCATTCCATTCCATTCCATTCCATTCTGGTTTATTCCATTCCATTCCATTCCATTCCATTCGGGTTGATTCCATTCCATTCCATTCCAAACCATTCCATTCGGATTGATAATATTCTATTCCATTCCGTTCCATTCCATTATATTCCATTTCATTCCATTCCATTCCGGTTGATTCCATTCCATTCCATTCCATTCGGTTTGAATCCATTCCATTCCATTCCGGTTGATTCCATTCCATTCCTTTCCATTCCATTTAGGTTGATTCCATTCCATTCCATTCCTTTCCATTCCATATAGTTTGATTCCATTCCATTCCATTCCATTCCATTCCATTTCATACGGGTTGATTCCATTCCATTCCATTCCATTCCGTTCCATTCGGGTTGGTTCTATTCCATTCCATTCCATTCCATTCCATTTGGGTTGATTCCATTCCATTCCAATCTATTCCATTCTTTCCATTCCAATCCATTCCATTCTGGTTGATTCCATTCCATTCCATTCCTTTCCATTCCATTCCATTCCATTCGGGTTGAATCCATTCCATTCCATTCCACTAAATTCCATTCCATTCCATTCCATTCGGGTTGATTCCATTCTATTCCGTTCGTTTCAATTCCATTCCATTCCATTCCTGTTAATTCCATTCCATTCCATTCCATTCCATTCGGGTTGATTCCATTCCATTCCATTCCATTCCATTCCACTCCATTCCATTCCATTCCATTCCATTCGGGTTGATTCCCTTCCATTCCATTCCATTCTATTCCATACCATTCCATTCGGGTTGATAACATTCCATTCCAATCCGTTCCATTCCATTCCACTACATTTCATTCCATTCCATTCGGGTTGATTCCATTCCACTCCATTCCATTTCTTTCCTTTCCATTTAGGTTGATTCCATTCCATTGCATTCCATTCCATTCCATTCCATTCCATTCCATTCCTGTTGATTCCGTTCCATTCCATTCCATTCCATTCGTGCTGATTCCATTCCATTCCATTCCATTCCATTCCATTCCTTTCCATTCCATTCCATTCCATTCCATTCGTGTTGATTCCCTTCCATTCCATTCCATTCTATTCCATACAATTCCATTCGGATTGATAACTTTCCATTCCAATTCGTTCCATTCCTTTCCAATCCATTTCTTTCCATTCCATTCGGGTTGATTCCATTCCACTCCATTCCATTCCTTTCCTTTCCATTTAGGTTGGTTCCATTCCATTCAATTCCATTCCATTCCGGTTGATTCCATTCCATTCCATTCCATTCCATTCCATTCCATTCCGGTTGATTCAATTCCATTCCATTCCATTCCATTTCATTCGGGATGACTCCATTCCATTCCATTCCTTTGCATTCCACTCCATTCCATTCGTGTTGATACCGTTCCATTCCATTCCATTCCATTCGGTTTGACTCCTTTCCATTCCATTGCATTCCATTATATTCCATTCCGGTTGATTCCATTCCATTCAATTCCATTCCATTCCTTTCCATTTGGGTTGATTCCATTCCATTCCATTCCATCCGATTCCCTTCCATTCCATTCGGGTTGATTCCATAGCATTACATTCCATTGCATTCCGTTGCGTTCCAATCGGGTTTATTCTATTCCAATGCGTTCCATTCCATTCCATTCCATTCCATTCCACTTGGGTTGACTCCATTCCATTCCAATCTATTCCATTCCATTCCATTCCATTCCATTCGGGTTGATACCATTCCACTCCATTCCATTCCATTCCATTCCATTCCATTTCATTCGGGTTGATTCCATTCCATTCCATTCCGTTCCATTCGGGTTGATTCTATTCCATTCCATTCTACTCCATTCCATTCCACTTGGGTTGCTTCCATTCCATTCCATTCCATTCCATTCGGGTTGATTCCGTTCCATTCCATTCCGTTGCATTCTGGTTTATTCCATTCCATTCCATTGCATTCCATTCTGGTTGATTCCATTCCATTCCATTCCAAACCATTCCATTCGGATTGATAATATTCTATTCCATTCCGTTCCATTCCATTATATTCCATTTCATTCCATTCCATTCCGGTTGATTCCATTCCATTCCATTCCATTCGATTTGAATCCATTCCATTCCATTCCGGTTGATTCCATTCCATTCCTTTCCATTCCATTTAGGTTGATTCCATTCCATTCCATTCCTTTCCATTCCATTTAGTTTGATTCCATTCCATTCCATTCCATTTCATACGGGTTGATTCCATTCCATTCCATTCCATTCCGTTCCATTCGGGTTGGTTCTATTCCATTCCATTCCATTCCATTCCATTTGGGTTGATTCCATTCCATTCCAATCTATTCCATTCTTTCCATTCCAATCCATTCCATTCTGGTTGATTCCATTCCATTCCATTCCTTTCCATTCCATTACATTCCGGTTGAATCCATTCCATTCCATTCCACTAAATTCCATTCCATTCCATTCCATTCGGTTTGATTCCATTCCCTTCCGTTCCTTTCAATTCCATTCCATTCCATTCCTGTTAATTCCATTCCATTCCATTCCATTTCATTCGGGTTTATTCCATTCCATTCCATTCCATTCCATTCCACTCCATTCCATTCCATTCCATTCCATTCGGGTTGATTCCCTTCAATTCCATTCCATTCTATTCCATACCATTCCATTCGGGTTGATTCCATTCCACTCCATTCCATTCCTTTCCTTTCTATTTAGGTTGATTCCATTCCATTCCATTCCATTCCATTCCATTCCATTCCATTCCATTCCATTCCATTCCGGTTGATTCCATTCCATTCCATTCCATTCCATTCGTGCTGATTCCATTCCATTCCATTCCATTCCATTCCATTCCATTCCATTCCATTCCGGTTGATTCCATTCCATTCCATTCCATTCCATTCGTGCTTATTCCATTCCATTCCATTCCATTCCATTCCATTCCATTCCATTCCTTTCCATTCCTTTCCATTCCATTCGGGTTGATTCCCTTCCATTCCATTCCATTCCATTCCATTCCATTCCATTTCATTCGGGTTGATTCCATTCCATTCCATTCCATTCCGTTCCATTCGGGTTGGATCTATTCCATTCCATTCCATTCCATTCCATTTGGTTTGATTCCATTCCATTCCAATCTATTCCATTCTTTCCATTCCAATCCATTCCATTCTGGTTCATTCCATTCCATTCCATTCCTTTCCATTCCATTCCATTCCATTCGGGTTGAATCCATTCCATTCCATTCCACTCCTTTCCATTCCATTCCATTCCATTCCATTCCATTCGGGTTGATTCCATTCCATTCCGTTCCTTTCAATTCCATTCCATTCCATTCCGGTTAATTCCATTCCATTTCATTCCATTCCATTCCATTCGGGTTGATTCCATTCCATTCCATTCCATTCCATTCCACTCCATTCCATTCCATTCCATTCCATTCGGGTTGATTCCCTTCCATTCCATTCCTTTCTATTTCATACCATTCCATTCGGGTTGATAACATTCCATTCCAATCCGTTCCATTCCATTCCATTACATTTCATTCCATTCCATTCGGGTTGATTCCATTCCACTCCATTCCATTCCTTTCCTTTCCATTTAGGTTGATTCCATTCCATTCCATTCCATTCCATTCCATTCCATTCCGGTTGATTCCATTCCATTCCATTCCATTCCATTCGTGCTGATTCCATTCCTTTCCATTCCATTCCATTCCATTCCGGTTGATTCCATTCCATTCCATTCCATTCCATTCCATTCGTGCTGATTCCATTCCATTCCATTCTATTCCATTCCATTCCATTCCATTCCATTCCATTCCTTTCCATTCCATACCATTCCATTCCTTTCGGGTTGATTCCCTTCCATTCCATTCCATTCCATTCCATACAATTCCATTCGAATTGATAACTTTCCATTCCAATCCGTTCCATTCCATTCCATTACATTTCATTCCATTCCATTCGGGTTGATTCCATTCCACTCCATTCCATTCCTTTCCTTTCCATTTAGGTTGGTTCCATTCCATTCCATTCCATTCCATTCCGGTTGATTCCATTCGATTCCATTCCATTCCATTCAATTCCATTCCGGTTGATTCAATTCCATTCCATTCCATTCCATTTCATTCGGGATGACTCCATTCCATTCCATTCCATTGCATTCCACTCCATTCCATTCGTGTTGATTCCATTCCATTCCATTCCATTCCATTCCATTCGGTTTGACTCCATTCCATTCCTTTCCTTTCCATTTACTTTGATTCCATTCCATTCCATTCCATTCCATTCCGGTTGAGTCCATTCCATTCCATTCCATTCCATTCCATTCCATTCCGGTTGACTCCTTTACATTCCATTCCATTCCATTATATTCCATTCCGGTTGATTCCATTCCATTCAATTCCATTCCATTCCTTTCCATTTGGGTTGATTCCATTCCATTCCATTCCATCCGATTCCATTCCATTCCATTCGGGTTGATTCCATAGCATTACGTTCCATTCCATTCCGTTCCGTTCCAATCGGGTTTATTCTATTCCATTGCGTTCCATTCCATTCCATTCCATTCCATTCCACTTTGGTTGACTCCATTCCATTCCAATCTATTCCATTCCATTCCATTCCATTCCATTCGTGTTGATTCCATTCCATTCCATTCCATTCCATTCCATTTCATTCGGGTTGATTCCATTCCATTCCATTCCGTTCCATTCGGGTTGATTCTATTCCATTCCATTCCATTCCATTCCACTTGGGTTGCTTCCATTCCATTCCATTCCATTCCATTCGGGTTGATTCCATTCCATTCCATTCCATTCCTTTCTGGTTTATTCCATTCCATTCCATTCGGTTTGATTCCATTCCATTCCATTCCAAACCATTCCATTCGGGTTGATAATATTCTATTCCATTCCGTTCCATTCCATTATATTCCATTTCATTCCATTCCATTCCGGTTGATTCCATTCCATTCCATTCCATTCGGTTTGACTCCATTCCATTCCATTCCGGTTGATTCCATTCCATTCCTTTCCATTCCATTTAGGTTGATTCCATTCCATTCCATTCCTTTCCATTCCATTTAGGTTGACTCCATTCCATTCCATTCCATTCCATTCCATTCCATTTCATTCGGGTTGATTCCATTCCATTCCATTCCATTCAGTTCCATTCGGGTTGGTTCTATTCCATTCCATTCCATTCCATTCCATTCCATTTGGGTTGATTCCATTCCATTCCAATCTATTCCATTCTTTCCATTCCAATCCATTCCATTCTTGTTGATTCCATTCCATTCCATTCCTTTCCAATCCATTCCATTCCATTCGGGTTGAATCCATTCCATTCCATTCCACTCCATTCCGTTCCATTCCATTCCATTCCATTCGGGTTGGTTCCATTCCATTCCGTTCGTTTCAATTCCATTCCATTCCATTCCTGTTAATTCCATTCCATTCCATTCCATTCCATTCCATTCGGGTTGATTCCATTCCATTCCATTCCATTCCATTCGGGTTGATTCCCTTCCATTCCATTCCATTCTATTCCATACCATTCCATTCGGGTTGATAACATTCCATTCCAATCCGTTCCATTCCATTCCATTACATTTCATTCCATTCCATTCGGGTTGATTCCATTCCACTCCATTCCATTTCTTTCCTTTCCATTTAGGTTGATTCCATTCCATTCCATTCCATTCCATTCCATTCCTGTTGATTCCGTTCCATTCCATTCCATTCCATTCCTGCTGAATCCATTCCATTCCATTCCATTCCATTCCATTCCATTCCTTTCCATTCCATTCCATTCCATTCGTGTTGATTCCCTTCCATTCCATTCCATTCTATTCCATACAATTCCATTCGGATTGATAACTTTCCATTCCAATTCGTTCGTTTCCTTTCCATTGAATTTCATTCCATTCCATTCGGGTTGATTCCATTCCACTCCATTCCATTCCTTTCCTTTCCATTTAGGTTGGTTCCATTCCATTCAATTCCATTCCATTCCGGTTGATTCCATTCCATTCCATTCCATTCCATTCCATTCCATTCCATTCCATTCCATTCCATTCCGGTTGATTCAATTCCATTCCATTCCATTCCATTTCATTCGGGATGACTCCATTCCATTCCATTCCATTGCATTCCACTCCATTCCATTCGTGTTGATTCCGTTCCATTCCATTCCATTCCATTCGATTTGACTCCTTTCCATTCCATTCCATTCCATTATATTCCATTGCGGTTGATTCCATTCCATTCCATTCCATCCGATTCCATTCCATTCCATTCGGGTTGATTCCATAGCATTACATTCCATTGCATTCCGTTCCGTTCCAATCGGGTTTATTCTATTCCATTGCGTTCCATTCCATTCCATTCCATTCCATTCCACTTGGGTTGACGCCATTCCATTCCAATCTATTCCATTCCATTCGGGTTGATTCCATTCCACTCCATTCCATTCCATTCCATTCCATTCCATTTCATTCGGGTTGATTGCATTCCATTCCATTCCGTTCCATTCGGGTTGATTCTATTCCATTCCATTCTATTCCATTCCATTCCACTTGGGTTGCTTCCATTCCATTCCATTCCATTCCATTCGGGTTGATTCCATTCCATTCCATTCCATTCCATTCTGGTTTATTCCATTCCATTCCATTCCATTCCATTCGGGTTGATTCCATTCCATTCCATTCCAAACCATTCCATTCGGATTGATAATATTCTATTCCATTCCGTTCCATTCCATTATATTCCATTTCATTCCATTCCATTCCGGTTGATTCCATTCCATTCCATTCCATTCGGTTTGACTCCATTCCATTCCATTCCGGTTGATTCCATTCCATTCCTTTCCATTCCATTTAGATTGATTCCATTCCATTCCATTCCTTTCCATTCCATTTAGTTTGATTCCATTCCATTCCATTCCATTCCATTCCATTTCATACGGGTTGATTCCATTCCATTCCATTCCATTCCATTCCATTTGGGTTGATTCCATTCCATTCCAATCTTTTCCATTCTTTCCATTCCAATCCATTCCATTCTGGTTGATTCCATTCCATTCCATTCCTTTCCATTCCATTCCTTTCCATTCGGGTTGAATCCATTCCATTCCATTCCACTAAATTCCATTCCATTCCATTCCATTCCATTCGGGTTGATTCCATTCCCTTCCGTTCCTTTCAATTCCATTCCATTCCATTCCTGTTAATTCCATTCCATTCCATTCCATTTCATTCGGGTTGATTCCATTCCATTCCATTCCATTCCATTCCACTCCATTCCATTCCATTCCATTCCATTCTGGTTGATTCCCTTCAATTCCATTCCATTCTATTCCATACCATTCCATTCGTGTTGATTCCATTCCACTCCATTCCATTCCTTTCCTTTCCATTTAGGTTGATTCCATTCCATTCCATTCCATTCCATTCCATTCCATTCCATTCCATTCCATTCCATTCGTGCTGATTCCATTCCATTCCATTCCATTCCATTCCATTCCATTCCATTCCGGTTGATTCCATTCCATTCCATTCCATTCCATTCGTGCTGATTCCATTCCAATCCATTCCATTCCATTCCATTCCATTCCATTCCTTTCCATTCCTTTCCATTCCATTCGGGTTGATTCCCTTCCATTCCATTCCATTCTATTACATACAATTCCATTCGGATTGATAACTTTCCATTCAAATCCGTTCCATTCCATTCCATTCCATTTCATTCCATTCCATTCGGGTTGATTCCATTCCACTCCATTCCATTCCTTTCCTTTCCATTTAGGTTGGTTCCATTCCATTCCATTCCGGTTGATTCCATTCCATTCCATTCCATTCCATTCCATTCCATTCCGTTTGATTCTATTCCTTTCCATTCCATTCCATTTCATTCGGAATGACTCCATTCCATTCCATTCCATTGCATTCCACTCCATTCCATTCGTGTTGATTCCATTCCATTCCATTCCATTCCATTCGGTTTGACTCCATTCCATTCCTTTCCTTTCCATTTAGGTTGATTCCATTCCATTCCACTCCATTCCATTCCGGTTGAGTCCATTCCATTCCATTCCATTCCATTCCGGTTGACTCCTTTCCATTCCATTCCATTCCATTATATTCCATTCCGGTTGATTCCATTCCATTCAATTCCATTCCATTCCTTTCCATTTGGGTTGATTCCATTCCATTCCATTCCATCCGATTCCATTCCATTCCATTCGGGTTGATTCCATAGCATTCCATTCCATTCCATTCCGTTCCGTTCCAATCGGGTTTATTATATTCCATTGCGTTCCATTCCATTCCATTCCATTCCATTCCACTTGGGTTGACTCCATTCCATTCCAATCTATTCCATTCCATTCCATTCCATTCCATTCGGGTTGATTCCATTCCACTCCATTCCATTCCATTCCATTCCATTCCATTCCATTCCATTCCATTCCATTCCATTCCATTCCATTTCATTCGGGTTGATTCCATTCCATTCCATTCCATTCCATTCGGGTTGATTCTATTCCATTCCATTCCATTCCATTCCATTCCACTTGGTTGCTTCCATTCCATTCCATTCCATTCCATTCGGGTTGATTCCATTCCATTCCATTCCATTCTGGTTTATTCCATTCCATTCCATTCCATTCCATTCGGTTTGATTCCATTCCATTCCATTCCAAACCATTCCATTCGGGTTGATAATATTCTATTCCATTCCTTTCCATTCCATTATATTCCATTTCATTCCATTCCATTCCGGTTGATTCCATTCCATTCCTTTCCATTCGGTTTGACTCCATTCCATTCCATTCCGGTTGATTCCATTCCATTCCTTTCCATTCCATTTAGGTTGATTCCATTCCATTTCACTCCTTTCCATTCCATTTAGGTTGATTCCATTCCATTCCATTCCATTCCATTCCATTCCATTCCATTCCATTCCATTCCATTTCATTCGGGTTGACTCCATTCCATTCCATTCCATTCCGTTCCATTCGGGTTGGTTCTATTCCTTTCCACTCCATTCCATTCCATTTGGGTTGATTCCATTCCATTCCAATCTATTCCATTCTTTCCATTCCAATCTATTCCATTCTGGTTGATTCCATTCCATTCCATTCCTTTCCATTCCATTCCATTCCATTCGGGTTGAATCCATTCCATTGCATTCCACTCCTTTCCATTCCATTCCATTCCATTCCATTCCATTCGGGTTGATTCCATTCCATTCCGTTCCTTTCAATTCCATTCCATTCCATTCCTGTTAATTCCATTCCATTCCATTCCATTCCATTCGGGTTGATTCCATTCCATTCCATTCCATTCCATTCCACTCCATTCCATTCCATTCCATTCGGGTTGATTCCCTTCCATTCCACTCCTTTCTATTTCATACCATTCCATTCGGGTTGATAACATTCCACTCCATTCCATTCCTTTCCTTTCCATTTAGGTTGATTCCATTCCATTCCATTCCATTCCATTCCATTCCGGTTGATTCCATTCCATTCCATTCCATTCCATTCGTGCTGATTCCATTCCATTCCATTCCATTCCATTCCATTCCGGTTGATTCCATTCCATTCCATTCCATTCCATTCGTGCTGATTCCATTCCATTCCATTCTATTCCATTCCATTCCATTCCATTCCATTCCATTCCATTCCATTCCATTCCTTTCCATTCCATTCCATTCCATTCCATTCGGGTTGATTCCCTTCCATTCCATTCCATTCTATTCCATACAATTCCATTCGGATTGATAACTTTCCATTCCAATCCGTTCCATTCCATTCCATTCCATGTCATTCCATTCCATTCGGGTTGATTCCATTCCACTCCATTCCATTCCTTTCCTTTCCATTTAGGTTGGTTCCATTCCATTCCATTCCTTTCCATTCCGGTTCATTCCATTCGATTCCATTCCATTCCATTCCATTCCATTCCGGTTGATTCTATTCCATTCCATTCCATTCCATTTCATTCGGGATGACTCCATTCCATTCCATTCCATTGCATTCCACTCCATTCCATTCCATTCCATTTCATTCGGGATGACTCCATTCCATTCCATTCCATTGCATTCCACTCCATTCCATTCGTGTTGATTCCATTCCATTCCATTCCTTTCCATTCGGTTTGACTCCATTCCATTCCTTTCCTTTCCATTTACGTTGATTCCATTCCATTCCATTCCATTCCATTCCATTCCGGTTGAGTCCATTCCATTCCATTCCATTCCATTCCATTCCATTCCATTCCGGTTGACTCCTTTCCATTCCATTCCATTCCATTATATTCCATTCCGGTTGATTCCATTCCATTCAATTCCATTCCATTCCTTTCCATTTGGGTTGATTCCATTCCATTCCATTCCATCCGATTCCATTCCATTCCATTCGTGTTGATTCCATAGCATTCCATTCCATTCCATTCCCTTCTGTTCCAATCGGGTTTATTCTATTCCATTGTGTTCCATTCCATTCCATTCCATTCCATTCCACTTGGGTTGACTCCATTCAATTCCAATCTATTCCATTCCATTCCATTCCATTCCATTCGGGTTGATTCCATTCCACTCCTTTCCATTCCATTCCATTCCATTCCATTCCATTCCATTTCATTCGGGTTGATTCCATTCCATTCCATTCCGTTCCATTCGGGTTGATTCTATTCCATTCCATTCCATTACATTCCATTCCACTTGGGTTGCTTCCATTCCATTCCATTCGGGTTGATTCCATTCCATTCCATTCCATTCCATTCTGGTTTATTCCATTGCATTCCATTCCATTCCATTCGGGTTGATTCCATTCCATTCCATTCCAAACCATTCCATTCGGGTTGATAATATTCTATTCCTTTCCGTTCCATTCCATTATATTCCATTTCGTTCCATTCCATTCCGGTTGATTCCATTCCATTCCATTCCATTCGGTTTTACTCCATTCCATTCCATTCCGGTTGATTCCATTCCATTCCTTCCCATTCCATTTAGGTTGATTCCATTCCATTCCATTCCTTTCCATTCCATTTAGTTAGATTCCATTCCATTCCATTCCATTCCATTCCATTTCATTCGGGTTGATTCCATTCCACTCCATTCCATTCCGTTCCATTCTGGTTGGTTCTATTCCATTCCATTCCATTCCATTCCATTTGGGTTGATTCCATTCCATTCCAATCTATTCCATTCTTTCCATTCCAATCCATTCCATTCTGGTTGATTCCATTCCATTCCATTCCTTTCCATTCCATTCCATTCCATTCTGGTTGAATCCATTCCATTGCATTCCACTCCATTCCATTCCATTCCATTCCATTCCATTCGGGTTGATTCCATTCCATTCCGTTCCTTTCAATTCCATTCCATTCCATTCCTGTTAATTCCATTCCATTCCATTCCATTCCATTCGGGTTGATTCCATTCCATTCCATTCCATTCCATTCCACTCCATTCTATTCCATTCCATTCCATTCGGGTTGATTCCCTTCCATTCCATTCCATTCTATTCCATACCATTCCATTCGGGTTGATTCCATTCCACTCCATTCTATTCCTTTCCTTTCTATTAAGGTTGATTCAATTCCATTCCATTCCATTCCATTCCGGTTGATTGATTTCCATTCCATTCCATTCCATTAGTGCTGATTCCATTCCATTCCATTCCATTCCATTCCATTCCATTCCGGTTGATTCCATTCCATTCCATTCCATTCCATTCGTGCTGATTCCATTCCATTCCATTCCATTCCATTCCATTCCATTCCATTCCTTTCCATTCCATTCCATTCCATTCCATTCGGGTTGACTCCCTTCCATTCCATTCCATTCTATTCCATACAATTCCATTCGGATTGATAACTTTCCATTCCAATCCGTTCCATTCCATTCCATTCCATTTCATTCCATTCCATTCGGGTTGATTCCATTCCACTCCATTCCATTCCTTTCCTTTCCATTTAGGTTGGTTCCATTCCATTCCATTCCATTCCGGTTGATTCCATTCCATTCCATTCCATTCCATTCCATTCCATTCCGGTTGATTCTATTCCATTCCATTCCATTCCATTTCATTCGGGATGACTCCATTCCATTCCATTCCATTGCATTCCACTCCATTCCATTCGTTTTGATTCCATTCCTTTCCATTCCATTCCATTCGGTTTGACTCCATTCCATTCCCTTCCTTTCCTTTTAAGTTGATTCCATTCCATTCCATTCCATTCCATTCCATTCCGGTTGAGTCCATTCCATTCCATTCCATTCCATTCCATTCCATTCCATTCCGGTTGACTCCTTTCCATTGCATTCCATTCCATTATATTCCATTCCGGTTGATTCCATTCCATTCAATTCCTTTCCATTCCTTTCCATTTGGGTTGATTCCATTCCATTCCATTCCATCCGATTCCCTTCCATTCCATTCGGGTTGATTCCATAGCATTACATTCCATTGCATTCCGTTGCGTTCCAATCGGGTTTATTCTATTCCAATGCGTTCCATTCCATTCCATTCCATTCCATTCCACTTGGGTTGACTCCATTCCATTCCAATCTATTCCATTCCATTCCATTCCATTCCATTCGGGTTGATACCATTCCACTCCATTCCATTCCATTCCATTCCATTCCATTTCATTCGGGTTGATTCCATTCCATTCCATTCCGTTCCATTCGGGTTGATTCTATTCCATTCCATTCTACTCCATTCCATTCCACTTGGGTTGCTTCCATTCCATTCCATTCCATTCCATTCGGGTTGATTCCGTTCCATTCCATTCCGTTGCATTCTGGTTTATTCCATTCCATTCCATTGCATTCCATTCTGGTTGATTCCATTCCATTCCATTCCAAACCATTCCATTCGGATTGATAATATTCTATTCCATTCCGTTCCATTCCATTATATTCCATTTCATTCCATTCCATTCCGGTTGATTCCATTCCATTCCATTCCATTCGATTTGAATCCATTCCATTCCATTCCGGTTGATTCCATTCCATTCCTTTCCATTCCATTTAGGTTGATTCCATTCCATTCCATTCCTTTCCATTCCATTTAGTTTGATTCCATTCCATTCCATTCCATTTCATACGGGTTGATTCCATTCCATTCCATTCCATTCCGTTCCATTCGGGTTGGTTCTATTCCATTCCATTCCATTCCATTCCATTTGGGTTGATTCCATTCCATTCCAATCTATTCCATTCTTTCCATTCCAATCCATTCCATTCTGGTTGATTCCATTCCATTCCATTCCTTTCCATTCCATTACATTCCGGTTGAATCCATTCCATTCCATTCCACTAAATTCCATTCCATTCCATTCCATTCGGTTTGATTCCATTCCCTTCCGTTCCTTTCAATTCCATTCCATTCCATTCCTGTTAATTCCATTCCATTCCATTCCATTTCATTCGGGTTTATTCCATTCCATTCCATTCCATTCCATTCCACTCCATTCCATTCCATTCCATTCCATTCGGGTTGATTCCCTTCAATTCCATTCCATTCTATTCCATACCATTCCATTCGGGTTGATTCCATTCCACTCCATTCCATTCCTTTCCTTTCTATTTAGGTTGATTCCATTCCATTCCATTCCATTCCATTCCATTCCATTCCATTCCATTCCATTCCATTCCGGTTGATTCCATTCCATTCCATTCCATTCCATTCGTGCTGATTCCATTCCATTCCATTCCATTCCATTCCATTCCATTCCATTCCATTCCGGTTGATTCCATTCCATTCCATTCCATTCCATTCGTGCTTATTCCATTCCATTCCATTCCATTCCATTCCATTCCATTCCATTCCTTTCCATTCCTTTCCATTCCATTCGGGTTGATTCCCTTCCATTCCATTCCATTCCATTCCATTCCATTCCATTTCATTCGGGTTGATTCCATTCCATTCCATTCCATTCCGTTCCATTCGGGTTGGATCTATTCCATTCCATTCCATTCCATTCCATTTGGTTTGATTCCATTCCATTCCAATCTATTCCATTCTTTCCATTCCAATCCATTCCATTCTGGTTCATTCCATTCCATTCCATTCCTTTCCATTCCATTCCATTCCATTCGGGTTGAATCCATTCCATTCCATTCCACTCCTTTCCATTCCATTCCATTCCATTCCATTCCATTCGGGTTGATTCCATTCCATTCCGTTCCTTTCAATTCCATTCCATTCCATTCCGGTTAATTCCATTCCATTTCATTCCATTCCATTCCATTCGGGTTGATTCCATTCCATTCCATTCCATTCCATTCCACTCCATTCCATTCCATTCCATTCCATTCGGGTTGATTCCCTTCCATTCCATTCCTTTCTATTTCATACCATTCCATTCGGGTTGATAACATTCCATTCCAATCCGTTCCATTCCATTCCATTACATTTCATTCCATTCCATTCGGGTTGATTCCATTCCACTCCATTCCATTCCTTTCCTTTCCATTTAGGTTGATTCCATTCCATTCCATTCCATTCCATTCCATTCCATTCCGGTTGATTCCATTCCATTCCATTCCATTCCATTCGTGCTGATTCCATTCCTTTCCATTCCATTCCATTCCATTCCGGTTGATTCCATTCCATTCCATTCCATTCCATTCCATTCGTGCTGATTCCATTCCATTCCATTCTATTCCATTCCATTCCATTCCATTCCATTCCATTCCTTTCCATTCCATACCATTCCATTCCTTTCGGGTTGATTCCCTTCCATTCCATTCCATTCCATTCCATACAATTCCATTCGAATTGATAACTTTCCATTCCAATCCGTTCCATTCCATTCCATTACATTTCATTCCATTCCATTCGGGTTGATTCCATTCCACTCCATTCCATTCCTTTCCTTTCCATTTAGGTTGGTTCCATTCCATTCCATTCCATTCCATTCCGGTTGATTCCATTCGATTCCATTCCATTCCATTCAATTCCATTCCGGTTGATTCAATTCCATTCCATTCCATTCCATTTCATTCGGGATGACTCCATTCCATTCCATTCCATTGCATTCCACTCCATTCCATTCGTGTTGATTCCATTCCATTCCATTCCATTCCATTCCATTCGGTTTGACTCCATTCCATTCCTTTCCTTTCCATTTACTTTGATTCCATTCCATTCCATTCCATTCCATTCCGGTTGAGTCCATTCCATTCCATTCCATTCCATTCCATTCCATTCCGGTTGACTCCTTTACATTCCATTCCATTCCATTATATTCCATTCCGGTTGATTCCATTCCATTCAATTCCATTCCATTCCTTTCCATTTGGGTTGATTCCATTCCATTCCATTCCATCCGATTCCATTCCATTCCATTCGGGTTGATTCCATAGCATTACGTTCCATTCCATTCCGTTCCGTTCCAATCGGGTTTATTCTATTCCATTGCGTTCCATTCCATTCCATTCCATTCCATTCCACTTTGGTTGACTCCATTCCATTCCAATCTATTCCATTCCATTCCATTCCATTCCATTCGTGTTGATTCCATTCCATTCCATTCCATTCCATTCCATTTCATTCGGGTTGATTCCATTCCATTCCATTCCGTTCCATTCGGGTTGATTCTATTCCATTCCATTCCATTCCATTCCACTTGGGTTGCTTCCATTCCATTCCATTCCATTCCATTCGGGTTGATTCCATTCCATTCCATTCCATTCCTTTCTGGTTTATTCCATTCCATTCCATTCGGTTTGATTCCATTCCATTCCATTCCAAACCATTCCATTCGGGTTGATAATATTCTATTCCATTCCGTTCCATTCCATTATATTCCATTTCATTCCATTCCATTCCGGTTGATTCCATTCCATTCCATTCCATTCGGTTTGACTCCATTCCATTCCATTCCGGTTGATTCCATTCCATTCCTTTCCATTCCATTTAGGTTGATTCCATTCCATTCCATTCCTTTCCATTCCATTTAGGTTGACTCCATTCCATTCCATTCCATTCCATTCCATTCCATTTCATTCGGGTTGATTCCATTCCATTCCATTCCATTCAGTTCCATTCGGGTTGGTTCTATTCCATTCCATTCCATTCCATTCCATTCCATTTGGGTTGATTCCATTCCATTCCAATCTATTCCATTCTTTCCATTCCAATCCATTCCATTCTTGTTGATTCCATTCCATTCCATTCCTTTCCAATCCATTCCATTCCATTCGGGTTGAATCCATTCCATTCCATTCCACTCCATTCCGTTCCATTCCATTCCATTCCATTCGGGTTGGTTCCATTCCATTCCGTTCGTTTCAATTCCATTCCATTCCATTCCTGTTAATTCCATTCCATTCCATTCCATTCCATTCCATTCGGGTTGATTCCATTCCATTCCATTCCATTCCATTCGGGTTGATTCCCTTCCATTCCATTCCATTCTATTCCATACCATTCCATTCGGGTTGATAACATTCCATTCCAATCCGTTCCATTCCATTCCATTACATTTCATTCCATTCCATTCGGGTTGATTCCATTCCACTCCATTCCATTTCTTTCCTTTCCATTTAGGTTGATTCCATTCCATTCCATTCCATTCCATTCCATTCCTGTTGATTCCGTTCCATTCCATTCCATTCCATTCCTGCTGAATCCATTCCATTCCATTCCATTCCATTCCATTCCATTCCTTTCCATTCCATTCCATTCCATTCGTGTTGATTCCCTTCCATTCCATTCCATTCTATTCCATACAATTCCATTCGGATTGATAACTTTCCATTCCAATTCGTTCGTTTCCTTTCCATTGAATTTCATTCCATTCCATTCGGGTTGATTCCATTCCACTCCATTCCATTCCTTTCCTTTCCATTTAGGTTGGTTCCATTCCATTCAATTCCATTCCATTCCGGTTGATTCCATTCCATTCCATTCCATTCCATTCCATTCCATTCCATTCCATTCCATTCCATTCCGGTTGATTCAATTCCATTCCATTCCATTCCATTTCATTCGGGATGACTCCATTCCATTCCATTCCATTGCATTCCACTCCATTCCATTCGTGTTGATTCCGTTCCATTCCATTCCATTCCATTCGATTTGACTCCTTTCCATTCCATTCCATTCCATTATATTCCATTGCGGTTGATTCCATTCCATTCCATTCCATCCGATTCCATTCCATTCCATTCGGGTTGATTCCATAGCATTACATTCCATTGCATTCCGTTCCGTTCCAATCGGGTTTATTCTATTCCATTGCGTTCCATTCCATTCCATTCCATTCCATTCCACTTGGGTTGACGCCATTCCATTCCAATCTATTCCATTCCATTCGGGTTGATTCCATTCCACTCCATTCCATTCCATTCCATTCCATTCCATTTCATTCGGGTTGATTGCATTCCATTCCATTCCGTTCCATTCGGGTTGATTCTATTCCATTCCATTCTATTCCATTCCATTCCACTTGGGTTGCTTCCATTCCATTCCATTCCATTCCATTCGGGTTGATTCCATTCCATTCCATTCCATTCCATTCTGGTTTATTCCATTCCATTCGGGTTGATTCCATTCCATTCCATTCCAAACCATTCCATTCGGATTGATAATATTCTATTCCATTCCGTTCCATTCCATTATATTCCATTTCATTCCATTCCATTCCGGTTGATTCCATTCCATTCCATTCCATTCGGTTTGACTCCATTCCATTCCATTCCGGTTGATTCCATTCCATTCCTTTCCATTCCATTTAGATTGATTCCATTCCATTCCATTCCTTTCCATTCCATTTAGTTTGATTCCATTCCATTCCATTCCATTCCATTCCATTTCATACGGGTTGATTCCATTCCATTCCATTCCATTCCATTCCATTTGGGTTGATTCCATTCCATTCCAATCTTTTCCATTCTTTCCATTCCAATCCATTCCATTCTGGTTGATTCCATTCCATTCCATTCCTTTCCATTCCATTCCTTTCCATTCGGGTTGAATCCATTCCATTCCATTCCACTAAATTCCATTCCATTCCATTCCATTCCATTCGGGTTGATTCCATTCCCTTCCGTTCCTTTCAATTCCATTCCATTCCATTCCTGTTAATTCCATTCCATTCCATTCCATTTCATTCGGGTTGATTCCATTCCATTCCATTCCATTCCATTCCACTCCATTCCATTCCATTCCATTCCATTCTGGTTGATTCCCTTCAATTCCATTCCATTCTATTCCATACCATTCCATTCGTGTTGATTCCATTCCACTCCATTCCATTCCTTTCCTTTCCATTTAGGTTGATTCCATTCCATTCCATTCCATTCCATTCCATTCCATTCCATTCCATTCCATTCGTGCTGATTCCATTCCATTCCATTCCATTCCATTCCATTCCATTCCATTCCGGTTGATTCCATTCCATTCCATTCCATTCCATTCGTGCTGATTCCATTCCAATCCATTCCATTCCATTCCATTCCATTCCATTCCTTTCCATTCCTTTCCATTCCATTCGGGTTGATTCCCTTCCATTCCATTCCATTCTATTACATACAATTCCATTCGGATTGATAACTTTCCATTCAAATCCGTTCCATTCCATTCCATTCCATTTCATTCCATTCCATTCGGGTTGATTCCATTCCACTCCATTCCATTCCTTTCCTTTCCATTTAGGTTGGTTCCATTCCATTCCATTCCGGTTGATTCCATTCCATTCCATTCCATTCCATTCCATTCCATTCCGTTTGATTCTATTCCTTTCCATTCCATTCCATTTCATTCGGAATGACTCCATTCCATTCCATTCCATTGCATTCCACTCCATTCCATTCGTGTTGATTCCATTCCATTCCATTCCATTCCATTCGGTTTGACTCCATTCCATTCCTTTCCTTTCCATTTAGGTTGATTCCATTCCATTCCACTCCATTCCATTCCGGTTGAGTCCATTCCATTCCATTCCATTCCATTCCGGTTGACTCCTTTCCATTCCATTCCATTCCATTATATTCCATTCCGGTTGATTCCATTCCATTCAATTCCATTCCATTCCTTTCCATTTGGGTTGATTCCATTCCATTCCATTCCATTCCATCCGATTCCATTCCATTCCATTCGGGTTGATTCCATAGCATTCCATTCCATTCCATTCCGTTCCGTTCCAATCGGGTTTATTATATTCCATTGCGTTCCATTCCATTCCATTCCATTCCATTCCACTTGGGTTGACTCCATTCCATTCCAATCTATTCCATTCCATTCCATTCCATTCCATTCGGGTTGATTCCATTCCACTCCATTCCATTCCATTCCATTCCATTCCATTCCATTCCATTCCATTCCATTCCATTCCATTCCATTTCATTCGGGTTGATTCCATTCCATTCCATTCCATTCCATTCGGGTTGATTCTATTCCATTCCATTCCATTCCATTCCATTCCACTTGGTTGCTTCCATTCCATTCCATTCCATTCCATTCGGGTTGATTCCATTCCATTCCATTCCATTCTGGTTTATTCCATTCCATTCCATTCCATTCCATTCGGTTTGATTCCATTCCATTCCATTCCAAACCATTCCATTCGGGTTGATAATATTCTATTCCATTCCTTTCCATTCCATTATATTCCATTTCATTCCATTCCATTCCGGTTGATTCCATTCCATTCCTTTCCATTCGGTTTGACTCCATTCCATTCCATTCCGGTTGATTCCATTCCATTCCTTTCCATTCCATTTAGGTTGATTCCATTCCATTTCACTCCTTTCCATTCCATTTAGGTTGATTCCATTCCATTCCATTCCATTCCATTCCATTCCATTCCATTCCATTCCATTCCATTCCATTTCATTCGGGTTGACTCCATTCCATTCCATTCCATTCCGTTCCATTCGGGTTGGTTCTATTCCTTTCCACTCCATTCCATTCCATTTGGGTTGATTCCATTCCATTCCAATCTATTCCATTCTTTCCATTCCAATCTATTCCATTCTGGTTGATTCCATTCCATTCCATTCCTTTCCATTCCATTCCATTCCATTCGGGTTGAATCCATTCCATTGCATTCCACTCCTTTCCATTCCATTCCATTCCATTCCATTCCATTCGGGTTGATTCCATTCCATTCCGTTCCTTTCAATTCCATTCCATTCCATTCCTGTTAATTCCATTCCATTCCATTCCATTCCATTCGGGTTGATTCCATTCCATTCCATTCCATTCCATTCCACTCCATTCCATTCCATTCCATTCGGGTTGATTCCCTTCCATTCCACTCCTTTCTATTTCATACCATTCCATTCGGGTTGATAACATTCCACTCCATTCCATTCCTTTCCTTTCCATTTAGGTTGATTCCATTCCATTCCATTCCATTCCATTCCATTCCGGTTGATTCCATTCCATTCCATTCCATTCCATTCGTGCTGATTCCATTCCATTCCATTCCATTCCATTCCATTCCGGTTGATTCCATTCCATTCCATTCCATTCCATTCGTGCTGATTCCATTCCATTCCATTCTATTCCATTCCATTCCATTCCATTCCATTCCATTCCATTCCATTCCATTCCTTTCCATTCCATTCCATTCCATTCCATTCGGGTTGATTCCCTTCCATTCCATTCCATTCTATTCCATACAATTCCATTCGGATTGATAACTTTCCATTCCAATCCGTTCCATTCCATTCCATTCCATGTCATTCCATTCCATTCGGGTTGATTCCATTCCACTCCATTCCATTCCTTTCCTTTCCATTTAGGTTGGTTCCATTCCATTCCATTCCTTTCCATTCCGGTTCATTCCATTCGATTCCATTCCATTCCATTCCATTCCATTCCGGTTGATTCTATTCCATTCCATTCCATTCCATTTCATTCGGGATGACTCCATTCCATTCCATTCCATTGCATTCCACTCCATTCCATTCGTGTTGATTCCATTCCATTCCATTCCTTTCCATTCGGTTTGACTCCATTCCATTCCTTTCCTTTCCATTTACGTTGATTCCATTCCATTCCATTCCATTCCATTCCATTCCGGTTGAGTCCATTCCATTCCATTCCATTCCATTCCATTCCATTCCATTCCGGTTGACTCCTTTCCATTCCATTCCATTCCATTATATTCCATTCCGGTTGATTCCATTCCATTCAATTCCATTCCATTCCTTTCCATTTGGGTTGATTCCATTCCATTCCATTCCATCCGATTCCATTCCATTCCATTCGTGTTGATTCCATAGCATTCCATTCCATTCCATTCCCTTCTGTTCCAATCGGGTTTATTCTATTCCATTGTGTTCCATTCCATTCCATTCCATTCCATTCCACTTGGGTTGACTCCATTCAATTCCAATCTATTCCATTCCATTCCATTCCATTCCATTCGGGTTGATTCCATTCCACTCCTTTCCATTCCATTCCATTCCATTCCATTCCATTCCATTTCATTCGGGTTGATTCCATTCCATTCCATTCCGTTCCATTCGGGTTGATTCTATTCCATTCCATTCCATTACATTCCATTCCACTTGGGTTGCTTCCATTCCATTCCATTCGGGTTGATTCCATTCCATTCCATTCCATTCCATTCTGGTTTATTCCATTGCATTCCATTCCATTCCATTCGGGTTGATTCCATTCCATTCCATTCCAAACCATTCCATTCGGGTTGATAATATTCTATTCCTTTCCGTTCCATTCCATTATATTCCATTTCGTTCCATTCCATTCCGGTTGATTCCATTCCATTCCATTCCATTCGGTTTTACTCCATTCCATTCCATTCCGGTTGATTCCATTCCATTCCTTCCCATTCCATTTAGGTTGATTCCATTCCATTCCATTCCTTTCCATTCCATTTAGTTAGATTCCATTCCATTCCATTCCATTCCATTCCATTTCATTCGGGTTGATTCCATTCCACTCCATTCCATTCCGTTCCATTCTGGTTGGTTCTATTCCATTCCATTCCATTCCATTCCATTTGGGTTGATTCCATTCCATTCCAATCTATTCCATTCTTTCCATTCCAATCCATTCCATTCTGGTTGATTCCATTCCATTCCATTCCTTTCCATTCCATTCCATTCCATTCTGGTTGAATCCATTCCATTGCATTCCACTCCATTCCATTCCATTCCATTCCATTCCATTCGGGTTGATTCCATTCCATTCCGTTCCTTTCAATTCCATTCCATTCCATTCCTGTTAATTCCATTCCATTCCATTCCATTCCATTCGGGTTGATTCCATTCCATTCCATTCCATTCCATTCCACTCCATTCTATTCCATTCCATTCCATTCGGGTTGATTCCCTTCCATTCCATTCCATTCTATTCCATACCATTCCATTCGGGTTGATTCCATTCCACTCCATTCTATTCCTTTCCTTTCTATTAAGGTTGATTCAATTCCATTCCATTCCATTCCATTCCGGTTGATTGATTTCCATTCCATTCCATTCCATTAGTGCTGATTCCATTCCATTCCATTCCATTCCATTCCATTCCATTCCGGTTGATTCCATTCCATTCCATTCCATTCCATTCGTGCTGATTCCATTCCATTCCATTCCATTCCATTCCATTCCATTCCATTCCTTTCCATTCCATTCCATTCCATTCCATTCGGGTTGACTCCCTTCCATTCCATTCCATTCTATTCCATACAATTCCATTCGGATTGATAACTTTCCATTCCAATCCGTTCCATTCCATTCCATTCCATTTCATTCCATTCCATTCGGGTTGATTCCATTCCACTCCATTCCATTCCTTTCCTTTCCATTTAGGTTGGTTCCATTCCATTCCATTCCATTCCGGTTGATTCCATTCCATTCCATTCCATTCCATTCCATTCCGGTTGATTCTATTCCATTCCATTCCATTCCATTTCATTCGGGATGACTCCATTCCATTCCATTCCATTGCATTCCACTCCATTCCATTCGTTTTGATTCCATTCCTTTCCATTCCATTCCATTCGGTTTGACTCCATTCCATTCCCTTCCTTTCCTTTTAAGTTGATTCCATTCCATTCCATTCCATTCCATTCCATTCCGGTTGAGTCCATTCCATTCCATTCCATTCCATTCCATTCCATTCCATTCCGGTTGACTCCTTTCCATTGCATTCCATTCCATTATATTCCATTCCGGTTGATTCCATTCCATTCAATTCCTTTCCATTCCTTTCCATTTGGGTTCATTCCATTCCATTCCATTCCATCCGATTCCATTCCATTCCATTCGGGTTGATTCCATAGCATTCCATTCCATTCCATTCCGTTCCGTTCCAATCGGGTTTATTCTATTCCATTGCGGTCCATTCCATTCCATTCCATTCCATTCTGGTTGATTCCATTCCATTCCATTCCATTCCATTCCATTCCATTCCATTTCATTCGGGTTGATTCCATTCCATTCCATTCCGTTCAATTCGGGTTGATTCTATTCCATTCCTTTCCACTCCATTCCATTCCATTCGGGTTGATTCCATTCCATTCCATTCCATTCCATTCTGGTTTATTCCATTCCATTCCATTCCATTCCATGCGGGTTGATTCCATTCCATTCCATTCCAAACCATTCCATTCGGGTTGATAATATTCTATTCCATTCCGTTCCATTCCATTATATTCCATTTCATTCCATTCCATTCCGGTTGATTCCATTCCATTCCATTCCATTCGGTTTGACTCCATTCCATTCCATTCCGGTTGATTCCATTCCATTCCTTTCCATTCCATTTAGGTTGATTCCATTCCATTCCATTCCTTTCCATTCCATTTAGGTTGACTCCATTCCATTCCATGCGATTCCATTCCATTCCATTCCATTCCATTTCATTCGGGTTGATTCCATTCCATTCCATTCCATTCCGTTCCATTCGGGTTAGTTCTATTCCATTCCATTCCATTCCATTCCATTTGGGTTGATTCCATTCCATTCCAATCTATTCCATTCTTTCCATTCCAATCCATTCCATTCTGGTTGATTCCATTCCATTCCATTCCTTTCCATTCCATTCCATTCCATTCGGGTTGAATCCATTCCATTCCATTCCACTCCATTCCATTCCATTCCATTCCATTCCATTCCATTCGGGTTGATTCCATTCCATTCCGTTCGTTTCAATTCCATTCCATTCCGTTCGTTTCAATTCCATTCCATTCCATTCCTGTTAATTCCATTCCATTCCATTCCATTCCATTCGGGTTGATTCCATTCCATTCCATTCCATTCCATTCCACTCCATTCCATTCCATTCCATTCCATTCCATTCGGGTTGATTCCCTTCCATTCCATTCCATTCTATTCCATACCATTCCATTCGGGTTGATAACATTCCATTCCAATCCGTTCCATTCCATTCCATTACATTTCATTCCATTCCATTCGGGTTGATTCCATTCCACTCCATTCCATTTCTTTCCTTTCCATTTAGGTTGATTCCATTCCATTCCATTCCATTCCATTCCATTCCATTCCATTCCGGTTGATTCCGTTCCATTCCATTCCATTCCATTCGTGCTGATTCCATTCCATTCCATTCCATTCCATTCCATTCCTTTCCATTCCATTCCATTCCATTCCATTCCATTCGTGTTGATTCCATTCCATTCCACTCCATTCCATTCCTTTCCTTTCCATTTAGGTTGGTTCCATTCCATTCCATTCCATTCCGGTTGATTCCATTCCATTCCATTCCATTCCATTCCATTCCATTCCATTCCGGTTGATTCATTTCCATTCCATTCCATTCCATTTCATTCGGGATGACTCCATTCCATTCCATTCCATTGCATTCCACTTCATTCCATTCTTGTTGATTCCATTCCATTCCATTCCATTCCATTCGGTTTGACTCCTTTCCATTCCACTCCATTCCATTATATTCCATTCCGATTGATTCCATTCCATTCAATTCCATTCCATTCCTTTCCATTTGGGTTGATTCCATTCCATTCCATTCCATCCGATTCCATTCCATTCCATTCGGGTTGATTCCATAGCATTCCATTCCATTCCATTCCGTTCCGTTCCAATCGGGTTTATTCTATTCCATTGCGTTCCATTCCATTGCATTCCATTCCATTCCCCTTGGGTTGACTCCATTCCATTCCAATCTATTCCATTCCATTCCATTCCATTCCATTCGGGTTGATTCCATTCCATTCCATTCCATTCCATTCTGGTTTATTCCATTCCATTCCATTCCATTCCATTCGGGTTGATTCCATTCCATTCCATTCCAAACCATTCCATTCGGATTGATAATATTCTATTCCATTCCGTTCCATTCCATTATATTCCATTTCATTCCATTCCATTCCGTTTGATTCCATTCCATTCCATTCCATTCGGTTTGACTCCATTCCATTTCATTCCGGTTGATTCCATTCCGTTCCTTTCCATTCCATTTAGGTTGATTCCATTCCATTCCATTTCTTTCCATTCCATTTAGTTTGATTCCATTCCATTCTATTCCATTCCATTTCATTCTGGTTGATTCCATTCCATTCCATTCCATTCCGTTCCATTCGTGTTGGTTCTATTCCATTCCATTCCATTCCATTCCATTTGGGTTGATTCCATTCCATTCCAATCTCTTCCATTCTTTCCATTCCAATCCATTCCATTCTGGTTGATTCCATTCCATTCCATTCCTTTCCATTCCATTCCATTCCATTCGGGTTGAATCCATTCCATTCCATTCCACTAAATTCCATTCCATTCCATTCCATTCCATTCGGGTTCATTCCATTCCCTTCCGTTCCTTTCAATTCCATTCCATTCCATTCCTGTTAATTCCATTCCATTCCATTCCATTCCATTCGGGTTGATTCCATTCCATTCCATTCCATTCCATTCCACTCCATTCAATTCCATTCCATTCCATTCGGGTTGATTCCCTTCAATTCCATTCCATTCTATTCCATACTATTCCATTCGGGTTGATTCCATTCCACTCCATTCAATTCCTTTCCTTTCCATTTAGGTTGATTCCATTCCATTCCATTCCATTCCATTCCATTCCATTCCATTCCATTCCATTCCATTCCATTCCGGTTGATTCCATTCCATTCCATTCCATTCCATTCCATTCGTGCTGATTCAATTCCATTCCATTCCATTCCATTCCATTCCATTCCATTCCGGTTGATTCCATTCCATTCCATTCCATTCTATTCGTGCTGATTCCATTCCATTCCATTCCATTCCATTCCATTCCATTCCATTCCTTTCCATTCCATTCCATTCCATTCGGGTTGATTCCCTTCCATTCCATTCCATTCTATTCCATACAATTCCATTCGGATTGATATCTTTCCATTCCAATCCGTTCCATTCCATTCCATTCCATTTCATTCCATTCCATTCGGGTTGATTCCATTCCACTCCATTCCATTCCTTTCCTTTCCATTTAGGTTGGTTCCATTCCATTCCATTCCATTCCATTCCGGTTGATTCCATTCCATTCCATTCCATTCCATTCCATTCCATTCCATTCCGGTTGATTCCATTCCATTCCATTCCATTCCATTCCATTCCATTCCATTCCATTCCATTCCGGTTGATTCTATTCCATTCCATTCCATTCCATTTCATTCGGAATGACTCCATTCCATTCCATTCCATTGCATTCCACTCCATTCCATTCGTGTTGATTCCATTCCATTCCATCCCATTCCATTCGGTTTGACTCCATTCCATTCCTTTCCTTTCCATTTAGGTTGATTCGATTGCATTCCATTCCATTCCATTCCGGTTGAGTCCATTCCATTCCATTCCATTCCATTCCATTCCGGTTGACTCCTTTCCATTCCATTCCATTCCAATATATTCCATTCCTGTTGATTCCATTCCATTCAATTCCATTCCATTCCTTTCCATTTGGGTTGATTCCATTCCATTCCATTCCATCCGATTCCATTCCATTCCATTCGGGTTGATTCCATAGCATTCCATTCCATTCCATTCCGTTCCGTTCCAATCGGGTTTATTCTATTCCGTTGCGTTCCATTCCATTCCATTCCATTCCATTCCACTTGGGTTGACTCCATTCCATTCCAATCTATTCCATTCCATTCCATTCCATTCCATTCCATTCCATTCGGGTTGATTCCATTCCACTCCATTCCATTCCATTCCATTCCATTCAATTCCATTTCATTCGGGTTGATTCCATTCCATTCCATTCCGTTCCATTCGGGTTGATTCTATTCCATTCCATTCCATTCCATTCCATTCCGTTCCATTCGGGTTGATTCTATTCCATTCCATTCCATTCCATTCCATTCCATTCCACTTGGTTGCTTCCATTCCATTCCATTCCATTCCATTCGGGTTGATTCCATTCCATTCCATTCCATTCCATTCTGGTTTATTCCATTCCATTCCATTCCATTCCATTCCATTCCATTCGGGTTGGTTCCATTCCATTCCATTCCAAACCATTCCATTCGGGTTGATAATATTCTATTCCATTCCGTTCCATTCCATTATATTCCATTTCATTCCATTCCATTCCGGTTGATTCAATTCCATTCCTTTCCATTCCATTTAGTTTGATTCCATTTCATTTCACTCCTTTCCATTCCATTTAGGTTGATTCCATTCCATTCCATTCCATTCCATTCCATTCCATTCCATTCCATTCCATTTCATTCGGGTTGATTCCATTCCATTGCATTCCATTCCGTTCCATTCCGTTTGTTTCTATTCCATTCCATTCCTTTCCATTCCATTTGGGTTGATTCCATTCCATTCCAATCTATTCCATTCTTTCCATTCCAATCCATTCCATTCTGGTTGATTCCATTCCATTCCATTCCTTTCCATTCCATTCCATTCCATTCGGGTTGAATCCATTCCATTCCATTCCACTCCTTTCCATTCCATTCCATTCCATTCCATTCCATTCCATTCCATTCGGGTTGATTCCATTCCATTCCGTTCCTTTCAATTCCATTCCATTCCATTCCTGTTAATTCCATTCCATTCCATTCCATTCCATTCGGGTTGATTCCATTCCATTCCATTCCACTCCATTCCATTCCATTCCATTCCATTCCATTCGGGTTGATTCCCTTCCATTCCATTCCTTTCTGATTCATACCATTCCATTCGTGTTGATAACATTCCATTCCAATCCGTTCCATTCCATTCCATTACATTTCATTCCATTTCTTTCGGGTTGATTCCTTTCCATTCCATTCCATTCCATTCCATTCCATTCCATTCCGGTTGATTCCATTCCATTCCATTCCATTCCATTCGTGCTGATTCCATTCCATTCCATTCCATTCCATTCCATTCCATTCCATTCCGGTTGATTCCATTCCATTCCATTCCATTCCATTCGTGCTGATTCCATTCCATTCAATTCCATTCCATTCCATTCCTTTCCATTCCATTCCATTCGGGTTGATTCCCTTCCATTCCATTCCATTCTGTTCCATACAATTCCATTCGGATTGATAGCTTTCCATTCCAATCCGTTCCATTCCATTCCATTCCATTTCATTCCATTCCATTCGGGTTGATTCCTTTCCACTCCATTCCATTCCTTTCCTTTCCATTTAGGTTGGTTCCATTCCATTCCATTCCATTCCATTCCGGTTGATTCCATTCGATTCCATTCCATTCCATTCCATTACATTCCGGTTGATTCTATTCCATTCCATTCCATTCCATTCCATTCCGGTTGACTCCTTTCCATTCCATTCCATTCCATTATATTCCATTCCGTTTGATTCCATTCCATTCAATTCCATTCCATTCCATTCCATTTGGGTTGATTCCATTCCATTCCATTCCATCCGATTCCATTCCATTCCATTCGTGTTGATTCCGTAGCATTCCATTCCATTTCATTCCCTTCTGTTCCAATCGGGTTTACTCTATTCCATTGCGTTCCATTCCATTCCACTCCATTCCATTACACTTGGGTTGACTCCATTCCATTCCAATCTATTCCATTCCATTCCATTCCATTCCATTCGGGTTGATTCCATTCCACTCCATTCCATTCCATTCCATTCCATTCCATTCCATTTGGGTTGATTCCATTCCATTCCATTCCGTTCCATTCGGGTTGATTCTATTCCATTCCATTCCATTCCATTCCACTTGGGTTGCTTCCATTCCATTCCATTCCATTCCATTCGGGTTGATTCCATTCCATTCCATTCCATTCCATTCTGGTTTATTCAATTCCAATCCATTCCATTCCATTCGAGTTGATTCAATTCCATTCCATTCCAAACCATTCCATTCGGGTTGATAATATTCTATTCCATTCCGTTCCATTCCATTATATTCCATTTCATTCCATTCCATTCCGGTTGATTCCATTCCTTTCCATTCCATTCGGTTTGACTCCATTCCATTCCATTCCGGTTGATTCCATTCCATTCCTTTCCATTCCATTTAGGTTGATTAAATTCCATTCCATTCCTTTCCATTCCATTTAGGTTGATTCCATTCCATTCCATTCCATTCCATTCCATTTCATTTGGGTTGATTCCATTCCATTCCATTCCTTTCAATTCCATTCCATTCCATTCCGGTTAATTCCATTCCATTCCATTCCATTCCACTCCATTCCATTCCATTCCATTCCGTTTCATTCCATTCCATTCCATTCCACTCCATTCCATTCCATTCCATTCGTGCTGATTCCATTCCATTCCGTTCCATTCTATTCCATTCCATTCCATTCCTTTCCATTCCATTCCATTCCATTCCATTCGGGTTGATTCCCTTCCATTCCATTCCATTCTATTCCATACAATTCCATTCGGATTGATAACTTTCCATTCCAATCCGTTCCATTCCATTCCATTCCATTTCATTCCATTCCATTAAGGTTGATTCCATTCCACTCCATTCCATTCCTTTCCTTTCCATTTAGGTTGGTTCCATTCCATTCCATTCCATTCCATTCCATTTCGGTTGATTCTATTCCATTCCATTCCATTCCATTTCATTCGGGATGATTCCATTCCATTCCATTCCATTGCATTCCATTCCATTCCATTCAGGTTGATTCCATTCCATTCCATTCCATTCCATTCTTTCCATTCAGGTTGATTCCATTCCATTCCATTCCATTCCATTTAGGTTGATTCCATTCCATTCCATTCCTTTCCATTCCATTTAGGTTGACTCCATTCCATTCCATTCCATTCCATTCCATTCCATTCCATTCCATTCCATTCCATTCCATTCCATTCGGGTTGATTCCATTCCATTCCATTCCATTCCATTCGGGTTGATTCTATTCCATTCCATTCCATTCCATTCCATTCCACTTGGTTGCTTCCATTCCATTCCATTCCATTCCATTCGGGTTGATTCCATTCCATTCCATTCCATTCTGGGTTATTCCATTCCATTCCATTCCATTCCATTCGGTTTGATTCCATTCCATTCCATTCCAAACCATTCCATTCGGGTTGATAATATTCTATTCCATTCCTTTCCATTCCATTATATTCCATTTCATTCCATTCCATTCCGGTTGATTCCATTCCATTCCTTTCCATTCGGTTTGACTCCATTCCATTCCATTCCGGTTGATTCCATTCCATTCCTTTCCATTCCATTTAGGTTGATTCCATTCCATTTCACTCCTTTCCATTCCATTTAGGTTGATTCCATTCCATTCCATTCCATTCCATTCCATTCCATTCCATTCCATTCCATTCCATTCCATTTCATTCGGGTTGATTCCATTCCATTCCATTCCATTCCGTTCCATTCGGGTTGGTTCTATTCCTTTCCACTCCATTCCATTCCATTTGGGTTGATTCCATTCCATTCCAATCTATTCCATTCTTTCCATTCCAATCTATTCCATTCTGGTTGATTCCATTCCATTCCATTCCTTTCCATTCCATTCCATTCCATTCGGGTTGAATCCATTCCATTGCATTCCACTCCTTTCCATTCCATTCCATTCCATTCCATTCCATTCGGGTTGATTCCATTCCATTCCGTTCCTTTCAATTCCATTCCATTCCATTCCTGTTAATTCCATTCCATTCCATTCCATTCCATTCGGGTTGATTCCATTCCATTCCATTCCATTCCATTCCACTCCATTCCATTCCATTCCATTCGGGTTGATTCCCTTCCATTCCACTCCTTTCTATTTCATACCATTCCATTCGGGTTGATAACATTCCACTCCATTCCATTCCTTTCCTTTCCATTTAGGTTGATTCCATTCCATTCCATTCCATTCCATTCCATTCCGGTTGATTCCATTCCATTCCATTCCATTCCATTCGTGCTGATTCCATTCCATTCCATTCCATTCCATTCCATTCCGGTTGATTCCATTCCATTCCATTCCATTCCATTCGTGCTGATTCCATTCCATTCCATTCTATTCCATTCCATTCCATTCCATTCCATTCCATTCCATTCCATTCCATTCCTTTCCATTCCATTCCATTCCATTCCATTCGGGTTGATTCCCTTCCATTCCATTCCATTCTATTCCATACAATTCCATTCGGATTGATAACTTTCCATTCCAATCCGTTCCATTCCATTCCATTCCATGTCATTCCATTCCATTCGGGTTGATTCCATTCCACTCCATTCCATTCCTTTCCTTTCCATTTAGGTTGGTTCCATTCCATTCCATTCCATTCCATTCCGGTTCATTCCATTCGATTCCATTCCATTCCATTCCATTCCATTCCGGTTGATTCTATTCCATTCCATTCCATTCCATTTCATTCGGGATGACTCCATTCCATTCCATTCCATTGCATTCCACTCCATTCCATTCGTGTTGATTCCATTCCATTCCATTCCTTTCCATTCGGTTTGACTCCATTCCATTCCTTTCCTTTCCATTTACGTTGATTCCATTCCATTCCATTCCATTCCATTCCATTCCGGTTGAGTCCATTCCATTCCATTCCATTCCATTCCATTCCATTCCATTCCGGTTGACTCCTTTCCATTCCATTCCATTCCATTATATTCCATTCCGGTTGATTCCATTCCATTCAATTCCATTCCATTCCTTTCCATTTGGGTTGATTCCATTCCATTCCATTCCATCCGATTCCATTCCATTCCATTCGTGTTGATTCCATAGCATTCCATTCCATTCCATTCCCTTCTGTTCCAATCGGGTTTATTCTATTCCATTGTGTTCCATTCCATTCCATTCCATTCCATTCCACTTGGGTTGACTCCATTCAATTCCAATCTATTCCATTCCATTCCATTCCATTCCATTCGGGTTGATTCCATTCCACTCCATTCCATTCCATTCCATTCCATTCCATTCCATTCCATTTCATTCGGGTTGATTCCATTCCATTCCATTCCGTTCCATTCGGGTTGATTCTATTCCATTCCATTCCATTACATTCCATTCCACTTGGGTTGCTTCCATTCCATTCCATTCGGGTTGATTCCATTCCATTCCATTCCATTCCATTCTGGTTTATTCCATTGCATTCCATTCCATTCCATTCGGGTTGATTCCATTCCATTCCATTCCAAACCATTCCATTCGGGTTGATAATATTCTATTCCTTTCCGTTCCATTCCATTATATTCCATTTCGTTCCATTCCATTCCGGTTGATTCCATTCCATTCCATTCCATTCGGTTTTACTCCATTCCATTCCATTCCGGTTGATTCCATTCCATTCCTTCCCATTCCATTTAGGTTGATTCCATTCCATTCCATTCCTTTCCATTCCATTTAGTTAGATTCCATTCCATTCCATTCCATTCCATTCCATTTCATTCGGGTTGATTCCATTCCACTCCATTCCATTCCGTTCCATTCGGGTTGGTTCTATTCCATTCCATTCCATTCCATTCCATTTGGGTTGATTCCATTCCATTCCAATCTATTCCATTCTTTCCATTCCAATCCATTCCATTCTGGTTGATTCCATTCCATTCCATTCCTTTCCATTCCATTCCATTCCATTCTGGTTGAATCCATTCCATTGCATTCCACTCCATTCCATTCCATTCCATTCCATTCCATTCGGGTTGATTCCATTCCATTCCGTTCCTTTCAATTCCATTCCATTCCATTCCTGTTAATTCCATTCCATTCCATTCCATTCCATTCGGGTTGATTCCATTCCATTCCATTCCATTCCATTCCACTCCATTCTATTCCATTCCATTCCATTCGGGTTGATTCCCTTCCATTCCATTCCATTCTATTCCATACCATTCCATTCGGGTTGATTCCATTCCACTCCATTCTATTCCTTTCCTTTCTATTAAGGTTGATTCAATTCCATTCCATTCCATTCCATTCCGGTTGATTGATTTCCATTCCATTCCATTCCATTAGTGCTGATTCCATTCCATTCCATTCCATTCCATTCCATTCCATTCCATTCCGGTTGATTCCATTCCATTCCATTCCATTCCATTCGTGCTGATTCCATTCCATTCCATTCCATTCCATTCCATTCCATTCCATTCCTTTCCATTCCATTCCATTCCATTCCATTCGGGTTGACTCCCTTCCATTCCATTCCATTCTATTCCATACAATTCCATTCGGATTGATAACTTTCCATTCCAATCCGTTCCATTCCATTCCATTCCATTTCATTCCATTCCATTCGGGTTGATTCCATTCCACTCCATTCCATTCCTTTCCTTTCCATTTAGGTTGGTTCCATTCCATTCCATTCCATTCCGGTTGATTCCATTCCATTCCATTCCATTCCATTCCATTCCGGTTGATTCTATTCCATTCCATTCCATTCCATTTCATTCGGGATGACTCCATTCCATTCCATTCCATTGCATTCCACTCCATTCCATTCGTTTTGATTCCATTCCTTTCCATTCCATTCCATTCGGTTTGACTCCATTCCATTCCCTTCCTTTCCTTTTAAGTTGATTCCATTCCATTCCATTCCATTCCATTCCATTCCGGTTGAGTCCATTCCATTCCATTCCATTCCATTCCATTCCATTCCATTCCGGTTGACTCCTTTCCATTGCATTCCATTCCATTATATTCCATTCCGGTTGATTCCATTCCATTCAATTCCTTTCCATTCCTTTCCATTTGGGTTCATTCCATTCCATTCCATTCCATCCGATTCCATTCCATTCCATTCGGGTTGATTCCATAGCATTCCATTCCATTCCATTCCGTTCCGTTCCAATCGGGTTTATTCTATTCCATTGCGGTCCATTCCATTCCATTCCATTCCATTCTGGTTGATTCCATTCCATTCCATTCCATTCCATTCCATTCCATTCCATTTCATTCGGGTTGATTCCATTCCATTCCATTCCGTTCAATTCGGGTTGATTCTATTCCATTCCTTTCCACTCCATTCCATTCCATTCGGGTTGATTCCATTCCATTCCATTCCATTCCATTCTGGTTTATTCCATTCCATTCCATTCCATTCCATGCGGGTTGATTCCATTCCATTCCATTCCAAACCATTCCATTCGGGTTGATAATATTCTATTCCATTCCGTTCCATTCCATTATATTCCATTTCATTCCATTCCATTCCGGTTGATTCCATTCCATTCCATTCCATTCGGTTTGACTCCATTCCATTCCATTCCGGTTGATTCCATTCCATTCCTTTCCATTCCATTTAGGTTGATTCCATTCCATTCCATTCCTTTCCATTCCATTTAGGTTGACTCCATTCCATTCCATGCCATTCCATTCCATTCCATTCCATTCCATTTCATTCGGGTTGATTCCATTCCATTCCATTCCATTCCGTTCCATTCGGGTTAGTTCTATTCCATTCCATTCCATTCCATTCCATTTGGGTTGATTCCATTCCATTCCAATCTATTCCATTCTTTCCATTCCAATCCATTCCATTCTGGTTGATTCCATTCCATTCCATTCCTTTCCATTCCATTCCATTCCATTCGGGTTGAATCCATTCCATTCCATTCCACTCCATTCCATTCCATTCCATTCCATTCCATTCCATTCGGGTTGATTCCATTCCATTCCGTTCGTTTCAATTCCATTCCATTCCGTTCGTTTCAATTCCATTCCATTCCATTCCTGTTAATTCCATTCCATTCCATTCCATTCCATTCGGGTTGATTCCATTCCATTCCATTCCATTCCATTCCACTCCATTCCATTCCATTCCATTCCATTCCATTCGGGTTGATTCCCTTCCATTCCATTCCATTCTATTCCATACCATTCCATTCGGGTTGATAACATTCCATTCCAATCCGTTCCATTCCATTCCATTACATTTCATTCCATTCCATTCGGGTTGATTCCATTCCACTCCATTCCATTTCTTTCCTTTCCATTTAGGTTGATTCCATTCCATTCCATTCCATTCCATTCCATTCCATTCCGGTTGATTCCGTTCCATTCCATTCCATTCCATTCGTGCTGATTCCATTCCATTCCATTCCATTCCATTCCATTCCTTTCCATTCCATTCCATTCCATTCCATTCCATTCGTGTTGATTCCATTCCATTCCACTCCATTCCATTCCTTTCCTTTCCATTTAGGTTGGTTCCATTCCATTCCATTCCATTCCGGTTGATTCCATTCCATTCCATTCCATTCCATTCCATTCCATTCCATTCCATTCCGGTTGATTCATTTCCATTCCATTCCATTCCATTTCATTCGGGATGACTCCATTCCATTCCATTCCATTGCATTCCACTCCATTCCATTCTTGTTGATTCCATTCCATTCCATTCCATTCCATTCGGTTTGACTCCTTTCCATTCCACTCCATTCCATTATATTCCATTCCGATTGATTCCATTCCATTCAATTCCATTCCATTCCTTTCCATTTGGGTTGATTCCATTCCATTCCATTCCATCCGATTCCATTCCATTCCATTCGGGTTGATTCCATAGCATTCCATTCCATTCCATTCCGTTCCGTTCCAATCGGGTTTATTCTATTCCATTGCGTTCCATTCCATTGCATTCCATTCCATTCCCCTTGGGTTGACTCCATTCCATTCCAATCTATTCCATTCCATTCCATTCCATTCCATTCGGGTTGATTCCATTCCATTCCATTCCATTCCATTCTGGTTTATTCCATTCCATTCCATTCCATTCCATTCGGGTTGATTCCATTCCATTCCATTCCAAACCATTCCATTCGGATTGATAATATTCTATTCCATTCCGTTCCATTCCATTATATTCCATTTCATTCCATTCCATTCCGTTTGATTCCATTCCATTCCATTCCATTCGGTTTGACTCCATTCCATTTCATTCCGGTTGATTCCATTCCGTTCCTTTCCATTCCATTTAGGTTGATTCCATTCCATTCCATTTCTTTCCATTCCATTTAGTTTGATTCCATTCCATTCTATTCCATTCCATTTCATTCTGGTTGATTCCATTCCATTCCATTCCATTCCGTTCCATTCGTGTTGGTTCTATTCCATTCCATTCCATTCCATTCCATTTGGGTTGATTCCATTCCATTCCAATCTCTTCCATTCTTTCCATTCCAATCCATTCCATTCTGGTTGATTCCATTCCATTCCATTCCTTTCCATTCCATTCCATTCCATTCGGGTTGAATCCATTCCATTCCATTCCACTAAATTCCATTCCATTCCATTCCATTCCATTCGGGTTCATTCCATTCCCTTCCGTTCCTTTCAATTCCATTCCATTCCATTCCTGTTAATTCCATTCCATTCCATTCCATTCCATTCGGGTTGATTCCATTCCATTCCATTCCATTCCATTCCACTCCATTCAATTCCATTCCATTCCATTCGGGTTGATTCCCTTCAATTCCATTCCATTCTATTCCATACTATTCCATTCGGGTTGATTCCATTCCACTCCATTCAATTCCTTTCCTTTCCATTTAGGTTGATTCCATTCCATTCCATTCCATTCCATTCCATTCCATTCCATTCCATTCCATTCCATTCCGGTTGATTCCATTCCATTCCATTCCATTCCATTCCATTCGTGCTGATTCAATTCCATTCCATTCCATTCCATTCCATTCCATTCCATTCCGGTTGATTCCATTCCATTCCATTCCATTCTATTCGTGCTGATTCCATTCCATTCCATTCCATTCCATTCCATTCCATTCCATTCCTTTCCATTCCATTCCATTCCATTCTGGTTGATTCCCTTCCATTCCATTCCATTCTATTCCATACAATTCCATTCGGATTGATATCTTTCCTTTCCAATCCGTTCCATTCCATTCCATTCCATTTCATTCCATTCCATTCGGGTTGATTCCATTCCACTCCATTCCATTCCTTTCCTTTCCATTTAGGTTGGTTCCATTCCATTCCATTCCATTCCATTCCGGTTGATTCCATTCCATTCCATTCCATTCCATTCCATTCCATTCCATTCCGGTTGATTCCATTCCATTCCATTCCATTCCATTCCATTCCATTCCATTCCATTCCATTCCGGTTGATTCTATTCCATTCCATTTCATTCGGAATGACTCCATTCCATTCCATTCCATTGCATTCCACTCCATTCCATTCGTGTTGATTCCATTCCATTCCATCCCATTCCATTCGGTTTGACTCCATTCCATTCCTTTCCTTTCCATTTAGGTTGATTCGATTGCATTCCATTCCATTCCATTCCGGTTGAGTCCATTCCATTCCATTCCATTCCATTCCATTCCATTCCGGTTGACTCCTTTCCATTCCATTCCATTCCAATATATTCCATTCCTGTTGATTCCATTCCATTCAATTCCATTCCATTCCTTTCCATTTGGGTTGATTCCATTCCATTCCATTCCATCCGATTCCATTCCATTCCATTCGGGTTGATTCCATAGCATTCCATTCCATTCCATTCCGTTCCGTTCCAATCGGGTTTATTCTATTCCATTGCGTTCCATTCCATTCCATTCCATTCCATTCCACTTGGGTTGACTCCATTCCATTCCAATCTATTCCATTCCATTCCATTCCATTCCATTCCATTCCATTCGGGTTGATTCCATTCCACTCCATTCCATTCCATTCCATTCCATTCAATTCCATTTCATTCGGGTTGATTCCATTCCATTCCATTCCGTTCCATTCTGGTTGATTCTATTCCATTCCATTCCATTCCATTCCATTCCGTTCCATTCGGGTTGATTCTATTCCATTCCATTCCATTCCATTCCATTCCATTCCACTTGGTTGCTTCCATTCCATTCCATTCCATTCCATTCGGGTTGATTCCATTCCATTCCATTCCATTCCATTCTGGTTTATTCCATTCCATTCCATTCCATTCCATTCCATTCCATTCGGGTTGGTTCCATTCCATTCCATTCCAAACCATTCCATTCGGGTTGATAATATTCTATTCCATTCCGTTCCATTCCATTATATTCCATTTCATTCCATTCCATTCCGGTTGATTCAATTCCATTCCTTTCCATTCCATTTAGTTTGATTCCATTTCATTTCACTCCTTTCCATTCCATTTAGGTTGATTCCATTCCATTCCATTCCATTCCATTCCATTCCATTCCATTCCATTCCATTCCATTTCATTCGGGTTGATTCCATTCCATTGCATTCCATTCCGTTCCATTCCGTTTGTTTCTATTCCATTCCATTCCTTTCCATTCCATTTGGGTTGATTCCATTCCATTCCAATCTATTCCATTCTTTCCATTCCAATCCATTCCATTCTGGTTGATTCCATTCCATTCCATTCCTTTCCATTCCATTCCATTCCATTCGGGTTGAATCCATTCCATTCCATTCCACTCCTTTCCATTCCATTCCATTCCATTCCATTCCATTCGGGTTGATTCCATTCCATTCCGTTCCTTTCAATTCCATTCCATTCCATTCCTGTTAATTCCATTCCATTCCATTCCATTCCATTCGGGTTGATTCCATTCCATTCCATTCCACTCCATTCCATTCCATTCCATTCCATTCCATTCGGGTTGATTCCCTTCCATTCCATTCCTTTCTGATTCATACCATTCCATTCGTGTTGATAACATTCCATTCCAATCCGTTCCATTCCATTCCATTACATTTCATTCCATTTCTTTCGGGTTGATTCCTTTCCATTCCATTCCATTCCATTCCATTCCATTCCATTCCATTCCATTCCATTCCGGTTGATTCCATTCCATTCCATTCCATTCCATTCGTGCTGATTCCATTCCATTCCATTCCATTCCATTCCATTCCATTCCATTCCGGTTGATTCCATTCCATTCCATTCCATTCCATTCGTGCTGATTCCATTCCATTCCATTCCATTCCATTCCATTCAATTCCATTCCATTCCATTCCTTTCCATTCCATTCCATTCCATTCCATTCGGGTTGATTCCCTTCCATTCCATTCCATTCTGTTCCATACAATTCCATTCGGATTGATAGCTTTCCATTCCAATCCGTTCCATTCCATTCCATTCCATTTCATTCCATTCCATTCGGGTTGATTCCTTTCCACTCCATTCCATTCCTTTCCTTTCCATTTAGGTTGGTTCCATTCCATTCCATTCCATTCCATTCCGGTTGATTCCATTCGATTCCATTCCATTCCATTCCATTACATTCCGGTTGATTCTATTCCATTCCATTCCATTCCATTCCAATCCGGTTGACTCCTTTCCATTCCATTCCATTCCTTTATATTCCATTCCGTTTGATTCCATTCCATTCAATTCCATTCCATTCCATTCCATTTGGGTTGATTCCATTCCATTCCATTCCATCCGATTCCATTCCATTCCATTCGTGTTGATTCCGTAGCATTCCATTCCATTTCATTCCCTTCTGTTCCAATCGGGTTTACTCTATTCCATTGCGTTCCATTCCATTCCACTCCATTCCATTCCACTTGGGTTGACTCCATTCCATTCCAATCTATTCCATTCCATTCCATTCCATTCCATTCGGGTTGATTCCATTCCACTCCATTCCATTCCATTCCATTCCATTCCATTCCATTTGGGTTGATTCCATTCCATTCCATTCCGTTCCATTCGGGTTGATTCTATTCCATTCCATTCCATTCCATTCCACTTGGGTTGCTTCCATTCCATTCCATTCCATTCCATTCGGGTTGATTCCATTCCATTCCATTCCATTCCATTCTGGTTTATTCAATTCCAATCCATTCCATTCCATTCGAGTTGATTCAATTCCATTCCATTCCAAACCATTCCATTCGGGTTGATAATATTCTATTCCATTCCGTTCCATTCCATTATATTCCATTTCATTCCATTCCATTCCGGTTGATTCCATTCCTTTCCATTCCATTCGGTTTGACTCCATTCCATACCATTCCGGTTGATTCCATTCCATTCCTTTCCATTCCATTTAGGTTGATTAAATTCCATTCCATTCCTTTCCATTCCATTTAGGTTGATTCCATTCCATTCCATTCCATTCCATTCCATTTCATTTGGGTTGATTCCATTCCATTCCATTCCTTTCAATTCCATTCCATTCCATTCCGGTTAATTCCATTCCATTCCATTCCATTCCACTCCATTCCATTCCATTCCATTCCGTTTCATTCCATTCCATTCCATTCCACTCCATTCCATTCCATTCCATTCGTGCTGATTCCATTCCATTCCGTTCCATTCTATTCCATTCCATTCCATTCCTTTCCATTCCATTCCATTCCATTCCATTCGGGTTGATTCCCTTCCATTCCATTCCATTCTATTCCATACAATTCCATTCGGATTGATAACTTTCCATTCCAATCCGTTCCATTCCATTCCATTCCATTTCATTCCATTCCATTAAGGTTGATTCCATTCCACTCCATTCCATTCCTTTCCTTTCCATTTAGGTTGGTTCCATTCCATTCCATTCCATTCCATTCCATTTCGGTTGATTCTATTCCATTCCATTCCATTCCATTTCATTCGGGATGATTCCATTCCATTCCATTCCATTGCATTCCGTTCCATTCCATTCAGGTTGATTCCATTCCATTCCATTCCATTCCATTCCATTCCATTCCTTTCCATTCAGGTTGATTCCATTCCATTCCATTCCATTCCATTTAGGTTGATTCCATTCCATTCCATTCCTTTCCATTCCATTTAGGTTGACTCCATTCCATTCCATTCCATTCCATTCCATTCCATTCCATTCCATTCCATATCATTCGGGTTGATTCCATTCCATTCCATTCCATTCCATTCGGGTTGTTTCTATTCCATTCCATTCCATTCCATTCCATTCCATTTGGGTTGATTCCATTCCATTCCAATCTATTCCATTCTTTCCATTCCATTCCATTCCATTCCATTCTGGTTGATTCCATTCCATTCCATTCCATTCCATTCCATTCCAGTCTATTCCATTCTTTCCATTCCATTCCATTCCATTCTGGTTGATTCCATTCCATTCCATTCCATTCCATTCCATTCCATTCCATTCCATTCGGGTTGAATCCATTCCATTCCATTCCATTCCATTCGGGTTGATTCCATTCCATTCCATTCCATTCGGATTGATAACATTCTATTCCATTCCATCCCATTACATTCCATTCCATTCGGGTTGATTCCATTCCATTCCATTCCATTGCATTGCTCTCCATTCGGGTTGATTCCATTCCATTCCATTCCTTTGAATTCCATTCCATTCCATTCCGGTTGACTGCATTCCATTCCATTCCATTCTTGTTGATTCCATTCCATTCCTTTCGATTCCACTACATTCCATTCCATTCGATTCCATTCCATTCAGTTTGATTCCATTCCATTCCATTCGATTCCACTCCGTTCCGGTTGATTCCATTCCATTCCAATCCACTCCATTCCTTTCCATTTGGTTTGATTCCATTCCATTCCATTCCATTCCATTCCATTCCGTTCCGTTCGGGTTGATTCCATTCCATTCCATTCCATTCCATCCCATTCCGTTCGGATTGATACCATTCCATTGCATTCGATTCCATTCCATTCCGTTCCATTCGGGTTGATTCCATTCCATTCCTTTCCATTCCATTCCATTCCGTTCCATTCGGGTTTATTCCATTCCATTCCTTTCCATTCCATTCCATTCCATTCCATTCCTTTCGTGTTGATTCAATTCCGTTCCATTCGATTCCATTCGATTCCATTCCATTCCATTCCATTCCATTCCATTCGGATTGATTCCATTCCATTTCATTCCATTCCATTGCATTCCTTTCCATTCCATTCGTGTTGATTCCATTCCATTCCATTCCATTCCATTTGAGTTGATTCCACTCCATTCCATTCCATTCCATTCCATTCCATTCCATTCGAGTTGATTCCATTCCATTCCATTCCATTCCATTCCATTCCATTCCATTCCATTCCATTCCATTCGAGTTGATTCCATTCCATTCCATTCCATTCCATTCCATTTCATTCCATTCTATTCCATTCGGGTTGGTTCCATTCCATTACGTTTCATTCCATTTCATTCCATTCCATTGCCGTTGATTCCATTCCATTCCATTCCATTCCAGTTGATTCCATTCCATTCCATACCATTCCATTCCATTCTATACGTGTTGATTCAATTCCATTCCATTAGGGTTGATTCCATTCCACTCCATTCCATTCCATTCCATTCCATTCCATTCCATTCCATTACATTACATTCCATTCAGGTTGATTCCATTCCATTCCATTCCATTCCATTCGGTTTGACTCCATTCCATTCCATTCCGTTTGATTCCATTCCATTCCATTCCATTCCATTCCATTCCATTTCATTCGGGTTGATTCCATTCCATTGCAATCCATTCCATTCCATTCCGTTCCATTCTGGTTGATTCTATTTCATTCCATTCCATACCATTCCATTCCATTCCATTTGGGTTGATTCCATTCCATTCCATTCCTTTCCATTCCATTCCATTCCATTCGTGTTGATTCCATTCCATTCCATTCCATTCGGGTTGATAACATTCTGTTCCATTCCATCCCATTCCATTCCATTCCATTTGGGTTTCTTCCATTCCATTCCATTCCATTGCATTCCATTCCATTCTGGTTGATTCCATTTCATTCCTTTCCATGCCATTTGCTTTGATTCCATCCTATTCCATTCCATTGAATTCCATTCAATTCCATTCCGGTTGACTGCATACCATTCCATTCCATTCCATTCCATTCGGGTTGATTCCATTCCATCCCATTCGATTCCACTACATTCCATTCCATTGGATTCCTTTCCATTCAGTTTGATTCCATTCCATTCCAATCCACTCCATTCCATTCCATTTCGTTTGGTTCCATTCCATTCCATTCCATTCCACTCCATTCCATTCCATTCGGGTTGATTCCATTCCATTCCATTCCATTCCATTCCATTCCATTCCTTTCCATTCCATTCCATTCCATTCGGGTTGATTCCATTCCAATGCATTCCATTCCATTCCATTCCGTTCCATTCGGGCTAATTCCATTCCATTCCTTTCCATTCCATTCCATTCCATTCCATTCCATTCTGGTTGATTCCTTTCCGTTCCATTCCATTCCATTCCATTCCATTCGGATTGATTCCATTCCATTTCATTCCATTCCATTGCATTCTTTTTCATTCCATTTGGGATGATTCCATTCCATTCCATTCCATTCAATTTCGGTTGATTCCATTCCATTCCATTCCATTCCATTCGAGTTGATTCCATTCCATTCCATTCCATTCCATTCCACTCGAATTCGTTCCATTGCATTCCACTCGGGTTGGTTCCATTCCATTCCGTTTCATTATATTTCATTCCATTCCATTACTTTCGGGTTGATTCCATTCCATTCCATTGCTTTCCATTCCATTCCATTCCATTCCATTTCATTCGGGTTGATTCCATTCCATTCCATTCCATTCCGTTCCATTCGGGTTAGTTCTATTCCATTCCATTCCATTCCATTCCATTTGGGTTGATTCCATTCCATTCCAATCTATTCCATTCTTTCCATTCCAATCCATTCCATTCTGGTTGATTCCATTCCATTCCATTCCTTTCCATTCCATTCCATTCCATTCGGGTTGAATCCATTCCATTCCATTCCACTCCATTCCATTCCATTCCATTCCATTCCATTCCATTCCATTCCATTCGGGTTGATTCCATTCCATTCCGTTCGTTTCAATTCCATTCCATTCCTTTCGTTTCAATTCCATTCCATTCCATTCCTGTTAATTCCATTCCATTCCATTCTATTCCATTCGGGTTGATTCCATTCCATTCCATTCCATTCCATTCCACTCCATTCCATTCCATTCCATTCCATTCCATTCCATTCGGGTTGATTCCCTTCCATTCCATTCCATTCTATTCCATACCATTCCATTCGGGTTGATAACATTCCATTCCAATCCGTTCCATTCCATTCCATTACATTTCATTCCATTCCATTCGGGTTGATTCCATTCCACTCCATTCCATTTCTTTCCTTTCCATTTAGGTTGATTCCATTCCATTCCATTCCATTCCATTCCATTCCATTACGGTTGATTCCGTTCCATTCCATTCCATTCCATTCGTGATGATTCCATTCCATTCCATTCCATTCCATTCCATTCCTTTCCATTCCATTCCATTCCATTCCATTCCATTCGTGTTGATTCCATTCCATTCCACTCCATTCCATTCCTTTCCTTTCCATTTAGGTTGGTTCCATTCCATTCCATTCCATTCCGGTTGATTCCATTCCATTCCATTCCATTCCATTCCATTCCATTCCATTCCATTCCGGTTGATTCATTTCCATTCCATTCCATTCCATTTCATTCGGGATGACTCCATTCCATTCCATTCCATTGCATTCCACTCCATTCCATTCGTGTTGATTCCGTTCCATTCCATTCCATTCCATTCGGTTTGACTCCTTTCCATTCCACTCCATTCCATTATATTCCATTCCGGTTGATTCCATTCCATTCAATTCCATTCCATTCCTTTCCATTTGGGTTGATTCCATTCCATTCCATTGCATCCGATTCCATTCCATTCCATTCGGGTTGATTCCATGGCATTCCATTCCATTCCATTCTGGTTTATTCCATTCCATTCCATTCCATTCCATTCGGGTTGATTCCATTCCATTCCATTCCAAACCATTCCATTCGGATTGATAATATTCTATTCCATTCCGTTCCACTCCATTATATTCCATTTCATTCCATTCCATTCCGTTTGATTCCATTCAATTCCATTCCATTCGGTTTGACTCCATTCCATTCCATTCCGGTTGATTCCATTCCGTTCCTTTCCATTCCATTTAGGTTGATTCCATTCCATTCCATTTCTTTCCATTCCATTTAGTTTGATTCCATTCCATTCCATTCCATTCCATTTCATTCTGGTTGATTCCATTCCATTCCATTCCATTCCGTTCCATTCGGGTTGGTTCTATTCCATTCCATTCCATTCCATTCCATTTGGGTTGATTCCATTCCATTCCAATCTATTCCATTCTTTCCATTCCAATCCATTCCATTCTGGTTGATTCCATTCCATTCCATTCCTTTCCATTCCATTCCATTCCATTTGGGTTGAATCCATTCCATTCCATTCCACTAAATTCCATTCCATTCCATTCCATTCCATTCGGGTTCATTCCATTCCCTTCCGTTCCTTTCAATTCCATTCCATTCCATTCCTGTTAATTCCATTCCATTCCATTCCATTCCATTCGGGTTGATTCCATTCCATTCCATTCCATTCCACTCCATTCAATTCCATTCCATTCCATTCGGGTTGATTCCCTTCAATTCCATTCCATTCTATTCCATACCATTCCATTCGGGTTGATTCCATTCCACTCCATTCCATTCCTTTCCTTTCCATTTAGGTTGATTCCACTCCATTCCATTCCATTCCATTCCATTCCATTCCATTCCATTCCATTCCGGTTGATTCCATTCCATTCCATTCCATTCCATTCGTGCTGATTCAATTCCATTCCATTCCATTCCATTCCATTCCATTCCATTCCGGTTGATTCCATTCCATTCCATTAGATTCTATTCGTGCTGATTCCATTCCATTCCATTCCATTCCATTCCATTCCATTCCATTCCATTCCTTTCCATTCCATTCCATTCCATTCGGGTTGATTCCCTTCCATTCCATTCCATTCTATTCCATACAATTCCATTCGGATTGATATCTTTCCATTCCAATCCGTTCCATTCCATTCCATTCCATTTCATTCCATTCCATTCCATTCGGGTTGATTCCATTCCACTCCATTCCATTCCTTTCCTTTCCATTTAGGTTGGTTCCATTCCATTCCATTCCGGTTGATTCCATTCCATTCCATTCCATTCCATTCCATTCCATTCCATTCCATTCCGGTTGATTCCATTCCATTCCATTCCATTCCATTCCATTCCATTCCATTCCATTCCGGTTGATTCTATTCCATTCCATTCCATTCCATTTCATTCGGAATGACTCCATTCCATTCCATTCCATTGCATTCCACTCCATTCCATTCGTGTTGATTCCATTCCATTCCATTCCATTCCATTCGGTTTGACTCCATTCCATTCCTTTCCTTTCCATTTAGGTTGATTCCATTGCATTCCATTCCATTCCATTCCGGTTGAGTCCATTCCATTCCATTCCATTCCATTCCATTCCGGTTGACTCCTTTCCATTCCATTCCATTCCATTATATTCCATTCCTGTTGATTCCATTCCATTCAAATCCGTTCCATTCCTTTCCATTTGGGTTGATTCCATTCCATTCCATTCCATCCGATTCCATTCCATTCCATTCGGGTTGATTCCATAGCATTCCATTCCATTCCATTCCGTTCCGTTCCAATCGGGTTTATTCTATTCCATTGCGTTCCATTCCATTCCATTCCATTCCATTCCACTTGGGTTGACTCCATTCCATTCCAATCTATTCCATTCCATTCCATTCCATTCCATTCCATTCGGGTTGATTCCATTCCACTCCATTCCATTCCATTCCATTCCATTCAATTCCATTTCATTCGGGTTGATTCCATTCCATTCCATTCCTTTCCATTCGGGTTGATTCTATTCCATTCCATTCCATTCCATTCCATTCTTTTCCATTCGGGTTGATTCTATTCCATTCCATTCCATTCCATTCCATTCCACTTGGTTGCTTCCATTCCATTCCATTCCATTCCATTCGGGTTGATTCCATTCCATTCCATTCCATTCCATTCTGGTTTATTCCATTCCATTCCATTCCATTCCATTCCATTCGGGTTGATTCCATTCCATTCCATTCCAAACCATTCCATTCGGGTTGATAATATTCTATTCCATTCCGTTCCATTCCATTATATTCCATTTCATTCCATTCCATTCCGGTTGATTCCATTCCATTCCTTTCCATTCCATTTAGTTTGATTCCATTTCATTTCACTCCTTTCCATTCCATTTAGGTGGATTCCATTTCATTCCATTCCATTCCATTCCATTCCATTCCATTCCATTTCATTCGGGTTGATTCCATTCCATTCCATTCCATTCCGTTCCATTCGGTTTGGTTCTATTCCATTCCATTCCTTTCCATTCCATTTGTGTTGATTCCATTCCATTCCAATCTATTCCATTCTTTCCATTCCAATCCATTCCATTCTGGTTGATTCCATTCCATTCCATTCCTTTCCATTCCATTCCATTCCATTCGGGTTGAATCCATTCCATTCCATTCCACTCCTTTCCATTCCATTCCATTCCATTCCATTCCATTCTGGTTGATTCCATTCCATTCCGTTCCTTTCAATTCCATTCCATTCCATTCCTGTTAATTCCATTCCATACCATTCCATTCCATTTGGGTTGATTCCATTCCATTCCATTCCATTCCATTCCACTAAATTCCATTCCATTCCATTCCATTCCATTTGGGTTGATTCCCTTCCATTCCATTCCTTTCTGATTCATACCATTCCATTCGTGTTGATAACATTCCATTCCATTCCGTTCCATTCCATTCCATTACATTTCATTCCATTTCTTTCGGGTTGATTCCTTTCCATTCCATTCCATTCCATTCCATTCCGCTTGATTCCATTCCATTCCATTCCATTCCATTCGTGCTGATTCCATTCCATTCCATTCCATTCCATTCCATTCCTTTCCGGTTGATTCCATTCCATTCCATTCCATTCCATTCGTGCTGATTCCATTCCATTCCATTCCATTCCATTCCATTCCATTCCTTTCCATTCCATTCCATTCCATTCCATTCGGGTTGATTCCCTTCCATTCCATTCCATTCTGTTCCATACAATTCCATTCGGATTGATAGCTTTCCATTCCAATCCGTTCCATTCCATTCCATTCCATTTCATTCCATTCCATTCGGGTTGATTCCATTCCACTCCATTCCATTCCTTTCCTTTCCATTTAGGTTGGTTCCATTCCATTCCATTCCATTCCATTCCATTTCGGTTGATTCTATTCCATTCCATTCCATTCCATTTCATTCGGGATGATTCCATTCCATTCCATTCCATTGCATTCCATTCCATTCCATTCAGGTTGATTCCATTCCCTTCCATTCCATTCCATTCCATTCCTTTCCTTTCAGGTTGATTCCATTCCATTCCATTCCATCCCATTCCATTCCATTCCATTCGGTTTGACTCCATTCCATACCATTCGGGTTGATTCCATTCCATTCCATTCCTTTCCATTCGGGTTGATTCCATTCCATTCCATTCCATTCCATTCCATTCCATTCCATTCCATTCGGGATGATTCCATTCCATTGCATTCCATTCCATTCCCAAGCATTCCATTCGGGTTGATAATATTCTATTCCATTCCGTTCCATTCCATTATTATCCATTTCATTCCATTCCATTCCGGTTGATTCCATTCCATTCCATTCCGTTCGGTTTGACTCCATTCCATTCCATTCCGGTTGATTCCATTGCATTCCTTTCCATTCCATTTAGGATGATTCCATTCCATTCCATTCCTTTCCATTCCATTTAGGTTGACTCCATTCCATTCCATTCCATTCCATTCCATTCCGTTTGATTCTATTCCATTCCATTCCATTCCATTTCATTCGGGATGACTCCATTCCATTCCATTCCATTGCATTCCATTCCATTCCATTCAGGATGATTCCATTCCATTCCATTCCATTCCATTCCATTCCTTTCCATTCAGGTTGTTTCCATTCCATTCCATTCCATCCCATTCCATTCCATTCCATTCAGTTTGACTCCATTCCATACCATTCGGGTTGATTCCATTCCATTCCATTCCATTCCATTCGGGTTGATTCCATTCCATTCCATTCCATTCCATTCCATTCGGGATTATTCCATTCCATTGCATTCCATTCCATTCCAAAGCATTCCATTCGGGTTGATAATATTCTATTCCATTCCGTTCCATTCCATTATTTTCCATTTCATTCCATTCCATTCCGGTTGATTCCATTCCATTCCATTCCATTCGGGTTTACTCCATTCCATTCCATTCCGGTTGATTCCATTCCATTCCTTTCCATTCCATTTAGGTTGATTCCATTCCATTCCATTCCTTTCCATTCCATTTAGGTTGACTCCATTGCATTCCATTCCATTCCATTCCATTCCATTCCATTCCATTCCATTTCATTCGGGTTGATTCCATTCCATTCCATTCCATTCCATTCGGGTTGTTTCTATTCCATTCCATTCCATTCCATTCCATTTGGGTTGATTCCATTCCATTCCAATCTATTCCATTCTTTCCATTCCATTCCATTCCATTCTGGTTGATTCCATTCCATTCCATTCCATTCCATTCCATTCCAATCTATTCCATTCTTTCCATTCCATTCCATTCCATTCTGGTTGATTCCATTCCATTCCATTCCATTCCATTCCATTCCATTCCATTCGGGTTGAATCCATTCCATTCCATTCCATTCCATTCGGGTTGATTCCATTCCATTCCATTCTATTCGGATTGATAACATTCTATTCCATTCCATCCCATTACATTCCATTCTATTCGGGTTGATTCCATTCCATTCCATTCCATTGCATTGCTCTCCATTCGGGTTGATTCCATTCCATTCCATTCCTTTGAATTCCATTCCATTCCATTCCGGTTGACTACATTCCATTCCATTCCATTCTTGTTGATTCCATTCCATTCCTTTCGATTCCACTACATTCCATTCCATTCGATTCCATTCCATTCAGTTTGATTCCATTCCATTCCATTCGATTCCACTCCGTTCCGGTTGATTCCATTCCATTCCAATCCACTCCATTCCTTTCCATTTGGTTTGATTCCATTCCATTCCATTCCATTCCATTCCATTCCATTCCATTCCATTCCGTTCGGGTTGATTCCATTCCATTCCATTCCATTCCATCCCATTCCGTTCGGATTGATACCATTCCATTGCATTCGATTCCATTCCATTCCGTTCCATTCGGGTTGATTCCATTCCATTCCTTTCCATTCCATTCCATTCCATTCCATTCCTTTCGTGTTGATTCAATTCCGTTCCATTCGATTCCATTCGATTCCATTCCATTCCATTCCATTCCATTCCATTCGGAATGATTCCATTCCATTTCATTCCATTCCATTGCATTCCTTTCCATTCCATTCGTGTTGATTCCATTCCATTCCATTCCATTCCATTTGAGTTGATTCCACTCCATTCCATTCCATTCCATTCGAGTTGATTCCATTCCATTCCATTCCATTCCATTCCATTTCATTCCATTCCATTCCATTCGGGTTGGTTCCATTCCATTACGTTTCATTCCATTTCATTCCATTCCATTGCGGTTGATTCCATTCCATTCCATTCCATTCCAGTTGATTCCATTCCATTCCATTCCATTACATTCCATTCCATTCCATTCTATACGTGTTGATTCCATTCCATTCCATTAGGGTTGATTCCATTCCACTCCATTCCATTCCATTCCATTCAATTCCATTCCATTCCATTCCGGTTGATTCCATTCCATTCCATTCCATTCGGTTTGACTCCATTCCATTCCATTCCGTTTGATTCCATTCCATTCCTTTCCATTCCATATACGTTGATTCCATTCCTTTCCATTCCTTTCCATTCCATTTAGGTTGATTCCATTCCATTCCATTCCATTCCATTCCATTCCATTTCATTCGGGTTGATTCCATTCCATTGCAATCCATTCCATTCCATTCCGTTCCATTCTTGTTGATTCTATTTCATTCCATTCCATACCATTCCATTCCATTCCATTTGGGTTGATTCCATTCCATTCCATTCCTTTCCATTCCATTCCATTCCATTCGTGTTGATTCCATTCCATTCCATTCCATTCGGGTTGATAACATTCTGTTCCATTCCATCCCATTCCATTCCATTCCATTCGGGTTTCTTCCATTCCATTCCATTCCATTGCATTCCATTCCATTCTGGTTGATTCCATTTCATTCCTTTCCATGCCATTTGCTTTGATCCCATCCTATTCCATTCCATTGAATTCCATTCAATTCCATTCCGGTTGACTGCATACCATTCCATTCCATTCCATTCCATTCCATTCCATTCCATTCGGGTTGATTCCATTCCATCCCATTCGATTCCACTACAATCCATTCCATTGGATTCCATTCCATTCAGTTTGATTCCATTCCATTCCAATCCACTCCATTCCATTCCATTTCGTTTGGTTCCATTCCATTCCATTCCATTCCATTCCATTCCATTCCACTCCATTCCATTCCATTCGGGTTGATTCCATTCCATTCCATTCCATTCCATTCCATTCCATTCCATTCCATTCGGGTTGATTCCATTCCAATGCATTCCATTCCATTCCATTCCGTTCCATTCGGGCTGATTCCATTCCATTCCATTCCATTCCATTCCATTCCATTCCATTCTGGTTGATTCCTTTCCGTTCCATTCCATTCCATTCCATTCGGATTGATTCCATTCCATTTCATTCCATTCCATTGCATTCTTTTTCATTCCATTTGGGATGATTCCATTCCATTCCATTCCATTCAATTTCGGTTGATTCCATTCCATTCCATTCCATTCCATTCGAGTTGATTCCATTCCATTCCATTCCATTCCATTCCACTCGAATTCGTTCCATTGCATTCCACTCGGGTTGGTTACATTCCATTCCGTTTCATTATATTTCATTCCATTCCATTACTTTCGGGTTGATTCCATTCCATTCCATTGCTTTCCATTCCATTCCATTCCATTCCATTTCATTCGGGTTGATTCCATTCCATTCCATTCCATTCCGTTCCATTCGGGTTAGTTCTATTCCATTCCATTCCATTCCATTCCATTTGGGTTGATTCCATTCCATTCCAATCTATTCCATTCTTTCCATTCCAATCCATTCCATTCTGGTTGATTCCATTCCATTCCATTCCTTTCCATTCCATTCCATTCCATTCGGGTTGAATCCATTCCATTCCATTCCACTCCATTCCATTCCATTCCATTCCATTCCATTCCATTCGGGTTGATTCCATTCCATTCCGTTCGTTTCAATTCCATTCCATTCCGTTCGTTTCAATTCCATTCCATTCCATTCCTGTTAATTCCATTCCATTCCATTCCATTCCATTCGGGTTGATTCCATTCCATTCCATTCCATTCCATTCCACTCCATTCCATTCCATTCCATTCCATTCCATTCCATTCGGGTTGATTCCCTTCCATTCCATTCCATTCTATTCCATACCATTCCATTCGGGTTGATAACATTCCATTCCAATCCGTTCCATTCCATTCCATTACATTTCATTCCATTCCATTCGGGTTGATTCCATTCCACTCCATTCCATTTCTTTCCTTTCCATTTAGGTTGATTCCATTCCATTCCATTCCATTCCATTCCATTCCATTCCATTCCATTCCGGTTGATTCCGTTCCATTCCATTCCATTCCATTCGTGCTGATTCCATTCCATTCCATTCCATTCCATTCCTTTCCATTCCATTCCATTCCATTCCATTCCATTCGTGTTGATTCCATTCCATTCCACTCCATTCCATTCCTTTCCTTTCCATTTAGGTTGGTTCCATTCCATTCCATTCCATTCCGATTGATTCCATTCCATTCCATTCCATTCCATTCCATTCCATTCCATTCCATTCCATTCCGGTTGATTCATTTCCATTCCATTCCATTCCATTTCATTCGGGATGACTCCATTCCATTCCATTCCATTGCATTCCACTCCATTCCATTCGTGTTGATTCCATTCCATTCCATTCGGTTTGACTCCTTTCCATTCCACTCCATTCCATTATATTCCATTCCGGTTGATTCCATTCCATTCAATTCCATTCCATTCCTTTCCATTTGGGTTGATTCCATTCCATTCCATTGCATCCGATTCCATTCCATTCCATTCGGGTTGATTCCATAGCATTCCATTCCATTCCATTCTGGTTTATTCCATTCCATTCCATTCCATTCCATTCGGGTTGATTCCATTCCATTCCATTCCAAACCATTCCATTCGGATTGATAATATTCTATTCCATTCCGTTCCATTCCATTATATTCCATTTCATTCCATTCCATTCCGTTTGATTCCATTCCATTCCATTCCATTCGGTTTGACTCCATTCCATTCCATTCCGGTTGATTCCATTCCGTTCCTTTCCATTCCATTTAGGTTGATTCCATTCCATTCCATTTCTTTCCATTCCATTTAGTTTGATTCCATTCCATTCCATTCCATTCCATTTCATTCGGGTTGATTCCATTCCATTCCATTCCATTCCGTTCCATTCGGGTTGGTTCTATTCCATTCCATTCCATTCCATTCCATTTGGGTTGATTCCATTCCATTCCAATCTTTTCCATTATTTCCATTCCAATCCATTCCATTCTGGTTGATTCCATTCCATTCCATTCCTTTCCATTCCATTCCATTCCATTTGGGTTGAATCCATTCCATTCCATTCCACTCCATTCCATTCCATTCCATTCCATTCCATTCCATTCGGGTTGATTCCATTCCATTCCGTTCGTTTCAATTCCATTCCATTCCGTTCGTTTCAATTCCATTCCATTCCATTCCTGTTAATTCCATTCCATTCCATTCCATTCCATTCGGGTTGATTCCATTCCATTCCACTCCATTCAATTCCATTCCATTCCATTCGGGTTGATTCCCTTCAATTCCATTCCATTCTATTCCATACCATTCCATTCGGGTTGATTCCATTCCACTCCATTCCATTCCTTTCCTTTCCATTTAGTTTGATTCCATTCCATTCCATTCCATTCCATTCCATTCCATTCCATTCCATTCGGGTTGATTCCATTCCATTCCGTTCGTTTCAATTCCATTCCATTCCGTTCGTTTCAATTCCATTCCATTCCATTCCTGTTAATTCCATTCCATTCCATTCCATTCCATTCGGGTTGATTCCATTCCATTCCATTCCATTCCATTCCACTCCATTCCATTCCATTCCATTCCATTCCATTCCATTCCACTCCATTCCATTCCATTCCATTCCATTCCATTCCATTCCATTCAGGTTGATTCCCTTCCATTCCATTCCATTCTATTCCATACCATTCCATTCGGGTTGATAACATTCCATTCCAATCCGTTCCATTCCATTCCGTTACATTTCATTCCATTCCATTCGGGTTGATTCCATTCCACTCCATTCCATTTCTTTCCTTTCCATTTAGGTTGATTCCATTCCTTTCCATTCTATTCCATCCCATTCCATTTGGGTTGATTCCATTCCATTCCATTCCATCCCATTCCATTCCATTCCATTCGCGTGGATTTCATTCCATTTCATACCATTCCATTACATTGGGGTTGATTCTATTCCATTCCATTCCATTCCATTCCATTCCATTCCATTCCATTCCATTCGGGTTGATTCCATTCCATTCCATTCCATTCTGGTTGATTCCATTCCATTCCATTCCATTCCATTCCATTCCATTCCATTCCATTCCATTCCATTCCATTCCATTAGGGTTGATTCCATTCCTTTCCATTCCATTCCATTCCATTCAATTCAATTCCATTCCATTAACTTCCATTCGGGTTGATTCCATTCAATTTCATTCTATTCCTTTGCATTGCCTTCCATTCCATTCTGGTTGATTCCATTCCATTGCATTCCATTCCATTACATTCCATGAAATTCGGGATGATTCCTTTACATTCCATTCCATTCCATTCCATTCCATTCGATTTGATTCCATTCCATTCCATTCCACTGGGGTTGATTCCATTCCATTCCATTCCATTCTGGTTGATTCCATTCCATTCCATTCCATTCCATTCCATTCCATTCCATTCCATTCCAATCGGGTTGATTCCATTCCATTCCATTCCATTCAGGTTGATTGCATTCCATTCCATTCCATTCCATTCCATTCCAGTTGATTCCATTCCATTCCATTCCATTCCATTCCGGTTGATTCCATTCCATTTCATTCCATTCCATTCCATTCCATTCCATTCCGGTTGATTCCATTCCACTCCATTCCATTCCATTCCATTCCATTCCATTCCATTCCATTCGGGTTGATTCCATTCCTTTCCATTCCATTCCATTCCATTCCATTCCATTCCATTCCATTCCATTCGGGATGATTCCATTCCATTTCATTCCATTCCATTGCATTCCATTCCATTCCATTCGGGTTGATTCCATTCGATTCCATTACATTACATTACATTACATGCTTTTCGGGATGATTCCATTCCATTCCATTCCATTCGAGTTGATTCCATTCCATTCCATTGCATTCCATTCGAGTTGATTCCATTCCATTCCATTCCATTGTATTCCATTCGATTTCATTCCATTCCATTCCATTCGGGTTGTTTCCATTCCATTCCGTTTCATTCCATTCCATTCCATTCCATTACATTCGTGTTGATTGCATTCCATTCCATTCCATTCCATTACATTCCGTGACATTCTGGATGATTCCATTCCTTTCCATTCCATTCCATTCCATTCTATTCCATTCGAGTTGATTCCACTCCATTCCATTCCATTCCATTCCATTCGGGTTGATTCCATTCCGTTCCATTATGTTCCATTCCATTCCATTCAATTCAATTCCATTCCATTCCCTTCCATTCGGGTTGATTCCATTCAATTTCATTCTATTGCATTGCATTGCCTTCCATTCCATTCTGGTTGATTCCATTCCATTGCATTCCATTCCATTACATTCCATGAAATTCGGGATGATTCCTTTACATTCCATTCCATTCCATTCCATTCCATTCGATTTGATTTCATTCCATTCCATTCCATTCCATTCCACTGGGGTTGATTCCATTCCATTCCATTCCATTCTGGTTGATTCCATTCCATTCCATTCCATTCCATTCCATTCCATTCCATTCCATTCCAATCGGGTTGATTCCATTCCTTTCCTTTCCATTCCATTCCATTCCATTCAATTCCATTCCATTCCCTTCCATTTGGGTTGATTCCATTCAATTTCATTCTATTGCATTGCATTCCCTTCCATTCCATTCTGGTTGATTCCATTCCATTGCATTCCATTCCATTACATTCCATGCCATTCGGGATGATTCCTTTCCATTCCATTCCATTCCATTCCATTCGATTTGATTCCATTCCACTCCATTCCATACCACTCCATTTTATTCCATTCGATTTCTTTCCATTCCATTTTATTCGGGTTGGTTCCATTCCATTCAGTTTCATTCCATTCCATTCCATTCCGTGACATTCGGCTTGATTCCATTCCATTCCATTCCATTCCTTTCGGGTTGATTCCATTCCATTCCATTGCATTCCATTTCATTCCATTCTGGTTGATTCCATTCCATTCCATTCCATTCCATTCCATTCCATTCCATTCGTGTTGATTCCATTCCATTCCATTTCATTCCATTCTGGTTGATTCCATTCCATTCCATTCCATTCCATTCCATTCCATTCGTGTTGATTCCATTCCATTGCATTCCATTCCATACCATTCCATTCGGGTTGATAACATCCCATTCCATTCCATGCCATTCCATTCCATTCCATTCCAATCCATTCCATTCCATTCCATTCGTGTTGATTCCATTCCATTCAATTCCATTCGGTTTGACTCCATTCCATTCCATTCCATCTGGTTGATTCCATTCCATTCCATTCCATTCCTTTCCATTCCATTTAGGTTGATTGCATTCCATTCTATTCCTTTCCGGTTGATTCCATTCCATTCCATTCCATTCCATTCCATTCCATTCCATTCGGTTTGTTTGCATTCCATTCCATTCCGTTCCATTCCATTCCATTCCTTTCCATTCCATTCCATTCGTGTTGATTCCATTCCATTCCATTCCATCCCATTACATTCCATTCCATTCGGGTGGATTCCATTCGTTTTCTTTCCATTCCAATACAATCGGGTGGATTCTATTCCATTCCATTCCATTCCATTCCATTCCATTCCATTCCATTCGGGTTGATTCCTTTCCATTCCATTCCATTCCATTCCATTCCATTCCATTCCGGTTGATTCCATTCCACTCCATTCCATTCCATTCCATTCCATTCCATTCCATTCGGGTTGATTCCATTCCGTTCCATTCCATTCCATTCCATTCCATTCCATTCCATTCCATTCCATTCGGGATGATTCCATTCCATTTCATTCCATTCCATTGCATTCCATTCCATTCCATTCGTGTTGATTCCATTCCATTCCATTCCATTGGGTTGATTCCATTCCATTCCATTCCATTCCATTCCTTTCGGGTTGATTCCATACCATTCCATTCCATTCCATTACATTACATTACATTCGGTTTGATTACATACTATTCCACTCCATTTCGTTCCATTCCATTCTGGTTGATTCTTTTCCGTTTCATTCCATTCCATTCCATTCCATTCCATTCCATTCTGGTTCATTCCATTCGGGTTGATTCTTTTCCATTTCATTCCATTCCATTCCATTCCATTAAATTCTGGTTAATTCCGTTCCATTCAATTCCATTGATTCCATTCACGTTGATTCCATTCCATTCCATTCCATTCCATTCGGGTTGTTTGCATTCCATTCCATTCCGTTCCATTCCATTCCATTCCTTTCCATTCCATTCCATTCATGTTGATTCCATTCCATTCCATTCCATCCCATTCCATTCCATTCCATTCGGGTGGATTCCATTCGTTTTCATTCCATTCCAATACATTCGGGTTGATTCTATTCCATTCCATTCCATTCCATTCCATTCAATTCCATTCCATTCCATTCCACTCGGGTTGATTCCATTCCATTCCATTCCATTCCTTTCGGGTTGATTCCATTCCATTCCTTTGCATTCCATTTCATTCCATTCTGGTTGATTCCATTCCATTCCATTCCATTCCATTCCATTCCATTCCATTCCATTCGTGTTGATTCCATTCCATTCCATTCCATTCCATTCCATTCCATTCCATTCCATACCATTCCATTCGGGTTGATAACATCCCATTACATTCCATGCCATTCCATTCCATTCCATTCCAATCCATTCCATTCCATTCCATTCATGTTGATTCCATTCCATTCAATTCCATTCGGTTTGACTCCATTCCATTCCATTCCATCTGGTTGATTCCATTCCATTCCATTCCATTCCTTTCCATTCCATTTAGGTTGATTCCATTCCATTCCATTCCTTTCCGGTTGATTCCATTCCATTCAATTCCATTCCATTCCATTCCATTCCATTCAATTCGGGTTTATTCCATTCCATTCCATTCCATTGGTGTTGATTCCATTCCATTCCATTACATTCCATTCCTTTCGGGTTGATTCCATACCATTCCATTCCATTACATTACATTCCATTCCATTCGGTTTGATTACATACCATTCCATTCCTTTACGTTCCATTCCATTGGGGTTGATTCTTTTCCATTTCATTCCATTCCATTCCATTCCATTCCATTCTGGTTCATTCCATTCGGGTTGATTCTTTTCCATTTCATTCCATTCCATTCCATTCCATTAAATTCTGGTTAATTCCGTTCCATTCAATTCCATTCCATTTCATTCACGTTGATTCCATTCCATTCCATTCCATTCCATTCCATTCCATTCCCTTTCATTCGGGTTGTTTGCATTCCATTCCATTCCGTTCCATTCCATTCCATTCCTTTCCATTCCATTCCATTCGTGTTGATTCCATTCCATTCCATTCCATCCCATTCCATTCCATTCCATTCGGGTGGATTCCATTAGTTTTCATTCCATTCCAATACACTCAGGTGGATTCTATTCCATTCCATTCCATTCCATTCCATTCCATTCCATTCGGGTTGATTCCATTCCATTCCATTCCATTCCATTCCATTCCATTCCATTCCATTCCATTCCGGTTGATTCCTTTCCACTCCATTCCATTCCATTCCATTCCATTCCATTCCATTCCATTCGGGTTGATTCCATTCCGTTCCATTCCATTCCATTCCATTCGGGATGATTCCATTCCATTTCATTCCATTCCATTGCATTCCATTCCATTCCATTCGTGTTGATTCCATTCCATTCCATTCAATTGGGTTGATTCCATTCCATTCCATTCCATTCCATTACATTACATGCTTTTCGGGATGATTCCATTCCATTCCATTCCATTCCATTCGAGTTGATTCCATTCCATTCCATTGCATTCCATTCGAGTTTATTCCACTCCATTCCATTCCATTCCATTCCATTTGGGTTGATTCCATTCCGTTCCATTCCATTCCATTGCAACCCATTCCATTCCATTCGGGTTGATTCCATTCCATTCCATTCCATTCCATTACATTCCATGCCATTCGGGATGATTCCATTCCATTCGATTCCATTCCATTACATTCGAGTTGATTCCATTCCGTTCCTTTCCATTCCATTCCATTCCATTCGTGTTGATTCCATGCCAATTCATTCCATTCCATTGCATTCCATTCCATTCCAATCGGGTTGATTCCATTCCATTCCATTCCATTCAGGTTGATTGCATTCCATTCCATTCCATTCCATTCCATTCCATTCCATTCCATTCCAGTTGATTCCATTCCATTCCATTCCATTCCATTCCATTCCGGTTGATTCCATTCCATTATATTCCATTCCATTCCTGTTGATTCCATTCCATTATATTCCATTCCATTCCGGTTGATTCCATTCCATTTTATTCCATTCCATTCCGGTTGATTCCTTTCCATTTTATTCCATTCCATTCCGTTTGATTCCACTCCATTCGATTCCATTCCATTCCATTCCATTCGGGTTGATTCCATTCCATTCCACTCCATTCCATTCCATTCCGGTTGATTCCATACCATTCCATTCCATTCCATTCCATTCTATTCCATTCCATTCCATTCCATTCGGGTTGACTCCATTCCATTCCATTCCATCCCATTACATTCCATTCGGGTTTACTCCATTCCATTCCATTCCATCCCATTCCATTCCATTCTATTCCTTTACATTCCATTCGGGTTGATTGCATTTCATTCCATTCCATTCTGGTTGATTCCATTCCATTCCATTCCATTCCATTCCATTAGGGTTGATTCCATTCCTTTCCATTCCATTCCATTCCATTCCATTCAATTCCATTCCATTCCCTACCATTCGGGTTGATTCCATTCAATTTCATTCTAATCCATTGCATTGCCTTCCATTCCATTCTGGTTGATTCCATTCCATTGCATTCCATTCCATTACATTCCATGCCATTCGGGATGATTCCTTTCCATTCCATTCCATTCCATTCCATTCGATTTGATTCCATTCCACTCCATTCCATTCCACTCCATTTTATTCCATTCGATTTCTTTCCATTCCATTTTATTCGGGTTGGTTCCATTCCATTCAGTTTCATTCCATTCCATTCCATTCCGTGACATTCGGCTTGATTCCATTCCATTCCATTCCATTCCTTTCGGGTTGATTCCATTCCATTCCATTGCATTCCATTTCATTCCATTCTGGTTGATTCCATTCCATTCCATTCCATTCCATTCCATTCGTGTTGATTCCATTCCATTCCATTTCATTCCATTCTGGTTGATTCCATTCCATTCCATTCCATTCCATTCCATTCCATTCCATTCGTGTTGATTCCATTCCATTGCATTCCATTCCATACCATTCCATTCGGGTTGATAACATCCCATTCCATTCCATGCCATTCCATTCCATTCCATTCCAATCCATTCCATTCCATTCCATTCGTGTTGATTCCATTCCATTCAATTCCATTCGGTTTGACTCCATTCCATTCCATTCCATCTGGTTGATTCCATTCCATTCCATTCCATTCCTTTCCATTCCATTTAGGTTGATTCCATTCCATTCTATTCCTTTCCGGTTGATTCCATTCCATTCCATTCCATTCCATTCCATTCCATTCCATTCCATTCCATTCGGGTTGTTTGCATTCCATTCCATTCCGTTCCATTCCATTCCATTCCTTTCCATTCCATTCCATTCGTGTTGATTCCATTCCATTCCATTCCATCCCATTCCATTCCATTCCATTCGGGTGGATTCCATTCGTTTTCTTTCCATTCCAATACACTCGGGTGGATTCTATTCCATTCCATTCCATTCCATTCCATTCCATTCCATTCCATTCCATTCGGGTTGATTCCTTTCCATTCCATTCCATTCCATTCCATTCCATTCCATTCCGGTTGATTCCATTCCACTCCATTCCATTCCATTCCATTCCATTCCATTCCATTCCATTCGGGTTGATTCCATTCCGTTCCATTCCATTCCATTCCATTCCATTCCATTCGGGATGATTCCATTCCATTTCATTCCATTCCATTGCATTCCATTCCATTCCATTCGTGTTGATTCCATTCCATTCCATTCCATTGGGTTGATTCCATTCCATTCCATTCCTTTCGGGTTGATTCCATACCATTGCATTCCATTCCATTACATTACATTACATTCAGTTTGATTACATACCATTCCACTCCATTTCGTTCCATTCCATTCTGGTTGATTCTTTTCCGTTTCATTCCATTCCATTCCATTCCATTCCATTCCATTCCATTCTGGTTCATTCCATTCGGGTTGATTCTTTTCCATTTCATTCCATTCCATTCCATTCCGTTAAATTCTGGTTAATTCCGTTCCATTCAATTCCATTGATTCCATTCACGTTGATTCCATTCCATTCCATTCCATTCCATTCGGGTTGTTTGCATTCCATTCCATTCCGTTCCATTCCATTCCATTCCTTTCCATTCCATTCCATTCATGTTGATTCCATTCCATTCCATTCCATCCCATTCCATTCCATTCCATTCGGGTGGATTCCATTCGTTTTCATTCCATTCCAATACATTCGGGTTGATTCTATTCCATTCCATTCCATTCCATTCCATTCCATTCCATTCCATTCCATTCCATTCGGGTTGATTCCATTCCATTCCATTCCATTCCATTCCATTCCGGTTGATACCATTCCACTCCATTCCATTCCACTCCATTCCATTCGATTCCATTCGGGTTGATTCCATTCCGTTCCATTCCATTCCATTCCATTCCACTCCATTCCATTCCATTCGGGATGATTCCATTCCATTTCATTCCATTCCATTGCATTCCATTCCATTCCATCCGGGTTGATTCCATTCCATTCCATTCCATTACATTACATTACATGCTTTTCGGGATGATTCCATTCCATTCCATTCCATTCCATTCCATTCGAGTTGATTCCATTCCATTCCATTGCATTCCATTCGAGTTGATTCCACTCCATTCCATTCCATTCCATTCCATTTGGGTTGATTCCATTCCGTTCCATTCCATTCCATTGCATTGCATTCCATTCCATTCGTGTTGATTCCATTCCATTCCATTCCATTCCATTTCATTCCATGCCATTCGGGATGATTCCATTCCATTCGATTCCATTCCATTACATTCGAGTTGATTCCATTCCGTTCCTTTCCACTCCATTCCATTCCATTCGTGTTGATTCCATGCCATTTCATTCCATTCCATTGCATTCCATTCCATTCCAATCGGGTTGATTCCATTCCATTCCATTCCATTCAGGTTGATTGCATTCCATTCCATTCCATTCCATTCCATTCCATTCCATTCCGGTTGATTCCATTCCATTCCATTCCATTCCATTCCATTCCATTCCTGTTGATTCCATTCCATTATATTCCATTCCATTCCGGTTGATTCCATTCCATTTTATTCCATTCCATTCCGGTTGATTCCTTTCCATTTTATTCCATTCCATTCCGTTTGATTCCATTCCATTCGATTCCATTCCATTCCATTCCATTCGGGTTGATTCCATTCCATTCCATTCCATTCCATTCCATTCCATTCCATTCCGGTTGATTCCATACCATTCCATTCCATTCCATTCCATTCTATTCCATTCCATTCCATTCCATTCGGGTTGACTCCATTCCATTCCATTCCATCCCATTCCATTCCATTCTATTCCTTTACATTCCATTCGGGTTGATTGCATTTCATTCCAATCCATTCCATTCCATTCCATTCAGGTTGATTGCATTCCATTCCATTCCATTCCAATCTATTCCATTCGAGTTGATTCCGTTCAATTCCATTGCATTCCATTCCATTCCATTCCATTCCATTCCATTCGGGTTGATTCCATTCCATTCCATTACATTCAATTCCATTCCATTCCATTGCATTCCATTCGGGTTGATTCCATACCATTCCATTTCATTCCATTCCATTCCATTCCATTCCGGTTGACTCCATTCCATTCCATTCCATCACATTCCATTCCATTCCATTCCATTCCATCCCATTCCATTCCATTCCATTCCATTACATTACATTCGGGTTGATTCTATTCCATTCCATTCCATTCGGGTTTATTCTGTTCCATTCCATTCCATTCCATTCGGTATGTTTCCATTCCACTCCATTCCATTCAATTCCATTCCATTCCATTCCTTTCGGGTTGATTCCACTCCATTCCATTCCATTCCATTCCATTCCATTCCATTCCATTCCTGTTGATTCCATTCCATTATATTCCATTCCATTCCGGTTGATTCCATTCCATTTTATTCCATTCCATTCCGGTTGATTCCTTTCCATTTTATTCCATTCCATTCCGTTTGATTCCATTCCATTCGATTCCATTCCATTCCATTCCATTCGGGTTGATTCCATTCCATTCCATTCCATTCCATTCCATTCCATTCCATTCCGGTTGATTCCATACCATTCCATTCCATTCCATTCCATTCTATTCCATTCCATTCCATTCCATTCGGGTTGACTCCATTCCATTCCATTCCATCCCATTCCATTCCATTCTATTCCTTTACATTCCATTCGGGTTGATTGCATTTCATTCCAATCCATTCCATTCCATTCCATTCAGGTTGATTGCTTTCCATTCCATTCCATTCCAATCTATTCCATTCGAGTTGATTCCGTTCAATTCCATTGCATTGCATTCCATTCCATTCCATTCCATTCCATTCGGGTTGATTCCATTCCATTCCATTACATTCAATTCCATTCCATTCCATTGCATTCCATTCGGGTTGATTCCATACCATTCCATTTCATTCCATTCCATTCCATTCCATTCCGGTTGACTCCATTCCATTCCATTCCATCACATTCCATTCCATTCCATTCCATTCCATCCCATTCCATTCCATTCCATTCCATTACATTACATTCGGGTTGATTCTATTCCATTCCATTCCATTCGGGTTTATTCTGTTCCATTCCATTCCATTCCATTCGGTATGTTTCCATTCCACTCCATTCCATTCAATTCCATTCCATTCCATTCCTTTCGGGTTGATTCCACTCCATTCCATTCCATTCCATTCCATTCCATTCGTGTTGATTCCATTCCATTCCATTCCATTCCATTCCATTCCAACCCATTCCATTCCATTCCATTCGTGTTGATTCCATTCCATTCAATTCCATTCGGTTTGACTCCATTCCATTCCATTCCATCTGGTTGATTCCATTCCATTCCATTCCATTCCTTTCCATTCCATTTAGGTTGATTCCATTCCATTCCATTCCTTTCCGGTTGATTCCATTCCATTCAATTCCATTCCATTCCATTCCATTCTATTCAATTCGGGTTTATTCCATTCCATTCCATTCCATTCCATTGGTGTTGATTCCATTCCATTCCATTACATTCCATTCCTTACGGGTTGATTCCATACCATTCCATTCCATTACATTACATTCCATTCCATTCGGTTTGATTACATACCATTCCATTCCTTTACGTTGCATTCCATTGGGGTTGATTCTTTTCCATTTCATTCCATTCCATTCCATTCCATTCCATTCTGGTTCATTCCATTCGGGTTGATTCTTTTCCATTTCATTCCATTCCATTAAATTCTGGTTAATTCCGTTCCATTCAATTCCATTCCATTCCATTCACGTTGATTCCATTCCATTCCATTCCATTCCATTCCATTTCATTCGGGTTGTTTGCATTCCCTTCCATTCCGTTCCATTCCATTCCATTCCTTTCCATTCCATTCCATTCGTGTTGATTCCATTCCATTCCATTCCATCCCATTCCATTCCATTCCATTCGGGTGGGTTCCATTCGTTTTCATTCCATTCCAATACACTCGGGTGGATTCTATTCCATTCCATTCCATTCCATTCCATTCCATTCCATTCCATTCCATTCGGGTTGATTCCATTCCGTTCCATTCCATTCCATTCCATTCCATTCCATTCGGGATGATTCCATTCCATTTCATTCCATTCCATTGCATTCCATTCCATTCCATTCGTGTTGATTCCATTCCATTCCATTCCATTGGGTTGATTCCATTCCATTCCATTCCATTCCATTCCATTACATTACATGCTTTTCGGGATGATTCCATTCCATTCCATTCCATTCCATTCGAGTTGATTCCATTCCATTCCATTGCATTCCATTCGAGTTGATTCCACTCCATTCCATTCCATTCCATTCCATTTGGGTTGATTCCATTCCGTTCCATTCCATTCCATTGCATTCCATTCCATTCCATTCCGGTTGATTCCATTCCATGCCATTCCATTCCATTACATTCCATGCCATTCGGGATGATTCCATTCCATTCGATTCCATTCCATTACATTCGAGTTGATTCCATTCCGTTCCTTTCCATTCCATTCCATTCCATTCGTGTTGATTCCATGCCATTTCATTCCATTCCATTGCATTTCATTCCATTCCAATCGGGTTGATTCCATTCCATTCCATTACATTCAGGTTGATTGCATTCCATTCCATTCCATTCCATTCCATTCCATTCCATTCCATTCCATTCCAGTTGATTACATTCCAATCCATTCCATTCTATTCCATTCCGGTTGATTCCCTTCCATTATATTCCATTCCATTCCGGTTGATTCCATTCCATTTTATTCCATTCCATTCCGGTTGATTCCTTTCCATTTTATTCCATTCCATTCCGTTTGATTCCATTCCATTCGATTCCATTCCATTCCATTCCATTCGGGTTGATTCCATTCCATTCCATTCCATTCCATTCCATTCCGGTTGATTCCATACCATTCCATTCCATTCCATTCCATTCTATTCCATTCCATTCCATTCGGGTTGACTCCATTCCATTCCATTCCATCCCATTCCTTTCCATTCTATTCCTTTACATTCCATTCGGGTTGATTGCATTTCATTCCAATCCATTCCATTCCATTCCATTCAGGTTGATTGCATTCCATTCCATTCCATTCCAATCTATTCCATTCGGGTTGATTCCGTTCAATTCAATTCCATTCCATTCCATTCCATTCCATTCCATTCCATTCGGGTTGATTCCATTCCATTCCATTCCATTCAATTCCATTCCATTCCATTGCATTCCATTCGGGTTGATTCCATACCATTCCATTTCATTCCATTCCATTCCATTCCATTCCGTTTGACTCCATTCCATTCCATTCCATCACATTCCATTCCATTCCATTCCATTCCATCCCATTCCATTCCATTCCATTCCATTACATTACATTCGGGTTGATTCTATTCCATTCCATTCCATTCGGGTTTATTCTGTTCCATTCCATTCCATTCCATTCGGTATGTTTCCATTCCACTCCATTCCATTCAATTCCATTCCATTCCATTCCTTTCGGTTTGATTCCACTCCATTCCATTCCATTCCATTCCAGTCTTGTTGATTCCATTCCATTCCATTCCTTTCCATTCCATTCCATTCCATTCCATTCGTGTTGATTCCTTTCCATTCTATTCCATCCCATTCCATTTGGGTTGATTCCATTCCATTCCATTCCATCCCATTCCATTCCATTCCATTCGCGTGGATTTCATTCCATTTCATACCATTCCATTACATTGGGGTTGATTCTATTCCATTCCATTCCATTCCATTCCATTCCATTCCATTCCATTCCATTCGGGTTGATTCCATTCAATTCCATTCCATTCTGGTTGATTCCATTCCATTCCATTCCATTCCATTCCATTAGGGTTGATTCCATTCCTTTCCATTCCATTCCATTCCATTCCATTCAATTCCATTCTATTCCCTACCATTCGGGTTGATTCCATTCAATTTCATTCTAATCCATTGCATTGCCTTCCATTCCATTCTGGTTGATTCCATTCCATTGCATTCCATTCCATTACATTCCATGAATTTCGGGATTATTCCTTTACATTCCATTCCATTCCATTCGATTTGATTCCATTCCATTCCATTCCATTCCATTCCATTCCATTCCATTCCATTCCATTCCACTCGGGTTGATTCCATTCCATTCCATTCCATTCTGGTTGATTCCATTCCACTCCATTCCATTCCATTCCATTCCATTCCATTCCAATCGGGTTGATTCCATTCCTTTCCATTCCATTCCATTCCATTCCATTCCATTCCATTCCATTCGGATTTATTCCGTTCCATTCCATTCCATCCCATTCCATTCCATTCCTTTTGGGTTGATTCCATACCATTCCATTCCATTCCATTACATGACATTCCATTCGGGTTGATTCCATACGATTCCATTCCATTACATTACATTCCAATACATCCCATTCCATTCAGGTTGCTTTTATTCCATTCCATTACTTTCCATTCCATATCATTCCATTCCTTACCATTCAGGTTGATTGCATTCCATTCCATTCCATTCAATTCCATTCGGGTTGATTCCTTTCCATTGCATTCCGTTCTGTGCCATTCCATTCCATTCCATTAAGGTTGATTCCATTCCATTCCATTCCATTTCATTCGGGTTGATTCCATTCCATTCCATTCCATTCCATTCCATTCCATTCCATTCCATTCCATTCCATTCGGGTTGATTCCATTGCATTCCATTCCATTCCATTCCATTCCACTCCACTCCATTCGGATTGATTCCAATCCATTCCATTCCATTCCATTCAAGTCCATTCCATTCCAATCCATTCCTTTCCTTTCCATTCCATTCCATTCTGGATGATTCCATTCCATTCCATTCCATTCCATTCGGTTTGATTCCATTCCATTCCATTCCATTCCATTAAATTGTGGTTCATTCTATTCCATTCCGTTCCCTTCCATTCCATTCCATTCCTTTCAGGTTGATTCCATTCCATTCCATTCCATTCCATTCTATTGCATTCCATTTCATTCTGGTTGATTCCATTCCGTTCCATTCCATTCCATTCCATTCCATTCCATTCGGGTTGATTCCATTCGGTTCCATTACATTACATTACATTACATGCTTTTCGGGATGATTCCATTCCATTCCATTCCATTCGAGTTGATTCCATTCCATTCCATTGCATTCCATTCGAGTTGATTCCATTCCATTCCATTCCATTCCATTCCATTGTATTCCATTCGATTTCATTCTGTTCCATTCCATTCGGGTTGTTTCCATTCCATTCCGTTTCATTCCATTCCATTCCATTCCATTACATTCGTGTTGATTGCATTCCATTCCATTCCATTCCATTACATTCCGTGCCATTCTGGATGATTCCATTCCTTTCCATTCCACTCCATTCCATTCCATTCCATTCCATTCGGGTTGATTCCATTCCGTTCCATTCCGTTCCATTCCATTCCATTCCATTCAATTCAATTCCATTCCATTAACTTCCATTCGGTTTGATTCCATTCAATTTCATTCTATTCCTTTGCATTGCCTTCCATTCCATTCTGGTTGATTCCATTCCATTGCATTCCATTCCATTACATTCCATGAAATTCGGGATGATTCCTTTACATTCCATTCCATTCCATTCCATTCCATTCGATTTGATTCCATTCCATTCCATTCCATTCCATTCCACTGGGGTTGATTCCATTCCATTCCATTCCATTCTGGTTGATTCCATTCCATTCCATTCCTTTCCATTCCATTCCATTCCATTCCATTCCAATCGGGTTGATTCCATTCCATTCCATTCCATTCAGGTTGATTGCATTCCATTCCATTCCATTCCATTCCATTCCAGTTGATTCCATTCCATTCCATTCCATTCCATTCCGGTTGATTCCATTCCATTCCATTCCATTCCATTCCATTCCATTCCGGTTGATTCCATTCCACTCCATTCCATTCCATTCCATTCCATTCCATTCGGATTGATTCCATTCCGTTCCATTCCATTCCATTCCATTCCATTCCATTCCATTCCATTCGGGATGATTCCATTCCATTTCATTCCATTCCATTGCATTCCATTCCATTCCATTCGGGTTGATTCCATTCGATTCCATTACATTACATTACATTACATGCTTTTCGGGATGATTCCATTCCATTCCATTCCATTCGAGTTGATTCCATTCCATTCCATTGCATTCCATTCGAGTTGATTCCATTCCATTCCATTCCATTGTATTCCATTCGATTTTATTCCATTCCATTCCATTCGGGTTGTTTCCATTCCATTCCGTTTCATTCCATTCCATTCCATTCCATTACATTCGTGTTGATTGCATTCCATTCCATTCCATTCCATTACATTCCGTGCCATTCTGGATGATTCCATTCCTTTCCATTCCATTCCATTCCATTCTATTCCATTCGAGTTGATTCCACTCCATTCCATTCCATTCCATTCCATTCGGGTTGATTCCATTCCGTTCCATTATGTTCCATTCCATTCCATTCAATTCAATTCCATTCCATTCCCTTCCATTCGGGTTGATTCCATTCAATTTCATTCTATTGCATTGCATTGCCTTCCATTCCATTCTGGTTGATTCCATTCCATTGCATTCCATTCCATTACATTCCATGAAATTCGGGATGATTCCTTTACATTCCATTCCATTCCATTCCATTCCATTCGATTTGATTTCATTCCTTTCCATTCCATTCCATTCCACTGGGGTTGATTCCATTCCATTCCATTCCATTCTGGTTGATTCCATTCCATTCCATTCCATTCCATTCCATTCCATTCCAATCGGGTTGATACCATTCCTTTCCTTTCCATTCCATTCCATTCAATTCCATTCCATTCCCTTCCATTTGGGTTGATTCCATTCAATTTCATTCTATTGCATTGCATTCCCTTCCATTCCATTCTGGTTGATTCCATTCCATTGCATTCCATTCCATTACATTCCATGCCATTCGGGATGATTCCTTTCCATTCCATTCCATTCCATTCGATTTGATTCCATTCCACTCCATTCCATTCCACTCCATTTTATTCCATTCGATTTCTTTCCATTCCATTTTATTCGGGTTGGTTCCATTCCATTCAGTTTCATTCCATTCCATTCCATTCCGTGACATTCGGCTTGATTCCATTCCATTCCATTCCATTCCTTTCAGGTTGATTCCATTCCATTCCATTGCATTCCATTTCATTCCATTCTGGTTGATTCCATTCCATTCCATTCCATTTCATTCCATTCCATTCGTGTTGATTCCATTCCATTCCATTTCATTCCATTCTGGTTGATTCCATTCCATTCCATTCCATTCCATTCCATTCCATTCCATTCGTGTTGATTCCATTCCATTCCATTCCATTCCATACCATTCCATTCGGGTTGATAACATCCCATTCCATTCCATGCCATTCCATTCCATTCCATTCCAATCCATTCCATTCCATTCCATTCGTGTTGATTCCATTCCATTCAATTCCATTCGGTTTGACTCCATTCCATTCCATTCCATCTGGTTGATTCCATTCCATTCCATTCCATTCATTTCCATTCCATTTAGGTTGATTCCATTCCATTCTATTCCTTTCCGGTTGATTCCATTCCATTCCATTCCATTCCATTCCATTCCATTCGGTTTGTTTGCATTCCATTCCATTCCGTTCCATTCCATTCCATTCCTTTCCATTCCATTCCATTCGTGTTGATTCCATTCCATTCCATTCCATCCCATTCCATTCCATTCCATTCGGGTGGATTCCATTCGTTTTCTTTCCATTCCAATACAATCGGGTGGATTCTATTCCATTCCATTCAATTCCATTCCATTCCATTCCATTTCATTCGGGTTGATTCCTTTCCATTCCATTCCATTCCATTCCATTCCATTCCATTCCGGTTGATTCCATTCCACTCCATTCCATTCCATTCCATTCCATTCCATTCCATTCCATTCCATTCGGGTTGATTCCATTCCGTTCCATTCCATTCCATTCCATTCCATTCCATTCCATTCGGGATGATTCCATTCCATTTCTTTCCATTCCATTGCATTGCATTCCATTCCATTCGGGTTGATTCCATTCGATTCCATTACATTACATTACATTACATGCTTTTCGGGATGATTCCATTCCATTCCATTCCATTCGAGTTGATTCCATTCCATTCCATTGCATTCCATTCGAGTTGATTCCATTCCATTCCATTCCATTGTATTCCATTCGATTTCATTCCATTCCATTCCATTCGGGTTGTTTCCATTCCATTCCGTTTCATTCCATTCCATTCCATTCCATTACATTCGTGTTGATTGCATTCCATTCCATTCCATTCCATTACATTCCGTGCCATTCTGGATGATTCCATTCCTTTCCATTCCATTCCATTCCATTCTATTCCATTCGAGTTGATTCCACTCCATTCCATTCCATTCCATTCCATTCCATTCGGGTTGATTCCATTCCGTTCCATTATGTTCCATTCCATTCCATTCAATTCAATTCCATTCCATTCCCTTCCATTCGGGTTGATTCCATTCAATTTCATTCTATTGCATTGCATTGCCTTCCATTCCATTCTGGTTGATTCCATTCCATTGCATTCCATTCCATTACATTCCATGAAATTCGGGATGATTCCTTTACATTCCATTTCATTCCATTCCATTCCATTCGATTTGATTTCATTCCATTCCATTCCATTCCATTCCACTGGGGTTGATTCCATTCCATTCCATTCCATTCTGGTTGATTCCATTCCATTCCATTCCATTCCATTCCATTCCATTCCATTCCATTCCAATCGGGTTGATTCCACTCCTTTCCTTTCCATTCCATTCCATTCCATTCAATTCCATTCCATTCCCTTCCATTTGGGTTGATTCCATTCAATTTCATTCTATTGCATTGCATTCCCTTCCATTCCATTCTGGTTGATTCCATTCCATTGCATTCCATTCCATTACCTTCCATGCCATTCGGGATGATTCCTTTCCATTCCATTCCATTCCATTCCATTCGATTTGATTCCATTCCACTCCATTCCATTCCACTCCATTTTATTCCATTCGATTTCTTTCCATTCCATTTTATTCGGGTTGGTTCCATTCCATTCAGTTTCATTCCATTCCATTCCATTCCGTGACATTCGGCTTGATTCCATTCCATTCCATTCCGTTCCTTTCGGGTTGATTCCATTCCATTCCATTGCATTCCATTTCATTCCATTCTGGTTGATTCCATTCCATTCCATTCCATTCCATTCCATTCCATTCGTGTTGATTCCATTCCATTCCATTTCATTCCATTCTGGTTGATTCCATTCCATTCCATTCCATTCCATTCCATTCCATTCCATTCGTGTTGATTCCATTCCATTCCATTCCATTCCATACCATTCCATTCGGGTTGATAACATCCCATTCCATTCCATGCCATTCCATTCCATTCCATTCCAATCCATTCCATTCCATTCCATTCGTGTTGATTCCATTCCATTCAATTCCATTTGGTTTGACTCCATTCCATTCCATTCCATCTGGTTGATTCCATTCCATTCCATTCCATTCCTTTCCATTCCATTTAGGTTGATTCCATTCCATTCTATTCCTTTCCGGTTGATTCCATTCCATTCCATTCCATTCCATTCCATTCCATTCCATTCCATTCCATTCCATTCGGTTTGTTTGCATTCCATTCCATTCCGTTCCATTCCATTCCATTCCTTTCCATTCCATTCCATTCGTGTTGATTCCATTCCATTCCATTCCATCCCATTCCATTCCATTCCATTCGGGTGGATTCCATTCGTTTTCTTTCCATTCCAATACAATCGGGTGGATTCTATTCCATTCCATTCCATTCCATTCCATTCCATTCCATTCCATTCGGGTTGATTCCTTTCCATTCCATTCCATTCCATTCCATTCCATTCCATTCCGGTTGATTCCATTCCACTCCATTCCATTCCATTCCATTCCATTCCATTCCATTCCATTCGGGTTGATTCCATTCCGTTCCATTCCATTCCATTCCATTCCATTCCATTCCATTCGGGATGATTCCATTCCATTTCATTCCATTCCATTGCATTCCATTCCATTCCATTCGTGTTGATTCCATTCCATTCCATTCCATTGGGTTGATTCCATTCCATTCCATTCCATTCCATTCCTTTCGGGTTGATTCCATACCATTCCATTCCATTCCATTCCATTACATTACATTACATTCGGTTTGATTACATACCATTCCACTCCATTTCGTTCCATTCCATTCTGGTTGATTCTTTTCCGTTTCATTCCATTCCATTCCATTCCATTCCATTCCATTCTGGTTCATTCCATTCGGGTTGATTCATTTCCATTTCATTCCATTCCATTCCATTCCGTTAAATTCTGGTTAATTCCGTTCCATTCAATTCCATTGATTCCATCCACGTTGATTCCATTCCATTCCATTCCATTCCATTCGGGTTGTTTGCATTCCATTCCATTCCGTTCCATTCCATTCCATTCCTTTCCATTCCATTCCATTCATGTTGATTCCATTCCATTCCATTCCATCCCATTCCATTCCATTCCATTCGGGTGGATTCCATTCGTTTTAATTCCATTCCAATACATTCGGGTTGATTCTATTCCATTCCATTCCATTCCATTCCATTCCATTCCATTCGGGTTGATTCCATTCCATTCCATTCCATTCCATTCCATTCCATTCCATTCCATTCCATTCCGGTTGATACCATTCCACTCCATTCCATTCCACTCCATTCCATTCGATTCCATTCGGGTTGATTCCATTCCGTTCCATTCCATTCCATTCTTTCCACTCCATTCCATTCCATTCTGGATGATTCCATTCCATTTCATTCCATTCCATTGCATTCCATTCCATTCCATCCGGGTTGATTCCATTCCATTCCATTCCATTACATTACATTACATGCTTTTCGGGATGATTCCATTCCATTCCATTCCATTCCATTCCATTCGAGTTGATTCCATTCCATTCCATTGCATTCCATTCGAGTTGATTCCACTCCATTCCATTCCATTCCATTCCATTTGGGTTGATTCCATTCCGTTCCATTCCATTCCATTGCATTGCATTCCATTCCATTCGTGTTGATTCCATTCCTTTCCATTCCATTCCATTTCATTCCATGCCATTCGGGATGATTCCATTCCATTCGATTCCATTCCATTACATTCGAGTTGATTCCATTCCGTTCCTTTCCATTCCATTCCATTCCATTCGTGTTGATTCCATGCCATTTCATTCCATTCCATTGCATTCCATTCCATTCCAATCGGGTTGATTCCATTCCATTCCATTCCATTCAGGTTGATTGCATTCCATTCCATTCCATTCCATTCCATTCCATTCCGGTTGATTCCATTCCATTCCATTCCATTCCATTCCATTCCATTCCATTCCATTCCTGTTGATTCCATTCCATTATATTCCATTCCATTCCGGTTGATTCCATTCCATTTTATTCCATTCCATTCCGGTTGATTCCTTTCCATTTTATTCCATTCCATTCCGTTTGATTCCATTCCATTCGATTCCATTCCATTCCATTCCATTCGGGTTGATTCCATTCCATTCCATTCCATTCCATTCCATTCCATTCCATTCCGGTTGATTCCATACCATTGCATTCCATTCCATTCCATTCTATTCCATTCCATTCCACTCCATTCGGGTTGACCCAATTCCATTCCATTCCATCCCATTCCATTCCATTCTATTCCTTTACATTCCATTCGGGTTGATTGCATTTCATTCCAATCCATTCCATTCCATTCCATTCAGGTTGATTGCATTCCATTCCATTCGATTCCAATCTATTCCATTCGAGTTGATTCCGTTCAATTCCATTCCATTCCATTCCATTCCATTCCATTCCATTCGGGTTGATTCCATTCCATTCCATTCCATTCAATTCCATTCCATTCCATTGCATTCCATTCGGGTTGATTCCATACCATTCCATTTCATTCCATTCCATTCCATTCCATTCCGGTTGACTCCATTCCATTCCATTCCATTCCATTCCATTCCATTCCGGTTGACTCCATTCCATTCCATTCCATCACATTCCATTCCATTCCATTCCATTCCATCCCATTCCATTCCATTCCATTCCATTACATTACATTCGGGTTGATTCTATTCCATTCCATTCCATTCGGGTTTATTCTGTTCCATTCCATTCCATTCCATTCGGTATGTTTCCATTCCACTCCATTCCATTCAATTCCATTCCATTCCATTCCTTTCGGGTTGATTCCACTCCATTCCATTCCATTCCATTCCAGTCTTGTTGATTCCATTCCATTCCATTCCTTTCCATTCCATTCCATTCCATTCCATTCCATTCCATTCCATTCCATTCGGGTTGATTCCTTTCCATTCTATTCCATCCCATTCCATTCGGGTTGATTCCATTCCATTCCATTCCATCCCATTCCATTCCATTCCATTCGCGTGGATTTCATTCCATTTCATACCATTCCATTACATTGGGGTTGATTCTATTCCATTCCATTCCATTCCATTCCATTCCATTCCATTCGGGTTGATTCCATTCCATTCCATTCCATTCTGGTTGATTCCATTCCATTCCATTCCATTCCATTCCATTCCATACCATTCGGGTTGATTCCATTCCTTTCCATTCCATTGCATTCCATTCAATTCCATTCCATTCCCTACCATTCGGGTTGATTCCATTCAATTTCATTCTAATCCATTGCATTGCCTTCCATTCCATTCTGGTTGATTCCATTCCATTGCATTCCATTCCATTACATTCCATGAATTTCGGGATTATTCCTTTACATTCCATTCCATTCCATTCGATTTGATTCCATTCCATTCCATTCCATTCCATTCCATTCCACTCGGGTTGATTGCATTCCATTCCATTCCATTCCTTTCGGGTTGATTCCATTCCATTCCATTGCATTCCATTTCATTCCATTCTGGTTGATTCCATTCCATTCCATTCCATTCCATTCCATTCCATTCGTGTTGATTCCATCCCATTCCATTCCATTCCATTCCATTCCATTCCATTCCATACCATTCCATTCGGGTTGATAACATCCGATTACATTCCATGCCATTCCATTCCATTCCATTCCAATCCATTCCATTCCATTCCATTCGTGTTGATTCCATTCCATTCAATACCATTCGGTTTGACTCCATTCCATTCCATTCCATCTGGTTGATTCCATTCCATTCCATTCCTTTCCATTCCATTTAGGTTGATTCCATTCCATTCCAATCCTTTCCGGTTGATTCCATTCCATTCAATTCCATTCCATTCCATTCCATTCCATTCAATTCGGGTTTATTCCATTCCATTCCATTCCATTGGTGTTGATTCCATTCCATTCCATTACATTCCATTCCTTTCGGGTTGATTCCATACCATTCCATTCCATTCCATTACATTCCATTCCATTCGGTTTGATTACATACCATTCCATTCCTTTACGTTCCATTCCATTGGGGTTGATTCTTTTCCATTTCATTCCATTCCATTCCATTCCATTCCATTCTGGTTCATTCCATTCGGGTTGATTCTTTTCCATTTCATTCCATTCCATTCCATTCCATTCCATTAATTTCTGGTTAATTCCATTCCATCTGGTTGATTCCATTCCATTCCATTCCATTCCATTCCATTCCATTCCATTTCATTCGGGTTGTTTGCATTCCATTCCATTCCGTTCCACTCCATTCCATTCCTTTCCATTCCATTCCATTCGTGTTGATTCCATTCCATTCCATTCCATCTCATTCCATTCCATTCCATTCGGGTGGATTCCATTCGTTTTCATTCCATTCCAATACACTCGGGTGGATTCTATTCCATTCCATTCCATTCCATTCCATTCCATTCCATTCCATTCCATTCCATTCGGGTTGATTCCATTCCATTCCATTCCATTCCATTCCATTCCATTCCATTCCGGTTGATTCCTTTCCACTCCATTCCATTCCATTCCATTCCATTCCATTCCATTCCATTCCATTCCATTCGGGTTGATTCCATTCCGTTCCATTCCATTCCATTCCATTCCATTCCATTCGGGATGATTCCATTCCATTTCATTCCATTCCATTGCATTCCATTCCATTCCATTCGTGTTGATTCCATTCCATTCCATTCCATTGGGTTGATTCCATTCCATTCCATTCCATTACATTACATTACATGCTTTTCGGGATGATTCCATTCCATTCCATTCCATTCCATTCGAGTTGATTCCATTCCATTCCATTGCATTCCATTCGAGTTGATTCCACTCCATTCCATTCCATTCCATTCCATTTGGGTTGATTCCATTCCGTTCCATTCCATTCCATTGCATTCCATTTCATTCCATTCTGGTTGATTCCATTCCATTGCATTCCATTCCATTACATTCCATGAAATTCGGGATGATTCCTTTACATTCCATTCCATTCCATTCCATTCCATTCGATTTGATTCCATTCCATTCCATTCCATTCCATTCCACTGGGGTTGATTCCATTCCATTCCATTCCATTCTGGTTGATTCCATTCCATTCCATTCCTTTCCATTCCATTCCATTCCTTTCCATTCCATTCCATTCCAGTCCATTCGTGTTGATTCCCTTCCATTCCATTCCATTCCATACCATTCCATTCGTGTTGATAACATTCTGTTCCATTCCGTTCCATTCCAATCCATTCACTTCCATTTAATTCGGGTTGGTTCCATTCCATTCAATTCCATTCGGTTAGACTCCATTCCATTCCATTCCATTCCGGTTGATTCCATTCCATTCCATTGCATTCCTTTCCATTCCATTTAGTCTGATTCCATTCCATTCCATTCTATTCCATTCCATTCCATTCCTTTCTGGACTGTTCCGTTCCATTCCATTCTATTTCATTCCATTCGGGTTGAATCCATTCCATTCCATTCCATTCCCTTCCATTCCATTCCGGTTGATTCCATTCCATTCCATTCCATTCCATTCCATTCCATTCCATTCCATTCGCGTTTATTCCATTCCATTCCATTCCATCCCATTCCATTCCTTTCGGGTTGATTCCATACCGATCCATTCCATTCAATTCCATTCTATTACATTACATTCGGGTTGATTCCGTACCATTCCATTCCATTCCATTACATTCCGTTACATTCCATTCCATTCAGGTTGATTCTGTTCCATTCCATTCCATTCCATTCCATTCCATATCATTCCATTCCATTCCATTCAGTTTGACTGCATTCCATTCCATTCCATTCCATTCCGTCACATTCCATTCGGGTTGATTCCATTCAATTCCATTCCATTTCGTTCCATTCCATTCGGGTTGATTCCTTTCCATTGCATTCCGTTCCATGCCAATCCATTCCATTCCATTATGTTGATTCCATTCCATTCCATATCTTTTCATTCGGGTTGATTCCATTCCATTCCATTCCATTCCATTCCATTCCATTCCAGTCCATTCCATTCCATTTGGGTTGATTGCATTCCATTCCAATCCATTCCATTCCACTGCATTCCATTCCATTCCATTCCATTCCGGTTGATTCCCTTCCATTCCTTTCCATTCCATTCCATACGGGTTGAATCCATTGCCTTCCATTCTATTCCATTCCATTCCATTCCATTCGGGTTGATTCCATTCCATTCCTTTCCTTTCCATTCCATTCCATTCCATTCCATTCCATTCGGTTTGATTCCATTCCATTCCATTCCATTCCATTCCATTCCATTCCAGTCTTGTTGATTCCATTCCATTCCATTCAATTCCATTCCATTCAATTAGGGTTGATTCCATTCTATTCCATTCCATTCCATTCCGTTCCATTCGGGTTGATTCCACTCCATTCCATTCCATTTCATTCCATTCTGGGTGATTCCAAACCAATCCATTCCATTCCATTCCATTCGAGTTGATTCCATTCCTTTATATTCCATTCCTTTCCATTCCATTCCTTTCGGGTTGATTCCATTCCATTATATTCCATTCCATTCCATTCCATTCCATTCCATTCCATCCAATTCCATTCCATTCCATTCGGGTTTATTCCTTCCATTCCATTCCATTCCATTCCAATCCACTCCATTACTTTCTTGTTGATTCCATTCCATTCCTTTCCATTCCATTCCGTTCCATTCCATTTGTGTTGATTCCATTCCGTTCCACTGCATTCCATTCCAGTCCATTCCATTCCATTCGGTTTGATTCCGTTACATTACATTTAATTCGATTCCATTCCATTCTGATTGATTCCACTACATTCCATTCCATTCCATTCCAATCGGGTTGATTCCATTCCATTCCATTCCATTCCATTCCATTCCATTCCATTTGGGTTGATTGCATTCCATTCCAATCCATTCCATTCCAATGCATTCCATTCCATTCCATTCCATTCCGGTTGATTCCATTCCATTCCATTCCATTCAATTCCATTCGGGTTGAATCCATTGCCTTCAATTCCATTCCATTGCATTCCATTAAATTCCATTCGGGTTGATTCCATTCCATTCCATTCCTTTCCATTCCATTCCATTCCATTCCATTCGGGTTGATTCCATTCCATTCTATTCCATCCCATTCCATTCGGGTTGATTCCATTCCATTCCATTCCATCCCATTCCATTCCATTCCATTGGGGTGGATTTCATTCCATTTCATACCATTCCATTACATTGGGGTTGAGTCTATTCCATTCCATTCCATTCCATTCGGGTTGATTCCATTCCTTTCCATTCCATTCCGGTTGATTCCATTCAATTTCATTCCATTCCATTGCATTCCCTTCCATTCCATTCTGGTTGATTCCATTCCATTCCATTCCATTCCATTCCATTCCATTCCTTTCCATTCCATTCCATTCCAGTCCATTTGTGTTGATTCCCTTCCATTCCATTCCATTCCATACCATTCCATTCGTGTTGATAACATTCTGTTCCATTCCGTTCCATTCCAATCCATTCCATTCCATTCCATTCCATTCGGGTTGATTCCATTCCGTTCCATTCCATTCCATTCCATTCCATTCCATTCCATTCGGGATGATTCCATTCCATTTCATTCCATTCCATTGCATTCCATTCCATTCCATTCGTGTTGATTCCATTCCATTCCATTCCATTGGGTTGATTCCATTCCATTCCATTCCATTCCATTCCTTTCGGGTTGATTCCATACCATTCCATTCCATTCCATTACATTACATTACATTACATTCGGTTTGATTACATACCATTCCACTCCATTTCGTTCCATTCCATTCTGGTTGATTCTTTTCCGTTTCATTCCATTCCATTCCATTCCATTCCATTCCATTCTGGTTCATTCCATTCGGGTTGATTCATTTCCATTTCATTCCATTCCATTCCATTCCGTTAAATTCTGGTTAATTCCGTTCCATTCAATTCCATTGATTCCATCCACGTTGATTCCATTCCATTCCATTCCATTCCATTCGGGTTGTTTGCATTCCATTCCATTCCGTTCCATTCCATTCCATTCCTTTCCATTCCATTCCATTCATGTTGATTCCATTCCATTCCATTCCATCCCATTCCATTCCATTCCATTCGGGTGGATTCCATTCGTTTTCATTCCATTCCAATACATTCGGGTTGATTCTATTCCATTCCATTCCATTCCATTCCATTCCATTCCATTCCATTCGGGTTGATTCCATTCCATTCCATTCCATTCCATTCCATTCCATTCCATTCCATTCCATTCCATTCCGGTTGATACCATTCCACTCCATTCCATTCCACTCCATTCCATTCGATTCCATTCGGGTTGATTCCATTCCGTTCCATTCCATTCCATTCCATTCCACTCCATTCCATTCCATTCTGGATGATTCCATTCCATTTCATTCCATTCCATTGCATTCCATTCCATTCCATCCGGGTTGATTCCATTCCATTCCATTCCATTACATTACATTACATGCTTTTCGGGATGATTCCATTCCATTCCATTCCATTCCATTCCATTCGAGTTGATTCCATTCCATTCCATTGCATTCCATTCGAGTTGATTCCACTCCATTCCATTCCATTCCATTCCATTTGGGTTGATTCCATTCCGTTCCATTCCATTCCATTGCATTGCATTCCATTCCATTCGTGTTGATTCCATTCCTTTCCATTCCATTCCATTTCATTCCATGCCATTCGGGATGATTCCATTCCATTCGATTCCATTCCATTACATTCGAGTTGATTCCATTCCGTTCCTTTCCATTCCATTCCATTCCATTCGTGTTGATTCCATGCCATTTCATTCCATTCCATTGCATTCCATTCCATTCCAATCGGGTTGATTCCATTCCATTCCATTCCATTCAGGTTGATTGCATTCCATTCCATTCCATTCCATTCCATTCCATTCCGGTTGATTCCATTCCATTCCATTCCATTCCATTCCATTCCATTCCTGTTGATTCCATTCCATTATATTCCATTCCATTCCGGTTGATTCCATTCCATTTTATTCCATTCCATTCCGGTTGATTCCTTTCCATTTTATTCCATTCCATTCCGTTTGATTCCATTCCATTCGATTCCATTCCATTCCATTCCATTCGGGTTGATTCCATTCCATTCCATTCCATTCCATTCCATTCCATTCCATTCCGGTTGATTCCATACCATTCCATTCCATTCCATTCCATTCTATTCCATTCCATTCCATTCCATTCGGGTTGACTCCATTCCATTCCATTCCATCCCATTCCATTCCATTCTATTCCTTTACATTCCATTCGGGTTGATTGCATTTCATTCCAATCCATTCCATTCCATTCCATTCAGGTTGATTGCATTCCATTCCATTCGATTCCAATCTATTCCATTCGAGTTGATTCCGTTCAATTCCATTCCATTCCATTCCATTCCATTCCATTCCATTCGGGTTGATTCCATTCCATTCCATTCCATTCAATTCCATTCCATTCCATTGCATTCCATTCGGGTTGATTCCATACCATTCCATTTCATTCCATTCCATTCCATTCCATTCCGGTTGACTCCATTCCATTCCATTCCATTCCATTCCATTCCATTCCGGTTGACTCCATTCCATTCCATTCCATCACATTCCATTCCATTCCATTCCATTCCATCCCATTCCATTCCATTCCATTCCATTACATTACATTCGGGTTGATTCTATTCCATTCCATTCCATTCGGGTTTATTCTGTTCCATTCCATTCCATTCCATTCGGTATGTTTCCATTCCACTCCATTCCATTCAATTCCATTCCATTCCATTCCTTTCGGGTTGATTCCACTCCATTCCATTCCATTCCATTCCAGTCTTGTTGATTCCATTCCATTCCATTCCTTTCCATTCCATTCCATTCCATTCCATTCCATTCCATTCCATTCCATTCGGGTTGATTCCTTTCCATTCTATTCCATCCCATTCCATTCGGGTTGATTCCATTCCATTCCATTCCATCCCATTCCATTCCATTCCATTCGCGTGGATTTCATTCCATTTCATACCATTCCATTACATTGGGGTTGATTCTATTCCATTCCATTCCATTCCATTCCATTCCATTCCATTCGGGTTGATTCCATTCCATTCCATTCCATTCTGGTTGATTCCATTCCATTCCATTCCATTCCATTCCATTCCATACCATTCGGGTTGATTCCATTCCTTTCCATTCCATTGCATTCCATTCAATTCCATTCCATTCCCTACCATTCGGGTTGATTCCATTCAATTTCATTCTAATCCATTGCATTGCCTTCCATTCCATTCTGGTTGATTCCATTCCATTGCATTCCATTCCATTACATTCCATGAATTTCGGGATTATTCCTTTACATTCCATTCCATTCCATTCGATTTGATTCCATTCCATTCCATTCCATTCCATTCCATTCCACTCGGGTTGATTGCATTCCATTCCATTCCATTCCTTTCGGGTTGATTCCATTCCATTCCATTGCATTCCATTTCATTCCATTCTGGTTGATTCCATTCCATTCCATTCCATTCCATTCCATTCCATTCGTGTTGATTCCATCCCATTCCATTCCATTCCATTCCATTCCATTCCATTCCATACCATTCCATTCGGGTTGATAACATCCGATTACATTCCATGCCATTCCATTCCATTCCATTCCAATCCATTCCATTCCATTCCATTCGTGTTGATTCCATTCCATTCAATACCATTCGGTTTGACTCCATTCCATTCCATTCCATCAGGTTGATTCCATTCCATTCCATTCCTTTCCATTCCATTTAGGTTGATTCCATTCCATTCCAATCCTTTCCGGTTGATTCCATTCCATTCAATTCCATTCCATTCCATTCCATTCCATTCAATTCGGGTTTATTCCATTCCATTCCATTCCATTGGTGTTGATTCCATTCCATTCCATTACATTCCATTCCTTTCAGGTTGATTCCATACCATTCCATTCCATTCCATTACATTCCATTCCATTCGGTTTGATTACATACCATTCCATTCCTTTACGTTCCATTCCATTGGGGTTGATTCTTTTCCATTTCATTCCATTCCATTCCATTCCATTCCATTCTGGTTCATTCCATTCGGGTTGATTCTTTTCCATTTCATTCCATTCCATTCCATTCCATTCCATTAATTTCTGGTTAATTCCATTCCATCTGGTTGATTCCATTCCATTCCATTCCATTCCATTCCATTCCATTCCATTTCATTCGGGTTGTTTGCATTCCATTCCATTCCGTTCCACTCCATTCCATTCCTTTCCATTCCATTCCATTCGTGTTGATTCCATTCCATTCCATTCCATCCCATTCCATTCCATTCCATTCGGGTGGATTCCATTCGTTTTCATTCCATTCCAATACACTCGGGTGGATTCTATTCCATTCCATTCCATTCCATTCCATTCCATTCCATTCCATTCCATTCGGGTTGATTCCATTCCATTCCATTCCATTCCATTCCATTCCATTCCATTCCATTCCGGTTGATTCCTTTCCACTCCATTCCATTCCATTCCATTCCATTCCATTCCATTCCATTCCATTCCATTCGGGTTGATTCCATTCCGTTCCATTCCATTCCATTCCATTCCATTCCATTCGGGATGATTCCATTCCATTTCATTCCATTCCATTGCATTCCATTCCATTCCATTCGTGTTGATTCCATTCCATTCCATTCCATTGGGTTGATTCCATTCCATTCCATTCCATTACATTACATTACATGCTTTTCGGGATGATTCCATTCCATTCCATTCCATTCCATTCGAGTTGATTCCATTCCATTCCATTGCATTCCATTCGAGTTGATTCCACTCCATTCCATTCCATTCCATTCCATTTGGGTTGATTCCATTCCGTTCCATTCCATTCCATTGCATTCCATTTCATTCCATTCTGGTTGATTCCATTCCATTGCATTCCATTCCATTACATTCCATGAAATTCGGGATGATTCCTTTACATTCCATTCCATTCCATTCCATTCCATTCGATTTGATTCCATTCCATTCCATTCCATTCCATTCCACTGGGGTTGATTCCATTCCATTCCATTCCATTCTGGTTGATTCCATTCCATTCCATTCCTTTCCATTCCATTCCATTCCTTTCCATTCCATTCCATTCCAGTCCATTCGTGTTGATTCCCTTCCATTCCATTCCATTCCATACCATTCCATTCGTGTTGATAACATTCTGTTCCATTCCGTTCCATTCCAATCCATTCACTTCCATTTAATTCGGGTTGGTTCCATTCCATTCAATTCCATTCGGTTAGACTCCATTCCATTCCATTCCATTCCGGTTGATTCCATTCCATTCCATTGCATTCCTTTCCATTCCATTTAGTCTGATTCCATTCCATTCCATTCTATTCCATTCCATTCCATTCCTTTCTGGACTGTTCCGTTCCATTCCATTCCATTTCATTCCATTCGGGTTGAATCCATTCCATTCCATTCCATTCCCTTCCATTCCATTCCGGTTGATTCCATTCCATTCCATTCCATTCCATTCCATTCCATTCCATTCCATTCGCGTTTATTCCATTCCATTCCATTCCATCCCATTCCATTCCTTTCGGGTTGATTCCATACCGATCCATTCCATTCAATTCCATTCTATTACATTACATTCGGGTTGATTCCGTACCATTCCATTCCATTCCATTACATTCCGTTACATTCCATTCCATTCAGGTTGATTCTGTTCCATTCCATTCCATTCCATTCCATTCCATATCATTCCATTCCATTCCATTCAGTTTGACTGCATTCCATTCCATTCCATTCCATTCCGTCACATTCCATTCGGGTTGATTCCATTCAATTCCATTCCATTTCGTTCCATTCCATTCGGGTTGATTCCTTTGCATTGCATTCCGTTCCATGCCAATCCATTCCATTCCATTATGTTGATTCCATTCCATTCCATATCTTTTCATTCGGGTTGATTCCATTCCATTCCATTCCATTCCATTCCATTCCATTCCAGTCCATTCCATTCCATTTGGGTTGATTGCATTCCATTCCAATCCATTCCATTCCACTGCATTCCATTCCATTCCATTCCATTCCGGTTGATTCCCTTCCATTCCTTTCCATTCCATTCCATACGGGTTGAATCCATTGCCTTCCATTCTATTCCATTCCATTCCATTCCATTCGGGTTGATTCCATTCCATTCCTTTCCTTTCCATTCCATTCCATTCCATTCCATTCCATTCGGTTTGATTCCATTCCATTCCATTCCATTCCATTCCATTCCATTCCAGTCTTGTTGATTCCATTCCATTCCATTCAATTCCATTCCATTCAATTAGGGTTGATTCCATTCTATTCCATTCCATTCCATTCCGTTCCATTCGGGTTGATTCCACTCCATTCCATTCCATTTCATTCCATTCTGGGTGATTCCAAACCAATCCATTCCATTCCATTCCATTCGAGTTGATTCCATTCCTTTATATTCCATTCCTTTCCATTCCATTCCTTTCGGGTTGATTCCATTCCATTATATTCCATTCCATTCCATTCCATTCCATTCCATTCCATCCAATTCCATTCCATTCCATTCGGGTTTATTCCTTCCATTCCATTCCATTCCATTCCAATCCACTCCATTACTTTCTTGTTGATTCCATTCCATTCCTTTCCATTCCATTCCGTTCCATTCCATTTGTGTTGATTCCATTCCGTTCCACTGCATTCCATTCCAGTCCATTCCATTCCATTCGGTTTGATTCCGTTACATTACATTTAATTCGATTCCATTCCATTCTGATTGATTCCACTACATTCCATTCCATTCCATTCCAATCGGGTTGATTCCATTCCATTCCATTCCATTCCATTCCATTCCATTCCATTTGGGTTGATTGCATTCCATTCCAATCCATTCCATTCCAATGCATTCCATTCCATTCCATTCCATTCCGGTTGATTCCATTCCATTCCATTCCATTCAATTCCATTCGGGTTGAATCCATTGCCTTCAATTCCATTCCATTGCATTCCATTAAATTCCATTCGGGTTGATTCCATTCCATTCCATTCCTTTCCATTCCATTCCATTCCATTCCATTCGGGTTGATTCCATTCCATTCTATTCCATCCCATTCCATTCGGGTTGATTCCATTCCATTCCATTCCATCCCATTCCATTCCATTCCATTGGGGTGGATTTCATTCCATTTCATACCATTCCATTACATTGGGGTTGAGTCTATTCCATTCCATTCCATTCCATTCGGGTTGATTCCATTCCTTTCCATTCCATTCCGGTTGATTCCATTCAATTTCATTCCATTCCATTGCATTCCCTTCCATTCCATTCTGGTTGATTCCATTCCATTCCATTCCATTGCATTCCATTCCATTCCTTTCCATTCCATTCCATTCCAGTCCATTTGTGTTGATTCCCTTCCATTCCATTCCATTCCATACCATTCCATTCGTGTTGATAACATTCTGTTCCATTCCGTTCCATTCCAATCCATTCACTTCCATTTAATTCGGGTTGGTTCCATTCCATTCAATTCCATTCGGTTAGACTCCATTCCATTCCATTCCATTCCGGTTGATTCCATTCCATTCCATTGCATTCCTTTCCATTCCATTTAGTCTGATTCCATTCCATTCCATTCTATTCCATTCCATTCCATTCCTTTCTGGATTATTCCGTTCCATTCCGTTCCATTTCATTCCATTCGGGTTGAATCCATTCCATTCCAATCCATTCCCTTCCATTCCATTCCGGTTGATTCCATTCCATTCCATTCCATTCCATTCCATTCGCGTTTATTCCGCTCCATTCCATTCCATCCCATTCCATTCCTTTCGGGTTGATTCCATACCGATCCATTCCATTCAATTCCATTCTATTACATTACATTCGGGTTGATTCCGTACCATTCCATTCCATTCCATTACATTCCGTTACATTCCATTCCATTCAGGTTGATTCTGTTCCATTCCATTCCATTCCATTCCATTCCATATCATTCCATTCCATTCCTTTCAGTTTGACTGCATTCCATTCCATTCCATTCCATTCCATTCCGTCACATTCCATTCGGGTTGATTCCATTCGATTCCATTCCATTTCGTTCCATTCCATTCGGGTTTATTCCATTCGATTCCATTCCATTTCGTTCCATTCCATTCGGGTTGATTCCTTTCCATTGCATTCCGTTCCATGCCAATCCATTCCATTCCATTAAGTTTGATTCCATTCCATTCCATATCTTTTCATTCGGGTTGATTCCATTCCATTCCATTCCATTCCATTCCAGTCCAGTCCATTCCATTCCATTCCATTCCATTTCATTCTGGTTGTTTCCATTCTATTCCATTCCATTCCATTCCAATCGGGTTGATTCCATTCCATTCCATTCCATTCCATTCCATTTGGGTTGATTGCATTCCATTCCAATCCATTCCATTCCACTGCATTCCATTCCATTCCATTCCATTCCGGTTGATTCCCTTCCATTCCATTCCATTCCATTCCATTCGGGTTGAATCCATTGCCTTCCATTCTATTCCATTCCATTCCATTCCATTCGGGTTGATTACATTCCATTCCTTTCCTTTCCATTCCATTCCATTCCATTCCATTCCATTCGGTTTGATTCCATTCCATTCCATTCCATTCCATTCCATACCAGTCTTGTTGATTCCATTCCATTCCATTCAATTACATTCCAATCAATTAGGGTTGATTCCATTCTATTCCATTCCATTCCATTCCGTTCCATTCGGGTTGATTCCACTCCATTCCATTCCATTTCATTCCATTCTGGGTGATTCCAAACCAATCCATTCCATTCCATTCCATTCGAGTTGATTCCATTCCTTTATATTCCATTCCCTTCCATTCCATTCCTTTCGGGTTGATTCCATTCCATTATATTCCATTCCATTCCATTCCATTCCATTCCATTCCATTCCATCCAATTCCATTCCATTCCATTCGTGTTTATTCCTTCCATTCCATTCCATTCCATTCCAATCCACTCCATTCCTTTCTTGTTGATTCCATTTTATTCCTTTCCATTCCATTCCGTTCCATTCCATTCGTGTTGATTTCATTCCGTTCCATTGCATTCCTTTCCAGTCCTTTCCATTCCATTCGGTTTGATTCCGTTCCATTACATTTCATTCGATTCCATTCCATTCGGATTGATTCGATTCCATTCCTTTCCATTCCATTGCATTCCATTCCATTCCATTCCATTCCATTCCATTCCATTCAATTCGTGTTGATTCCATTCCGTTCCATTCCATTCCATTCCACTCCATTCCATTCCATTCGGGTTGATTCTATTCCATTCCATTCCATCCCATTCCATTGCATTCCATTCGGGTTGATTCCATTCCATTTCATTCCATTGCATTACATTCGGTATGATTCTATTCCATTCCATTCCATTCCATTCCATTCCATTCGGGCTGATTCCATTCCTTTCTATTCCATTCCATTCCATTCCATTCCATTCCTTTCGGGTTGATTCCATTCCGTTCCATTCCATTCCATTCGGTTTGATTCCATTCAATCTCATTCCATTCCATTGCATTCCATTCCATTCCATACGGGTTGATTCCATTCCATTCCATTCCATTCCATTCCATTCCATTCCATGCCATTCCGGATGATACCATTCCGTTTCATTCCATTCCATTCGAGTTGATTCCATTCCATTCCATTCCATTCCATTCCATTCGATTTCATTACATTCCATTCCATTCCATTCGTGTTGGTTCCATTCCATTCCGCTTCATTCCATTCCATTCCATTCCATTCCATACGGGTTGATTCCATTCCATTCCACTCCATTCTGGTTGATTCCATTCCATTCCATTTCATTTCATTCCATTCCATACCGTTCCATTTCGGTTGATTCTTTCCATTCCATTCCATCCCATTCCATTCGTGTTGATTCCATTCCAATCGATTTCGTTCCATTCCATTCCATTCGTGTTGCTTCCATTCCATTCCGTTTCCTTCCATTCCATTCCATTCCATTACTTTCGTGTTGATTCCATTCCATTCCTTTCCATTCCATTATATTCCGTGCCATTTCAGATGACTCCATTCCATTCCATTCCATTCGCGTTGATTCCATTCTATTCCATTACATTCGATTCCATTCGGGTTGATTCCATTCCGTTCCAACCCATTCCATTCCATTCCTTTCGGGTTGATTCCATTCCATTCCATTCCATTCCATTCCATTCGTTTTGATTCCATTCCATTCCATTCAATTCCATTCCATTCAATTAGGGTTGATTCCATTCTATTCCATTCCATTCCATTCCATTCCATTCCATTCCATTCGGGTTGATTCCACTCCATTCCATTCCATTCCATTCCATTCCATTCTTGTTGATTCCACACCAATCCATTCCATTCCATTCCATTCCAGTTGATTCCATTCCATTCCATTCCATTCCATCCCATTCCATTCCACTCTATTCGGGTTGACTCCATTCCATTCCTTTCCATTCGGGTTGAATCTATTCCACTTCATTCCATTCCATTCCATTCGGGTTGATTCCGTTCCTTTCAATTCCATTCCATTCCATTCCATTCGGGTTGATTCCATTCCATTCCATTCCGTTCCTTTCCATTTCACTCCATTCCTTTCTTGTTGATTCCATTCCATTCCTTTCCATTCCATTCCGTTCCATTCCATTCGGATTGATTACGTTCCATTACATTCCATGCGATTCCATTCCCTTCGGGTTGATTCCATTCCATTCCTTTCCATTCCCTTCCATACCATTCCATTCCATTCCATTCCATTCCATTCGTGTTGATTCCATTCAGTTCCATTCCATTCCATTCCATTCCATTCCGGTTGATTCTATTCCATTCCATTCCATCCCACTCCATTTCATTCCATTCGGGTTGATTCCATTCCATTTCATTCCATTACATTACATTCGGTTTGATTGTATTCCATTCCATTCCATTCCATTCCTTTCCATTCCATTCCATTCCATTCTTGCTGATTCCATTCCATTCCATTCCATTCCATTCCATTCCATTCCATTCCATTCCATTCGGGCTGATTCCATTCCATTCCATTCCATTCTATTCGGGTTGATTCCATTCCATTCCATTCCATTCCATTCTATTCCATTCCTTTCCATTCGGGTTGATTCCATTCCGTTTCATTTTATTCCATTCCATTCCTTTCGGGTTGATTCCATTCCATCTCATTCCATTCCATTGCATTCCATTCCTTTCCATTCGGGATGATTCCATTGCATTCCATTCCATTCCATTCCATGCCATTCCGGATTATACCATTCCATTCCTTTCCATTCCATTCGAGTTGAATCCATTCCATTCCATTCCATTCCATTCCATTGGATTTCATTCCATTCCATTCCATTCGTGTTGGTACCATTCCGTTCCGTTTCATTCCATTCCATTCCATTCCATTCGGTTTGATGCCATTCCATTCCATTCCATTTCATTCCATTCTATTCCGTTCCATTTCGGTTGATTCCTTTCCATTCCATTCCATTCCATTTCATTCGAGTTGATTCCATTCCGTTCCATTCCATTCCATTCCATTCCATTCCATTCCATTCGTGTTGATTCCATGCCATTTCATTCCATTCCATTGCATTCCATTCCATTCCAATCGGGTTGATTCCATTCCATTCCATTCCATTCAGGTTGATTGCATTCCATTCCATTCTACTCCATTCCATTCCATTCCATTCCATTCCAGTTGATTCCATTCCATTCCATTATATTCCATTCCATTCCGGTTGATTCCATTCCATTTTATTCCATTCCATTCCGGTTGATTCATTTCCATTTTATTCCATTCCATTCCGTTTGATTCCATTCCATTCGATTTCATTCCATTCCATTCCATTCGGGTTGATTCCATTCCATTCCATTCCATTCCATTCCATTCCGGTTGATTCCATAACATTCCATTCCATTCCATTCCATTCTATTCCATTCCATTCCATTCCATTCGGGTTGACTCCATTCCATTCCATTCCATCCCATTCCATTCCATTCTATTCCTTTACATTCCATTCGGGTTGATTGCATTTCATTCCAATCCATTCCATTCCATTCCATTCAGGTTGATTGCATTCCATTCCATTCCATTCCAATCTATTCCATTCGAGTTGATTCCATTCAATTCCATTCCATTCCATTCCATTCCTTTCTATTCCATTCCATTCCATTCCATTCCATTCCTTTCGGGTTGATTCCATTCCGTTCCATTCCATTCCATTCGGTTTGATTCCATTCAATCTCATTCCATTCCATTGCATTCCATTCCATTCCATACGGGTTGATTCCATTCCATTCCATTCCATTCCATTCCATTCCATTCCATGCCATTCCGGATGATACCATTCCGTTTCATTCCATTCCATTCGAGTTGATTCCATTCCATTCCATTCCATTCCATTCCATTCGATTTCATTACATTCCATTCCATTCCATTCGTGTTGGTTCCATTCCATTCCGCTTCATTCCATTCCATTCCATTCCATTCCATACGGGTTGATTCCATTCCATTCCACTCCATTCTGGTTGATTCCATTCCATTCCATTTCATTCCATTCCATTCCGTTCCATTTCGGTTGATTCCTTTCCATTCCATTCCATCCCATTCCATTCGTGTTGATTCCATTCCAATCGATTTCGTTCCATTCCATTCCATTCGTGTTGCTTCCATTCCATTCCGTTTCCTTCCATTCCATTCCATTCCATTACTTTCGTGTTGATTCCATTCCATTCCTTTCCATTCCATTATATTCCGTGCCATTTCGGATGACTCCATTCCATTCCATTCCATTCGCGTTGATTCCATTCTATTCCATTACATTCGATTCCATTCGGGTTGATTCCATTCCGTTCCAATCCATTCCATTCCATTCCTTTCGGGTTGATTCCATTCCATTCCATTCCATTCCATTCCATTCGTTTTGATTCCATTCCATTCCATTCAATTCCATTCCATTCAATTAGGGTTGATTCCATTCTATTCCATTCCATTCCATTCCATTCCATTCCATTCCATTCGGGATGATTCCACTCCATTCCATTCCATTCCATTCCATTCCATTCTTGTTGATTCCACACCAATCCATTCCATTCCATTCCATTCCAGTTGATTCCATTCCATTCCATTCCATTCCATCCCATTCCATTCCACTCTATTCGGGTTGACTCCATTCCATTCCTTTCCATTCGGGTTGAATCTATTCCACTTCATTCCATTCCATTCCATTCGGGTTGATTCCGTTCCTTTCAATTCCATTCCATTCCATTGCATTCGGGTTGATTCCATTCCATTCCATTCCGTTCCTTTCCATTTCACTCCACTCCTTTCTTGTTGATTCCATTCCATTCCTTTCCATTCCATTCCGTTCCATTCCATTCGGATTGATTACGTTCCATTACATTCCATGCGATTCCATTCCCTTCGGGTTGATTCCATTCCATTCCTTTCCATTCCCTTCCATACCATTCCATTCCATTCCATTCCATTCCATTCCATTCGTGTTGATTCCATTCAGTTCCATTCCATTCCATTCCATTCCATTCCGGTTGATTCTATTCCATTCCATTCCATCCCACTCCATTTCATTCCATTCGGGTTGATTCCATTCCATTTCATTCCATTACATTACATTCGGTTTGATTGTATTCCATTCCATTCCATTCCATTCCTTTCCATTCCATTCCATTCCATTCTGGCTGATTCCATTCCATTCCATTCCATTCCATTCCATTCCATTCCATTCCATTCCATTCCATTCCATTCCATTCCATTCGGGCTGATTCCATTCCATTCCATTCCATTCTATTCGGGTTGATTCCATTCCATTCCATTCCATTCCATTCTATTCCATTCCTTTCCATTCGGGTTGATTCCATTCCGTTTCATTTTATTCCATTCCATTCCTTTCGGGTTGATTCCATTCCATCTCATTCCATTCCATTGCATTCCATTCCTTTCCATTCGGGATGATTCCATTGCATTCCATTCCATTCCATTCCATGCCATTCCGGATTATACCATTCCATTCCTTTCCATTCCATTCGAGTTGAATCCATTCCATTCCGTTCCATTCCATTCCATTGGATTTCATTCCATTCCATTCCATTCGTGTTGGTACCATTCCATTCCGTTTCATTCCATTCCATTCCATTCCATTCGGTTTGATGCCATTCCATTCCATTCCATTTCATTCCATTCTATTCCGTTCCATTTCGGTTGATTCCTTTCCATTCCATTCCATTCCATTTCATTCGAGTTGATTCCATTCCGTTCCATTCCATTCCATTCCATTCCATTCCATTCCATTCGTGTTGATTCCATGCCATTTCATTCCATTCCATTGCATTCCATTCCATTCCAATCGGGTTGATTCCATTCCATTCCATTCCATTCAGGTTGATTGCATTCCATTCCATTCCACTCCATTCCATTCCATTCCATTCCATTCCAGTTGATTCCATTCCATTCCATTATATTCCATTCCATTCCGGTTGATTCCATTCCATTTTATTCCATTCCATTCCGGTTGATTCATTTCCATTTTATTCCATTCCATTCCGTTTGATTCCATTCCATTCGATTCCATTCCATTCCATTCCATTCGGGTTGATTCCATTCCATTCCATTCCATTCCATTCCATTCCATTCCATTCCATTCCGGTTGATTCCATAACATTCCATTCCATTCCATTCCATTCTATTCCATTCCATTCCATTCCATTCGGGTTGACTCCATTCCATTCCATTCCATCCCATTCCATTCCATTCTATTCCTTTACATTCCATTCGGGTTGATTGCATTTCATTCCAATCCATTCCATTCCATTCCATTCAGGTTGATTGCATTCCATTCCATTCCATTCCAATCTATTCCATTCGAGTTGATTCCGTTCAATTCCATTCCATTCCATTCCATTCCATTCCATTCCATTCCATTCCATTCCATTCGGGTTGATTCCATTCCATTTTATTCCATTCCATTCCGGTTGATTCATTTCCATTTTATTCCATTCCATTCCGTTTGATTCCATTCCATTCGATTCCATTCCATTCCATTCCATTCGGGTTGATTCCATTCCATTCCATTCCATTCCATTCCATTCCATTCCATTCCATTCCATTCCATTCCGGTTGATTCCATAACATTCCATTCCATTCCATTCCATTCTATTCCATTCCATTCCATTCCATTCGGGTTGACTCCATTCCATTCCATTCCATCCCATTCCATTCCATTCTATTCCTTTACATTCCATTCGGGTTGATTGCATTTCATTCCAATCCATTCCATTCCATTCCATTCAGGTTGATTGCATTCCATTCCATTCCATTCCAATCTATTCCATTCGAGTTGATTCCGTTCAATTCCATTCCATTCCATTCCATTCCATTCCATTCCATTCCATTCCATTCCATTCGGGTTGATTCCATTCCATTCCATTCCATTCAATTCCATTCCATTCCATTGCATTCCATTCGGGTTGATTCCATACCATTCCATTCCATTCCATTCCATTCCGGTTGACTCCATTCCATTCCATTCCATCCCATTCCATTCCATTCCATTACATTACATTACATTCGGGTTCATTCTATTCCATTCCATTCCATTCGGGTTTATTCTGTTCCATTGCATTCCATTCCATTCGGTATGTTTCCATTCCACTCCATTCCATTCAATTCCATTCCATTCCATTCCTTTCGGGTTGATTCCACTCTATTCCATTCCATTCCATTCCAGTCTTGTTGATTCCATTCCATTCCATTCCTTTCCATTCCATTCCATTCCATTCCATTCCATTCGGGTTGATTCCTTTCCATTCTATTCCATCCCATTCCATTCGGGTTGATTCCATTCTATTCCATTCCATCCCATTCCATTCCATTCCATTCGCGTGGATTTCATTCCATTTCATACCATTCCATTACATTGGGGTTCATTCTATTCCATTCCATTCCATTCCATTCCATTCCATTCCATTCCATTCTGGTTGATTCCATTCCATTCCATTCCATTCTGGTTGATTCCATTCCATTCCATTCCATTCCATTCGGTTTGATTCCATTCCATTCCATTCCATTCCATTCGGTTTGATTCCATTCCTTTCCATTCCATTCCATTCCATTCAATTCAATTCCATTCCATTCCCTACCATTCGTGTTGATTCCATTCAATTTCATTCTATTCCATTGCATTGCCTTCCATTCCATTCTGGTTGATTCCATTCCATTGCATTCCATTCCATTACATTCCATGAATTTCGGGATGATTCATTTACATTCCATTCCATTCCATTCGATTTGATTCCATTCCATTCCATTCCATTCCATTCCACTCGGGTTGATTCCATTCCATTCCATTCCTTTCTGGTTGATTCCATTCCACTCCATTCCATTCCATTCCATTCCATTCCATTCCATTCCAATCGGGTTGATTCCATTCCTTTCCATTCCATTCCATTCCATTCCATTCCATTCCATTCCATTCCCTTCCATTTGTGTTGATTCCATTCAATTTCATTCTATTCCATTGCATTCCCTTCCATTCCATTCTGGTTGATTCCATTCCATTGCATTCCATTCCATTACATTCCATGCCATTTGGGATGATTCCTTTCCATTCCATTCCATTCCATTCCATTCGATTAGATTCCATTCCATTCCATTCCATTCCATTCCATTCCATTCCATTTTATTCCATTCGATTTCTTTCCATTCCATTTTATTCGGGTTGGTTCCATTCCATTCAGTTTCATACCATTCCATTCCATTCCTTGACATTCGGCTGGATTCCATTCCATTCCATTCCATTCCTTTCGGGATGATTTCATTCCATTCCATTGCATTCCATTTCACTCCATTCTGGTTGATTCCATTCCATCCCATTCCATTCCATTCCATTCGTGTTGATTCCATTCCATTCCATTCCATTCCTTTCCATTCCATTCCAGTCGGTTTGATTCCGATTCATTCCATTCCATTCGATTCCATTCCATTCGGGTTGGTTCCATTTCATTCCTTTCCATTCCATTCCATTCCATTCCATTCCATTCCATTCCATTCCATTCGGGTTTATTCCATTCCATTCCATTCCGTCCCATTCCATTCCATTCCTTTCGGGTTGATTCCATACCATTCCATTCCATTCCATTACATTACATTACATTCGGTTTGATTACATACCATTCCATTCCATTGCGTTCCATTCCATTCGTGTAGATTCTTTTCCATTTCATTCCATTCCATTCCATTCCATTCTGCTTCATTCCATTCGGGTTGATTCTTTTCCATTTCATTCCATTCCATTCCATTCCATTACATTCGTATTGATTGCATTCCATTCCATTCCATTACATTACATTCCCTGCCATTCTGGATAATTCCATTCCTTTCCATTCCATTCCATTCCATTCTATTCCATTCGCGTTGATTCCACTCCATTCCATTCCATTCCATTCCATTCGGGTTGATTCCATTCCGTTCCATTCCATTCCATTCCATTCCCTTCGGGATGATTCCATTCCATTTCATTCCATTCCATTGCTTTCCATTCCATTCCATTTGGGTTGATTCCATTCCATTCCATTCCATTCCATGCCATTCGGGATGACTCCATTCCATTCGATTCCATTCCATTACATTCGAGTTGATTCAATTCCGTTCCATTCCATTCCATTCCCATCCATTCGGGTTGATTCCATTACGTTCCATTCCATTCCATTCCATTCCGTTCCATTCCATTCCATTCCATTCCATTCGTGTTGATTCCATGACATTTCATTCCATTCCATTGCATTCCATTCCATTCCAATCGGGTTGATTCCATTCCATTCCATTCCATTCAGGTTGATTGCATTCCATTCCATTTCATTCCATTCCATTCGAGTTGATTCCACGCCATTCCATTCCATTCCATTCCATTTGGGTTGATTCCATTCCGTTCCATTCCATTCCATTGCATTCCATTCCATTCCATTCCGGTTGATTCCATTCCATTCCATTCCATTCCATTACATTCCATGCCATTCGGGATGATTCCATTCCATTCGATTCCATTCCATTACATTCGAGTTGATTCCATTCCGTTCCTTTCCATTCCATTCCATTCCATTCGTGTTGATTCCATGCCATTTCATTCCATTCCATTGCATTCCATTCCATTCCAATCGGGTTGATTCCATTCCATTCCATTCCATTCAGGTTGATTGCATTCCATTCCATTCCATTCCATTCCATTCCATTCCATTCCATTCCAGTTGATTCCATTCCAATCCATTCCATTCTATTCCATTCCGGTTGATTCCATTCCATTATATTCCATTCCATTCCGGTTGATTCCATTCCATTTTATTCCATTCCATTCCGGTTGATTCCTTTCCATTTTATTCCATTCCATTCCGTTTGATTCCATTCCATTCGATTCCATTCCATTCCATTCCATTCGGGTTGATTCCATTCCATTCCATTCCATTCCATTCCATTCCGGTTGATTCCATACCATTCCATTCCATTCCATTCCATTCTATTCCATTCCATTCCATTCCATTCCATTCGGGTTGACTCCATTCCATTCCATTCCATCCCATTCCTTTCCATTCTATTCCTTTACATTCCATTCGGGTTGATTGCATTTCATTCCAATCCATTCCATTCCATTCCATTCAGGTTGATTGCATTCCATTCCATTCCATTCCAATCTATTCCATTCGGGTTGATTCCGTTCAATTCCATTCCATTCCATTCCATTCCATTCCATTCCATTCGGGTTGATTCCATTCCATTCCATTCCATTCAATTCCATTCCATTCCATTCCATTCAATTCCATTCCATTCCATTGCATTCCATTCGGGTTGATTCCATACCATTCCATTTCATTCCATTCCATTCCATTCCATTCCGATTGACTCCATTCCATTCCATTCCATCACACTCCATTCCATTCCATTCCATTCCATCCCATTCCATTCCATTCCATTCCATTACATTACATTCGGGTTGATTCTATTCCATTCCATTACATTCGGGTTTATTCTGTTCCATTCCATTCCATTCCATTCGGTATGTTTCCATTCCACTCCATTCCATTCAATTCCATTCCATTCCATTCCTTTCGGTTTGATTCCACTCCATTCCATTCCATTCCATTCCAGTCTTGTTGATTCCATTCCATTCCATTCCTTTCCATTCCATTCCATTCCATTCCATTCGTGTTGATTCCTTTCCATTCTATTCCATCCCATTCCATTTGGGTTGATTCCATTCCATTCCATTCCATTCCATCCCATTCCATTCCATTCCATTCGCGTGGATTTCATTCCATTTCATACCATTCCATTACATTGGGGTTGATTCTATTCCATTCCATTCCATTCCATTCCATTCCATTCCATTCCATTCCATTCCATTCCATTCCATTCGGGTTGATTCCATTCCATTCCATTCCATTCTGGTTGATTCCATTCCATTCCATTCCATTCCATTCCATTCCATTCCATTAGGGTTGATTCCATTCCTTTCCATTCCATTCCATTCCATTCCATTCAATTCCATTCCATTCCCTACCATTCGGGTTGATTCCATTCAATTTCATTCTAATCCATTGCATTGCCTTCCATTCCATTCTGGTTGATTCCATTCCATTGCATTCCATTCCATCACATTCCATGAATTTCGGGATTATTCCTTTACATTCCATTCCATTCCATTCGATTTGATTCCATTCCATTCCATTCCATTCCATTCCATTCCATTCCATTCCATTCCACTCGGGTTGATTCCATTCCATTCCATTCCATTCTGGTTGATTCCATTCCACTCCATTCCATTCCATTCCATTCCATTCCATTCCAATCGGGTTGATTCCATTCCTTTCCATTCCATTCCATTCCATTCCATTCCATTCCATTCGGATTTATTCCGTTCCATTCCATTCCATCCCATTCCATTCCATTCCTTTTGGGTTGATTCCATACCATTCCATTCCATTCCATTACATGACATTCCATTCGGGTTGATTCCATACGATTCCATTCCATTACATTACATTCCATTACATCCCATTCCATTCAGGTTGCTTTTATTCCATTCCATTAGTTTCCATTCCATATCATTCCATTCCTTACCATTCAGGTTGATTGCATTCCATTCCATTCCATTCAATTCCATTCGGGTTGATTCCTTTCCATTGCATTCCGTTCTGTGCCATTCCATTCCATTCCATTAAGGTTGATTCCATTCCATTCCATTCCATTTCATTCGGGTTGATTCCATTCCATTCCATTCCATTCCATTCCATTCCATTCCATTCCATTCGGGTTGATTCCATTGCATTCCATTCCATTCCATTCCATTCCACTCCACTCCATTCGGATTGATTCCAATCCATTCCATTCCATTCCATTCAAGTCCATTCCATTCCAATCCATTCCTTTCCTTTCCATTCCATTCCATTCTGGATGATTCCATTCCATTCCATTCCATTCCATTCGGTTTGATTCCATTCCATTCCATTCCATTCCATTAAATTGTGGTTCATTCTATTCCATTCCGTTCCCTTCCATTCCATTCCATTCCATTCAGGTTGATTCCATTCCATTCCATTCCGTTCCATTCTATTGCATTCCATTTCATTCTGGTTGATTCCATTCCGTTCCATTCCATTCCATTCCATTCCATTCCATTCGGGTTGATTCCATTTGGTTCCATTACATTACATTACATTACATGCTTTTCGGGATGATTCCATTCCATTCCATTCCATTCGAGTTGATTCCATTCCATTCCATTGCATTCCATTCGAGTTGATTCCATTCCATTCCATTCCATTCCATTCCATTGTATTCCATTCGATTTCATTCTGTTCCATTCCATTCGGGTTGTTTCCATTCCATTCCGTTTCATTCCATTCCATTCCATTCCATTACATTCGTGTTGATTGCATTCCATTCCATTCCATTCCATTACATTCCGTGCCATTCTGGATGATTCCATTCCTTTCCATTCCACTCCATTCCATTCCATTCCATTCCATTCGGGTTGATTCTATTCCGTTCCATTCCATTCCATTCCATTCCATTCAATTCAATTCCATTCCATTAACTTCCATTCGGGTTGATTCCATTCAATTTCATTCTATTCCTTTGCATTGCCTTCCATTCCATTCTGGTTGATTCCATTCCATTGCATTCCATTCCATTACATTCCATGAAATTCGGGGTGATTCCTTTACATTCCATTCCATTCCATTCCATTCCATTCGATTTGATTCCATTCCATTCCATTCCATTCCATTCCACTGGGGTTGATTCCATTCCATTCCATTCCATTCTGGTTGATTCCATTCCATTCCATTCCATTCCATTCCATTCCATTCCATTCCAATCGGGTTGATTCCATTCCATTCCATTCCATTCAGGTTGATTGCATTCCATTCCATTCCACTCCATTCCATTCCAGTTGATTCCATTCCATTCCATTCCATTCCATTCCGGTTGATTCCATTCCATTCCATTCCATTCCATTCCATTCCATTCCGGTTGATTCCATTCCACTCCATTCCATTCCATTCCATTCCATTCCATTCCATTCCATTCGGGTTGATTCCATTCCGTTCCATTCCATTCCATTCCATTCCATTCCATTCCATTCCATTCGGGATGATTCCATTCCATTTCATTCCATTCCATTGCATTCCATTCCATTCCATTCGGGTTGATTCCATTCGATTCCATTACATTACATTACATTACATGCTTTTCGGGATGATTCCATTCCATTCCATTCCATTCGAGTTGATTCCATTCCATTCCATTGCATTCCATTCGAGTTGATTCCATTCCATTCCATTCCATTGTATTCCATTCGATTTCATTCCATTCCATTCCATTCGGGTTGTTTCCATTCCATTCCGTTTCATTCCATTCCATTCCATTCCATTACATTCGTGTTGATTGCATTCCATTCCATTCCATTCCATTACATTCCGTGCCATTCTGGATGATTCCATTCCTTTCCATTCCATTCCATTCCATTCTATTCCATTCGAGTTGATTCCACTCCATTCCATTCCATTCCATTCCATTCGGGTTGATTCCATTCCGTTCCATTATGTTCCATTCCATTCCATTCAATTCAATTCCATTCCATTCCCTTCCATTCGGGTTGATTCCATTCAATTTCATTCTATTGCATTGCATTGCCTTCCATTCCATTCTTGTTGATTCCATTCCATTGCATTCCATTCCATTACATTCCATGAAATTCGGGATGATTCCTTTACATTCCATTCCATTCCATTCGATTTGATTTCATTCCATTCCATTCCATTCCATTCCACTGGGGTTGATTCCATTCCATTCCATTCCATTCTGGTTGATTCCATTCCATTCCATTCCATTCCATTCCATTCCATTCCATTCCAATCGGGTTGATTCCATTCCTTTCCTTTCCATTCCATTCCATTCCATTCAATTCCATTCCATTCCCTTCCATTTGGGTTGATTCCATTCAATTTCATTCTATTGCATTGCATTCCCTTCCATTCCATTCTGGTTGATTCCATTCCATTGCATTCCATTCCATTACATTCCATGCCATTAGGGATGATTCCTTTCCATTCCATTCCATTCCATTCCATTCGATTTGATTCCATTCCACTCCATTCCATTCCACTCCATTTTATTCCATTCGATTTCTTTCCATTCCATTTTATTCGGGTTGGTTCCATTCCATTCAGTTTCATTCCATTCCATTCCATTCCGTGACATTCGGCTTGATTCCATTCCATTCCATTCCATTCCTTTCGGGTTGATTCCATTCCATTCCATTGCATTCCATTTCATTCCATTCTGGTTGATTCCATTCCATTCCATTCCATTCCATTCCATTCCATTCGTGTTGATTCCATTCCATTCCATTTCATTCCATTCTGGTTGATTCCATTCCATTCCATTCCATTCCATTCCATTCCATTCGTGTTGATTCCATTCCATTCCATTCCATTCCATACCATTCCATTCGGGTTGATAACATCCCATTCCATTCCATGCCATTCCATTCCATTCCATTCCAATCCATTCCATTCCATTCCATTCGTGTTGATTCCATTCCATTCAATTCCATTCGGTTTGACTCCATTCCATTCCATTCCATCTGGTTGATTCCATTCCATTCCATTCCATTACTTTCCATTCCATTTAGGTTGATTCCATTCCATTCTATTCCTTTCCGGTTGATTCCATTCCATTCCATTCCATTCCATTCCATTCGGTATGTTTGCATTCCATTCCATTCCGTTCCATTCCATTCCATTCCTTTCCATTCCATTCCATTCGTGTTGATTCCATTCCATTCCATTCCATCCCATTCCATTCCATTCCATTCGGGTGGATTCCATTCGTTTTCTTTCCATTCCAATACAATCGGGTGGATTCTATTCCATTCCATTCAATTCAATTCCATTCCATTCCATTCCATTCGGGTTGATTCCTTTCCATTACATTCCATTCCATTCCATTCCATTCCATTCCATTCCGGTTGATTCCATTCCACTCCATTCCATTCCATTCCATTCCATTCCATTCCATTCCATTCCATTCGGGTTGATTCCATTCCGTTCCATTCCATTCCATTCCATTCCATTCCCTTCGGGATGATTCCATTCCATTTCATTCCATTCCATTGCATTCCATTCCATTCCATTCGGGTTGATTCCATTCGATTCCATTACATTACATTACATTACATGCTTTTCGGGATGATTCCATTCCATTCCATTCCATTCGAGTTGATTCCATTCCATTCCATTGCATTCCATTCGAGTTGATTCCATTCCATTCCATTCCATTGTATTCCATTCGATTTCATTCCATTCCATTCCATTCGGGTTGTTTCCATTCCATTCCGTTTCATTCCATTCCATTCCATTACATTACATTCGTGTTGATTGCATTCCATTCCATTCCATTACATTACATTCCGTGTCATTCTGGATGATTCCATTCCTTTCCATTCCATTCCATTCCATTCTATTCCATTCGAGTTGATTCCACTCCATTCCATTCCATTCCATTCCATTCCATTCGGGTTGATTCCATTCCGTTCCTTTATGTTCCATTCCATTCCATTCAATTCAATTCCATTCCATTCCCTTCCATTCGGGTTGATTCCATTCAATTTCATTCTATTGCATTGCATTGCCTTCCATTCCATTCTGGTTGATTCCATTCCATTGCATTCCATTCCATTACATTCCATGAAATTCGGGATGATTCCTTTACATTCCATTTCATTCCATTCCATTCCATTCGATTTGATTTCATTCCATTCCATTCCATTCCATTCCACTGGGGTTGATTCCATTCCATTCCATTCCATTCTGGTTGATTCCATTCCATTCCATTCCATTCCATTCCATTCCATTCCAATCGGGTTGATTCCATTCCTTTCCTTTCCATTCCATTCCATTCCATTCAATTCCATTCCATTCCCTTCCATTTGGGTTGATTCCGTTCAATTTCATTCTATTGCATTGCATTCCCTTCCATTCCATTCTGGTTGATTCCATTCCATTGCATTCCATTCCATTACATTCCATGCCATTCGGGATGATTCCTTTCCATTCCATTCCATTCCATTCCATTCGATTTGATTCCATTCCACTCCATTCCATTCCACTCCATTTTATTCCATTCGATTTCTTTCCATTCCATTTTATTCGGGTTGGTTCCATTCCATTCAGTTTCATTCCATTCCATTCCATTCCGTGACATTCGGCTTGATTCCATTCCATTCCATTCCATTCCTTTCGGGTTGATTCCATTCCATTCCATTGCATTCCATTTCATTCCATTCTGGTTGATTCCATTCCATTCCATTCCATTCCATTCCATTCCATTCGTGTTGATTCCATTCCATTCCATTTCATTCCATTCTGGTTGATTCCATTCCATTCCATTCCATTCCATTCCATTCCATTCGTGTTGATTCCATTCCATTCCATTCCATTCCATACCATTCCATTCGGGTTGATAACATCCCATTCCATTCCATGCCATTCCATTCCATTCCATTCCAATCCATTCCATTCCATTCCATTCGTGTTGACTCCATTCCATTCAATTCCATTCGGTTTGACTCCATTCCATTCCATTCCATCTGGTTGATTCCATTCCATTCCATTCCATTCCTTTCCATTCCATTTAGGTTGATTCCATTCCATTCTATTCCTTTCCGGTTGATTCCATTCCATTCCATTCCATTCCATTCCATTCCATTCCATTCGGGTTGTTTGCATTCCATTCCATTCCGTTCCATTCCATTCCATTCCTTTCCATTCCATTCCATTCGTGTTGATTCCATTCCATTCCATTCCATCCCATTCCATTCCATTCCATTCGGGTGGATTCCATTCGTTTTCTTTCCATTCCAATACAATCGGGTGGATTCTATTCCATTCCATTCCATTCCATTCCATTCCATTCCATTCCATTCGGGTTGATTCCTTTCCATTCCATTCCATTCCATTCCATTCCATTCCATTCCGGTTGATTCCATTCCACTCCATTCCATTCCATTCCATTCCATTCCATTCCATTCCATTCGGGTTGATTCCATTCCGTTCCATTCCATTCCATTCCATTCCATTCCATTCCATTCGGGATGATTCCATTCCATTTCATTCCATTCCATTGCATTCCATTCCATTCCATTCGTGTTGATTCCATTCCATTCCATTCCATTGGGTTGTTTCCATTCCATTCCATTCCATTCCATTCCTTTCGGGTTGATTCCATACCATTCCATTCCATTCCATTACATTACATTACATTCGGTTTGATTACATACCATTCCACTCCATTTCGTTCCATTCCATTCTGGTTGATTCTTTTCCGTTTCATTCCATTCCATTCCATTCCATTCCATTCCATTCTGGTTCATTCCATTCGGGTTGATTCTTTTCCATTTCATTCCATTCCATTCCATTCCGTTAAATTCTGGTTAATTCCGTTCCATTCAATTCCATTGATTCCATTCACGTTGATTCCATTCCATTCCATTCCATTCCATTCGGGTTGTTTGCATTCCATTCCATTCCGTTCCATTCCATTCCATTCCTTTCCATTCCATTCCATTCATGTTGATTCCATTCCATTCCATTCCATCCCATTCCATTCCATTCCATTCGGGTGGATTCCATTCGTTTTCATTCCATTCCAATACATTCGGGTTGATTCTATTCCATTCCATTCCATTCCATTCCATTCCATTCGGGTTGATTCCATTCCATTCCATTCCATTCCATTCCATTCCGGTTGATACCATTCCACTCCATTCCATTCCACTTCATTCCATTCGATTCCATTCGGGTTGATTCCATTCCGTTCCATTCCATTCCATTCCATTCCACTCCATTCCATTCCATTCGGGATGATTCCATTCCATTTCATTCCGTTCCATTCCATTCCATTCCATTCCATCCGGGTTGATTCCATTCCATTCCATTCCATTACATTACATTACATGCTGTTCGGGATGATTCCATTCCATTCCATTCCATTCCATTCCATTCGAGTTGATTCCATTCCATACCATTGCATTCCATTCGAGTTGATTCCACTCCATTCCATTCCATTCCATTCCATTTGGGTTGATTCCATTCCGTTCCATTCCATTCCATTGCATTGCATTCCATTCCATTCGTGTTGATTCCATTCCATTCCATTCCATTCCATTTCATTCCATGCCATTCGGGATGATTCCATTCCATTCGATTCCATTCCATTACATTCGAGTTGATTCCATTCCGTTCCTTTCCATTCCATTCCATTCCATTCGTGTTGATTCCATGCCATTTCATTCCATTCCATTGCATTCCATTCCATTCCAATCGGGTTGATTCCATTCCATTCCATTCCATTCAGGTTGATTGCATTCCATTCCATTCCATTCCATTCCATTCCATTCCATTCCATTCCGGTTGATTCCATTCCATTCCATTCCATTCCATTCCATTCCATTCCATTCCTGTTGATTCCATTCCATTATATTCCATTCCATTCCGGTTGATTCCATTCCATTTTATTCCTTTCCATTCCGGTTGATTCCTTTCCATTTTATTCCATTCCATTCCGTTTGATTCCATTCCATTCGATTCCATTCCATTCCATTCCATTCGGGTTGATTCCATTCCATTCCATTCCATTCCATTCCATTCCATTCCATTCCGGTTGATTCCTTACCATTCCATTCCATTCCATTCCATTCTATTCCATTCCATTCCATTCCATTCGGGTTGACTCCATTCCATTCCATTCCATCCCATTCCATTCCATTCTATTCCTTTACATTCCATTCGGGTTGATTGCATTTCATTCCAATCCATTCCATTCCATTCCATTCAGGTTGATTGCATTCCATTCCATTCCATTCCAATCTATTCCATTCGAGTTGATTCCGTTCAATTCCATTCCATTCCATTCCATTCCATTCCATTCCATTCCATTCCATTCGGGTTGATTCCATTCCATTCCATTCCATTCAATTCCATTCCCTTCCATTGCATTCCATTCGGGTTGATTCCATACCATTCCATTTCATTCCATTCCATTCCATTCCATTCCGGTTGACTCCATTCCATTCCATTCCATCACATTCCATTCCATTCCATTCCATTCCATCCCATTCCATTCCATTCCATTCCATTCCATTACATTCGGGTTGATTCTATTCCCTTCCATTCCATTCGGGTTTATTCTGTTCCATTCCATTCCATTCCATTCGGTATGTTTCCATTCCACTCCATTCCATTCAATTCCATTCCATTCCATTCCTTTCGGGTTGATTCCACTCCATTCCATTCCATTCCATTCCAGTCTTGTTGATTCCATTCCATTCCATTCCTTTCCATTCCATTCCATTCCATTCCATTCCATTCCATTCCATTCGGGTTGATTCCTTTCCATTCTATTCCATCCCATTCCATTCGGGTTGATTCCATTCCATTCCATTCCATCCCATTCCATTCCATTCCATTCGCGTGGATTTCATTCCATTTCATACCATTCCATTACATTGGGGTTGATTCTATTCCATTCCATTCCATTCCATTCCATTCCATTCCATTCGGGTTGATTCCATTCCATTCCATTCCATTCTGGTTGATTCCATTCCATTCCATTCCATTCCATTCCATTCCATACCATTCGGGTTGATTCCATTCCTTTCCATTCCATTGCATTCCATTCAATTCCATTCCATTCCCTACCATTCGGGTTGATTCCATTCAATTTCATTCTAATCCATTGCATTGCCTTCCATTCCATTCTGGTTGATTCCATTCCATTGCATTCCATTCCATTACATTCCATGAATTTCGGGATTATTCCTTTACATTCCATTCCATTCCATTCGATTTGATTCCATTCCATTCCATTCCATTCAATTCCATTCCACTCGGGTTGATTGCATTCCATTCCATTCCATTCCTTTCGGGTTGATTCCATTCCATTCCATTGCATTCCATTTCATTCCATTCTGGTTGATTCCATTCCATTCCATTCCATTCCATTCCATTCCATTCCATTCGTGTTGATTCCATTCTATTCCATTCCATTCCATTCCATTCCATTCCATACCATTCCATTCGGGTTGATAACATCCCATTACATTCCATGCCATTCCATTCCATTCCATTCCAATCCATTCCATTCAATTCCATTCGTGTTGATTCCATTCCATTCAATACCATTCGGTTTGACTCCATTCCATTCCATTCCATCTGGTTGATTCCATTCCATTCCATTCCTTTCCATTCCATTTAGGTTGATTCCATTCCATTCCATTCCTTTCCGGTTGATTCCATTCCATTCAATTCCATTCCATTCCATTCCATTCCATTCAATTCGGGTTTATTCCATTCCATTCCATTACATTGGTGTTGATTCCATTCCATTCCATTACATTCCATTCCTTTCGGGTTGATTCCATACCATTCCATTCCATTCCATTACATTCCATTCCATTCGGTTTGATTACATACCATTCCATTCCTTTACGTTCCATTCCATTGGGGTTGATTCTTTTCCATTTCATTCCATTCCATTCCATTCCATTCCATTCTGATTCATTCCATTCGGGTTGATTCTTTTCCATTTCATTCCATTCCATTCCATTCCATTCCATTAATTTCTGGTTAATTCCGTTCCATCTGGTTGATTCCATTCCATTCCATTCCATTCCATTCCATTCCATTTCATTCGGGTTGTTTGCATTCCATTCCATTCCGTTCCACTCCATTCCATTCCTTTCCATTCCATTCCATTCGTGTTGATTCCATTCCATTCCATTCCATCCCATTCCATTCCATTCCATTCGGGTGGATTCCATTCGTTTTCATTCCATTCCAATACACTCGGGTGGATTCTATTCCATTCCATTCCATTCCATTCCATTCCATTCCATTCGGGTTGATTCCATTCCATTCCATTCCATTCCATTCCATTCCATTCCGGTTGATTCCTTTCCACTCCATTCCATTCCATTCCATTCCATTCCATTCCATTCCATTCCATTCCATTCGGGTTGATTCCATTCCGTTCCATTCCATTCCATTCCATTCCATTCCATTCGGGATGATTCCATTCCATTTCATTCCATTCCATTGCATTCCATTCCATTCCATTCGTGTTGATTCCATTCCATTCCATTCCATTGGGTTGATTCCATTCCATTCCATTCCATTCCATTACATTGCATGCTTTTCGGGATGATTCCATTCCATTCCATTCCATTCCATTCGAGTTGATTCCATTCCATTCCATTGCATTCCATTCGAGTTGATTCCACTCCATTCCATTCCATTCCATTCCATTTGGGTTGATTCCATTCCGTTCCATTCCATTCCATTGCATTCCATTCCATTCCATTCTGGTTGATTCCATTCCATTGCATTCCATTCCATTACATTCCATGAAATTCGGGATGATTCCGTTACATTCCATTCCATTCCATTCCATTCCATTCGATTTGATTCCATTCCATTCCATTCCATTCCACTGGGGTTGATTCCATTCCATTCCATTCCATTCTGGTTGATTCCATTCCATTCCATTCCATTCCATTCCATTCCATTCCTTTCCATTCCATTCCATTCCAGTCCATTCGTGTTGATTCCCTTCCATTCCATTCCATTCCATACCATTCCATTCGTGTTGATAACATTCTGTTCCATTCCGTTCCATTCCAATCCATTCACTTCCATTTAATTCGGGTTGGTTCCATTCCATTCAATTCCATTCGGTTAGACTCCATTCCATTCCATTCCATTCCGGTTGATTCCATTCCATTCCATTGCATTCCTTTCCATTCCATTTAGTGTGATTCCATTCCATTCCATTCTATTCCATTCCATTCCATTCCTTTCTGGATTGTTCCATTCCATTCCATTCCATTTCATTCCATTCGGGTTGAATCCATTCCATTCCATTCCATTCCCTTCCATTCCATTCCGGTTGATTCCATTCCATTCCATTCCATTCCATTCCATTCCATTCCATTCCATTCGCGTTTATTCCATTCCATTCCATTCCATCCCATTCCATTCCTTTCGGGTTGATTCCATACCGATCCATTCCATTCAATTCCATTCTATTACATTACATTCCGGTTGATTCCGTACCATTCCATTCCATTCCATTACATTCCGTTACATTCCATTCCATTCAGGTTGATTCTGTTCCATTCCATTCCATTCCATTCCATTCCATATCATTCCATTCCATTCCATTCAGTTTGACTGCATTCCATTCCATTCCATTCCATTCCGTCACATTCCATTCGGGTTGATTCCATTCAATTCCATTCCATTTCGTTCCATTCCATTCGGGTTGATTCCTTTCCATTGCATTCCGTTCCATGCCAATCCATTCCATTCCATTAAGTTGATTCCATTCCATTCCATATCTTTTCATTCGGGTTGATTCCATTCCATTCTATTCCATTCCATTCCATTCCATTCCATTCCATTCCATTTGGGTTGATTGCATTCCATTCCAATCCATTCCATTCCACTGCATTCCATTCCATTCCATTCCATTCCGGTTGATTCCCTTCCATTCCATTCCATTCCATTCCATTCGGGTTGAATCCATTGCCTTCCATTCTATTCCATTCCATTCCATTCCATTCGGGTTGATTACATTCCATTCCTTTCCTTTCCATTCCATTCCATTCCATTCCATTCCATTCGGTTTGATTCCATTCCATTCCATTCCATTCCATTCCATACCAGTCTTGTTGATTCCATTCCATTCCATTCAATTACATTCCAATCAATTAGGGTTGATTCCATTCTATTCCATTCCATTCCATTCCGTTCCATTCGGGTTGATTCCACTCCATTCCATTCCATTTCATTCCATTCTGGGTGATTCCAAACCAATCCATTCCATTCCATTCCATTCGAGTTGATTCCATTCCTTTATATTCCATTCCCTTCCATTCCATTCCTTTCGGGTTGATTCCATTCCATTATATTCCATTCCATTCCATTCCATTCCATTCCACTCCATTCCGTCCAATTCCATTCCATTCCATTCGTGTTTATTCCTTCCATTCCATTCCATTCCATTCCAATCCACTCCATTCCTTTCTTGTTGATTCCATTTTATTCCTTTCCATTCCATTCCGTTCCATTCCATTCGTGTTGATTTCATTCCGTTCCATTGCATTCCATTCCAGTCCTTTCCATTCCATTCGGTTTGATTCCGTTCCATTACATTTCATTCGATTCCATTCCATTCGGATTGATTCCATTCCATTCCTTTCCATTCCCTTCCATTCCATTCCATTCCATTCCATTCCATTCCATTCAATTCGTGTTGATTCCATTCCGTTCCATTCCATTCCATTCCACTCCATTCCATTCCCTTCGGGTTGATTCTATTCCATTCCATTCCATCCCATTCCATTGCATTCCATTCGGGTTGATTCCATTCTATTCCATTCCATTCCATTCCATTCCATTCCATTCCATTCCATTCCATTCGGGCTGATTCCATTCCTTTCTATTCCATTCCATTCCATTCCATTCCATTCCTTTCGGGTTGATTCCATTCCGTTCCATTCCATTCCATTCGGTTTGATTCCATTCAATCTCATTCCATTCCATTGCATTCCATTCCATTCCATACGGGTTGATTCCATTCCATTCCATTCCATTCCATTCCATTCCATTCCATGCCATTCCGGATGATACCATTCCGTTTCATTCCATTCCATTCGAGTTGATTCCATTCCATTCCATTCCATTCCATTCCATTCGATTTCATTCCATTCCATTCCATTCCATTCGTGTTGGTTCCATTCCATTCCGCTTCATTCCATTCCATTCCATTCCATTCCATACGGGTTGATTCCATTCCATTCCACTCCATTCTGGTTGATTCCATTCCATTCCATTTCATTCCATTCCATTCCGTTCCATTTCGGTTGATTCCTTTCCATTCCGTTCCATCCCATTCCATTCGTGTTGATTCCATTCCAATCGATTTCGTTCCATTCCATTCCATTCGTGTTGCTTCCATTCCATTCCGTTTCCTTCCATTCCATTCCATTCCATTACTTTCGTGTTGATACCATTCCATTCCTTTCGTGTTGATTCCATTCCATTCCTTTCCATTCCATTATATTCCGTGCCATTTCGGATGACTCCATTCCATTCCATTCCATTCGCGTTGATTCCATTCTATTCCATTACATTCGATTCCATTCGGGTTGATTCCATTCCGTTCCAATCCATTCCATTCCATTCCATTCCATCCCTTTCGGGTTGATTCCATTCCATTCCATTCCATTCCATTCCATTCGTTTTGATTCCATTCCATTCCATTCAATTCCATTCCATTCAATTAGGGTTGATTCCATTCTATTCCATTCCATTCCATTCCATTCCATTCCATTCCATTCGGGTTGATTCCACTCCATTCCATTCCATTCCATTCCATTCCATTCTTGTTGATTCCACACCAATCCATTCCATTCCATTCCATTCCAGTTGATTCCATTCCATTCCATTCCATTCCATCCCATTCCATTCCACTCTATTCGGGTTGACTCCATTCCATTCCTTTCCATTCGGGTTGAATCTATTCCACTTCATTCCATTCCATTCCATTCGGGTTGATTCCGTTCCTTTCAATTCCATTCCATTCCATTCCATTCGGGTTGATTCCATTCCATTCCATTCCGTTCCTTTCCATTTCACTCCATTCCTTTCTTGTTGATTCCATTCCATTCCTTTCCATTCCATTCCGTTCCATTCCATTCGGATTGATTACGTTCCATTACATTCCATGCGATTCCATTCCCTTCGGGTTGATTCCATTCCATTCCTTTCCATTCCCTTCCATACCATTCCATTCCATTCCATTCCATTCCATTCGTGTTGATTCCATTCAGTTCCATTCCATTCCATTCCATTCCATTCCGGTTGATTCTATTCCATTCCATTCCATCCCACTCCATTTCATTCCATTCGGGTTGATTCCATTCCATTTCATTCCATTACATTACATTCGGTTTGATTGTATTCCATTCCATTCCATTCCATTCCTTTCCATTCCATTCCATTCCATTCTGGCTGATTCCATTCCATTCCATTCCATTCCATTCCATTCCATTCCATTCCATTCCATTCCATTCGGGCTGATTCCATTCCATTCCATTCCATTCTATTCGGGTTGATTCCATTCCATTCCATTCCATTCCATTCTATTCCATTCCTTTCCATTCGGGTTGATTCCATTCCGTTTCATTTTATTCCATTTCATTCCTTTCGGGTTGATTCCATTCCATCTCATTCCATTCCATTGCATTCCATTCCTTTCCATTCGGGATGATTCCATTGCATTCCATTCCATTCCATTCCATGCCATTCCGGATTATACCATTCCATTCCTTTCCATTCCATTCGAGTTGAATCCATTCCATTCCATTCCATTCCATTCCATTGGATTTCATTCCATTCCATTCCATTCGTGTTGGTACCATTCCATTCCGTTTCATTCCATTCCATTCCATTCCATTCGGTTTGATGCCATTCCATTCCATTCCATTTCATTCCATTCTATTCCGTTCCATTTCGGTTGATTCCTTTCCATTCCATTCCATTCCATTTCATTCGAGTTGATTCCATTCCGTTCCATTCCATTCCATTCCATTCCATTCCATTCCATTCGTGTTGATTCCATGCCATTTCATTCCATTCCATTGCATTCCATTCCATTCCAATCGGGTTGATTCCATTCCATTCCATTCCATTCAGGTTGATTGCATTCCATTCCATTCCACTCCATTCCATTCCATTCCATTCCATTCCAGTTGATTCCATTCCATTCCATTATATTCCATTCCATTCCGGTTGATTCCATTCCATTTTATTCCATTCCATTCCGGTTGATTCATTTCCATTTTATTCCATTCCATTCCGTTTGATTCCATTCCATTCGATTCCATTCCATTCCATTCCATTCGGGTTGATTCCATTCCATTCCATTCCATTCCATTCCATTCCATTCCATTCCATTCCGGTTGATTCCATAACATTCCATTCCATTCCATTCCATTCTATTCCATTCCATTCCATTCCATTCGGGTTGACTCCATTCCATTCCATTCCATCCCATTCCATTCCATTCTATTCCTTTACATTCCATTCGGGTTGATTGCATTTCATTCCAATCCATTCCATTCCATTCCATTCAGGTTGATTGCATTCCATTCCATTCCATTCCAATCTATTCCATTCGAGTTGATTCCGTTCAATTCCATTCCATTCCATTCCATTCCATTCCATTCCATTCCATTCGGGTTGATTCCATTCCATTCCATTCCATTCAATTCCATTCCATTCCATTGCATTCCATTCGGGTTGATTCCATACCATTCCATTCCATTCCATTCCATTCCGGTTGACTCCATTCCATTCCATTCCATCCCATTCCATTCCATTCCATTACATTACATTACATTCGGGTTGATTCTATTCCATTCCATTCCATTCGGGTTTATTCTGTTCCATTGCATTCCATTCCATTCGGTATGTTTCCATTCCACTCCATTCCATTCAATTCCATTCCATTCCATTCCTTTCGGGTTGATTCCACTCTATTCCATTCCATTCCATTCCAGTCTTGTTGATTCCATTCCATTCCATTCCTTTCCATTCCATTCCATTCCATTCCATTCCATTCGGGTTGATTCCTTTCCATTCTATTCCATCCCATTCCATTCGGGTTGATTCCATTCTATTCCATTCCATCCCATTCCATTCCATTCCATTCGCGTGGATTTCATTCCATTTCATACCATTCCATTACATTGGGGTTCATTCTATTCCATTTCATTCCATTCCATTCCATTCCATTCCATTCCATTCCATTCCATTCCATTCTGGTTGATTCCATTCCATTCCATTCCATTCTGGTTGATTCCATTCCATTCCATTCCATTCCATTCCATTCCATTCCATTCGGTTTGATTCCATTCCTTTCCATTCCATTCCATTCCATTCAATTCAATTCCATTCCATTCCCTACCATTCGGGTTGATTCCATTCAATTTCATTCTATTCCATTGCATTGCCTTCCATTCCATTCTGGTTGATTCCATTCCATTGCATTCCATTCCATTACATTCCATGAATTTCGGGATGATTCATTTACATTCCATTCCATTCCATTCGATTTGATTCCATTCCATTCCATTCCATTCCATTCCACTCGGGTTGATTCCATTCCATTCCATTCCTTTCTGGTTGATTCCATTCCACTCCATTCCATTCCATTCCATTCCATTCCATTCCATTCCATTCCATTCCAATCGGGTTGATTCCATTCCTTTCCATTCCATTCCATTCCATTCCATTCCATTCCATTCCATTCCCTTCCATTTGGGTTTATTCCATTCAATTTCATTCTATTCCATTGCATTCCCTTCCATTCCATTCTGGTTGATTCCATTCCATTGCATTCCATTCCATTCCATTCCATGCCATTTGGGATGATTCCTTTCCATTCCATTCCATTCCATTCCATTCGATTAGATTCCATTCCATTCCATTCCATTCCATTCCATTCCATTCCATTCCATTTTATTCCATTCGATTTCTTTCCATTCCATTTTATTCGGGTTGGTTCCATTCCATTCAGTTTCATACCATTCCATTCCATTCCGTGACATTCGGCTTGATTCTATTCCATTCCATTCCATTCCTTTCGGGATGATTTCATTCCATTCCATTGCATTCCATTTCACTCCATTCTGGTTGATTCCATTCCATCCCATTCCATTCCATTCCATTCGTGTTGATTCCATTCCATTCCATTCCATTCCTTTCCATTCCATTCCAGTCGGTTTGATTCCGATTCATTCCATTCCATTCGATTCCATTCCATTCGGGTTGGTTCCATTTCATTCCTTTCCATTCCATTCCATTCCATTCCATTCCATTCCATTCCATTCCATTCGGGTTTATTCCATTCCATTCCATTCCGTCCCATTCCATTCCATTCCTTTCGGGTTGATTCCATACCATTCCATTCCATTCCATTACATTACATTACATTCGGTTTGATTACATACCATTCCATTCCATTGCATTCCATTCCATTCGTGTAGATTCTTTTCCATTTCATTCCATTCCATTCCATTCCATTCTGGTTGATTCCATTCGGGTTGATTCTTTTCCATTTCATTCCATTCCATTCCATTCCATTACATTCGTATTGATTGCATTCCATTCCATTCCATTACATTACATTCCCTGCCATTCTGGATAATTCCATTCCTTTCCATTCCATTCCATTCCATTCTATTCCATTCGCGTTGATTCCACTCCATTCCATTCCATTCCATTCCATTCGGGTTGATTCCATTCCGTTCCATTCCATTCCATTCCATTCAATTCCATTCCATTCCATTCCATTCCCTTCGGGATGATTCCATTCCATTTCATTCCATTCCATTGCTTTCCATTCCATTCCATTTGGGTTGATTCCATTCCATTCCATTCCATTCCATGCCATTCGGGATGACTCCATTCCATTCGATTCCATTCCATTACATTCGAGTTGATTCAATTCCGTTCCATTCCATTCCATTCCCATCCATTCGGGTTGATTCCATTACGTTCCATTCCATTCCATTCCATTCCGTTCCATTCCATTCCATTCCATTCCATTCGTGTTGATTCCATGACATTTCATTCCATTCCATTGCATTCCATTCCATTCCAATCGGGTTGATTCCATTCCATTCCATTCCATTCAGGTTGATTGCATTCCATTCCATTTCATTCCATTCCATTCCAGTTGATTCCATTCCATTCCATTCCATTCCATTCCATTCCGGTTGATTCCATTCCATTCCATTCCATTCCATCCCGGTTGATTCCATTCCACTCCATTCCATTCCATTCCATTCCGTTCCATTCCATTCCATTCCATTCCATTCGGGTTGATTCCATTCCGTTCCATTCCATTCCATTCCATTCCATTCGGGATGATTCCTTTCCATTTCATTCCATTCCATTGCATTCCATTCCATTCCATTCGGGTTGATTCCATTCGGTTCCATTGCATTACATTACATTACATGCTTTTCGGGATGATTCCATTCCATTCCATTCCATTCGAGTTGATTCCATTCCATTCCATTGCATTCCATTCGAGTTGATTCCATTCCATTCCATTCCATTCCATTCCATTGTATTCCATTCGATTTCATTCCATTCCATTCCATTCGGGTTGTTTCCATTCCATTCCTTTTCATTCCATTCCATTCCATTCCATTACATTCGTGTTGATTGCATTCCATTCCATTCCATTCCATTACATTCCGTGCCATTCTGGATGATTCCATTCCTTTCCATTCCATTCCATTCCATTCTATTCCATTCGAGATGATTCCACTCCATTCCATTCCATTCCATTCCATTCGGGTTGATTCCATTCCGTTCCATTCCGTTCCATTCCACTCCATTCAATTCAATTCCATTCCATTAACTTCCATTCGGGTTGATTCCATTCAATTTCATTCTATTCCTTTGCATTGCCTTCTATTCCATTCTGGTTGATTCCATTCCATTGCATTCCATTCCATTACATTCCATGAAATTCGGGATGATTCCTTTACATTCCATTCCATTCCATTCTATTCCATTCGATTTGATTCCATTCCATTCCATTCCATTCCATTCTGGTTGATTCCATTCCATTCCATTCCATTCCATTCCATTCCAATCGGGTTGATTCCATTCCATTCCATTCCATTCAGGTTGATTGCATTCCATTCCATTCCTTTCCATTCCATTCCAGTTGATTCCATTCCATTCCATTCCATTCCATTCCATTCCGGTTGATTCCATTCCATTCCATTCCATTCCATTCCATTCCATTCCGGTTGATTCCATTCCATTCCATTCCATTCCATTCCATTCCATTCCATTCGGGTTGATTCCATTCCGTTCCATTCCATTCCATTCCATTCCATTCCATTCCATTCGGGATGATTCCATTCCATTTCATTCCATTCCATTGCATTCCATTCCATTCCATTCGGGTTGATTCCATTCGATTCCATTACATTACATTACATTACATGCTTTTCGGGATGATTCCATTCCATTCCATTCCAATCCATTCCATTCGAGTTGATTCCATTCCATTCCATTGCATTCCATTCGAGTTGATTCCATTCCATTCCATTCCATTGTATTCCATTCGATTTCATTCCATTCCATTCCATTCGGGTTGTTTCCATTCCATTCCGTTTCATTCCATTCCATTCCATTCCATTACATTCGTGTTGATTGCATTCCATTCCATTCCATTCCATTACATTCCGTGCCATTCTGGATGATTCCATTCCTTTCCATTCCATTCCATTCCATTCTATTCCATTCGAGTTGATTCCACTCCATTCCATTCCATTCCATTCCATTCGGGTTGATTCCATTCCGTTCCATTCCGTTCCATTCCATTCCATTCAATTCAATTCCATTCCATTCCCTTCCATTCGGGTTGATTCCATTCAATTTCATTCTATTGCATTGCCTTGCCTTCCATTCCATTCTGGTTGATTCCATTCCATTGCATTCCATTCCATTACATTCCATGAAATTCGGGATGATTCCTTTACATTCCATTCCATTCCATTCCATTCCATTCGATTTGATTTCATTCCATTCCATTCCATTCCATTCCACTGGGGTTGATTCCATTCCATTCCATTCCATTCTGGTTGATTCCATTCCATTCCATTCCATTCCGTTCCATTCCATTCCATTCCATTCCATTCCAATCGGGTTGATTCCATTCCTTTCCTTTCCATTCCATTCCATTCCATTCCATTCCGGTTGATTCCTTACCATTCCATTCCATTCCATTCCATTCTATTCCATTCCATTCCATTCCATTCGGGTTGACTCCATTCCATTCCATTCCATCCCATTCCATTCCATTCTATTCCTTTACATTCCATTCGGGTTGATTGCATTTCATTCCAATCCATTCCATTCCATTCCATTCAGGTTGATTGCATTCCATTCCATTCCATTCCAATCTATTCCATTCGAGTTGATTCCGTTCAATTCCATTCCATTCCATTCCATTCCATTCCATTCCATTCCATTCTATTCGGGTTGATTCCATTCCATTCCATTCCATTCAATTCCATTCCCTTCCATTGCATTCCATTCGGGTTGATTCCATACCATTCCATTTCATTCCATTCCATTCCATTCCATTCCGGTTGACTCCATTCCATTCCATTCCATCACATTCCATTCCATTCCATTCCATTCCATCCCATTCCATTCCATTCCATTCCATTCCATTACATTCGGGTTGATTCTATTCCCTTCCATTCCATTCGGGTTTATTCTGTTCCATTCCATTCCATTCCATTCGGTATGTTTCCATTCCACTCCATTCCATTCAATTCCATTCCATTCCATTCCTTTCGGGTTGATTCCACTCCATTCCATTCCATTCCATTCCAGTCTTGTTGATTCCATTCCATTCCATTCCTTTCCATTCCATTCCATTCCATTCCATTCCATTCCATTCCATTCGGGTTGATTCCTTTCCATTCTATTCCATCCCATTCCATTCGGGTTGATTCCATTCCATTCCATTCCATCCCATTCCATTCCATTCCATTCGCGTGGATTTCATTCCATTTCATACCATTCCATTACATTGGGGTTGATTCTATTCCATTCCATTCCATTCCATTCCATTCCATTCCATTCGGGTTGATTCCATTCCATTCCATTCCATTCTGGTTGATTCCATTCCATTCCATTCCATTCCATTCCATTCCATACCATTCGGGTTGATTCCATTCCTTTCCATTCCATTGCATTCCATTCAATTCCATTCCATTCCCTACCATTCGGGTTGATTCCATTCAATTTCATTCTAATCCATTGCATTGCCTTCCATTCCATTCTGGTTGATTCCATTCCATTGCATTCCATTCCATTACATTCCATGAATTTCGGGATTATTCCTTTACATTCCATTCCATTCCATTCGATTTGATTCCATTCCATTCCATTCCATTCAATTCCATTCCACTCGGGTTGATTGCATTCCATTCCATTCCATTCCTTTCGGGTTGATTCCATTCCATTCCATTGCATTCCATTTCATTCCATTCTGGTTGATTCCATTCCATTCCATTCCATTCCATTCCATTCCATTCCATTCGTGTTGATTCCATTCTATTCCATTCCATTCCATTCCATTCCATTCCATACCATTCCATTCGGGTTGATAACATCCCATTACATTCCATGCCATTCCATTCCATTCCATTCCAATCCATTCCATTCCATTCCATTCGTGTTGATTCCATTCCATTCAATACCATTCGGTTTGACTCCATTCCATTCCATTCCATCTGGTTGATTCCATTCCATTCCATTCCTTTCCATTCCATTTAGGTTGATTCCATTCCATTCCATTCCTTTCCGGTTGATTCCATTCCATTCAATTCCATTCCATTCCATTCCATTCCATTCAATTCGGGTTTATTCCATTCCATTCCATTACATTGGTGTTGATTCCATTCCATTCCATTACATTCCATTCCTTTCGGGTTGATTCCATACCATTCCATTCCATTCCATTACATTCCATTCCATTCGGTTTGATTACATACCATTCCATTCCTTTACGTTCCATTCCATTGGGGTTGATTCTTTTCCATTTCATTCCATTCCATTCCATTCCATTCCATTCTGATTCATTCCATTCGGGTTGATTCTTTTCCATTTCATTCCATTCCATTCCATTCCATTCCATTAATTTCTGGTTAATTCCGTTCCATCTGGTTGATTCCATTCCATTCCATTCCATTCCATTCCATTTCATTCGGGTTGTTTGCATTCCATTCCATTCCGTTCCACTCCATTCCATTCCTTTCCATTCCATTCCATTCGTGTTGATTCCATTCCATTCCATTCCATCCCATTCCATTCCATTCCATTCGGGTGGATTCCATTCGTTTTCATTCCATTCCAATACACTCGGGTGGATTCTATTCCATTCCATTCCATTCCATTCCATTCCATTCCATTCGGGTTGATTCCATTCCATTCCATTCCATTCCATTCCATTCCATTCCGGTTGATTCCTTTCCACTCCATTCCATTCCATTCCATTCCATTCCATTCCATTCCATTCCATTCCATTCGGGTTGATTCCATTCCGTTCCATTCCATTCCATTCCATTCCATTCCATTCGGGATGATTCCATTCCATTTCATTCCATTCCATTGCATTCCATTCCATTCCATTCGTGTTGATTCCATTCCATTCCATTCCATTGGGTTGATTCCATTCCATTCCATTCCATTCCATTACATTGCATGCTTTTCGGGATGATTCCATTCCATTCCATTCCATTCCATTCGAGTTGATTCCATTCCATTCCATTGCATTCCATTCGAGTTGATTCCACTCCATTCCATTCCATTCCATTCCATTTGGGTTGATTCCATTCCGTTCCATTCCATTCCATTGCATTCCATTCCATTCCATTCTGGTTGATTCCATTCCATTGCATTCCATTCCATTACATTCCATGAAATTCGGGATGATTCCGTTACATTCCATTCCATTCCATTCCATTCCATTCGATTTGATTCCATTCCATTCCATTCCATTCCACTGGGGTTGATTCCATTCCATTCCATTCCATTCTGGTTGATTCCATTCCATTCCATTCCATTCCATTCCATTCCATTCCTTTCCATTCCATTCCATTCCAGTCCATTCGTGTTGATTCCCTTCCATTCCATTCCATTCCATACCATTCCATTCGTGTTGATAACATTCTGTTCCATTCCGTTCCATTCCAATCCATTCACTTCCATTTAATTCGGGTTGGTTCCATTCCATTCAATTCCATTCGGTTAGACTCCATTCCATTCCATTCCATTCCGGTTGATTCCATTCCATTCCATTGCATTCCTTTCCATTCCATTTAGTGTGATTCCATTCCATTCCATTCTATTCCATTCCATTCCATTCCTTTCTGGATTGTTCCATTCCATTCCATTCCATTTCATTCCATTCGGGTTGAATCCATTCCATTCCATTCCATTCCCTTCCATTCCATTCCGGTTGATTCCATTCCATTCCATTCCATTCCATTCCATTCCATTCCATTCCATTCGCGTTTATTCCATTCCATTCCATTCCATCCCATTCCATTCCTTTCGGGTTGATTCCATACCGATCCATTCCATTCAATTCCATTCTATTACATTACATTCCGGTTGATTCCGTACCATTCCATTCCATTCCATTACATTCCGTTACATTCCATTCCATTCAGGTTGATTCTGTTCCATTCCATTCCATTCCATTCCATTCCATATCATTCCATTCCATTCCATTCAGTTTGACTGCATTCCATTCCATTCCATTCCATTCCGTCACATTCCATTCGGGTTGATTCCATTCAATTCCATTCCATTTCGTTCCATTCCATTCGGGTTGATTCCTTTCCATTGCATTCCGTTCCATGCCAATCCATTCCATTCCATTAAGTTGATTCCATTCCATTCCATATCTTTTCATTCGGGTTGATTCCATTCCATTCTATTCCATTCCATTCCATTCCATTCCATTCCATTCCATTTGGGTTGATTGCATTCCATTCCAATCCATTCCATTCCACTGCATTCCATTCCATTCCATTCCATTCCGGTTGATTCCCTTCCATTCCATTCCATTCCATTCCATTCGGGTTGAATCCATTGCCTTCCATTCTATTCCATTCCATTCCATTCCATTCGGGTTGATTACATTCCATTCCTTTCCTTTCCATTCCATTCCATTCCATTCCATTCCATTCGGTTTGATTCCATTCCATTCCATTCCATTCCATTCCATACCAGTCTTGTTGATTCCATTCCATTCCATTCAATTACATTCCAATCAATTAGGGTTGATTCCATTCTATTCCATTCCATTCCATTCCGTTCCATTCGGGTTGATTCCACTCCATTCCATTCCATTTCATTCCATTCTGGGTGATTCCAAACCAATCCATTCCATTCCATTCCATTCGAGTTGATTCCATTCCTTTATATTCCATTCCCTTCCATTCCATTCCTTTCGGGTTGATTCCATTCCATTATATTCCATTCCATTCCATTCCATTCCATTCCACTCCATTCCGTCCAATTCCATTCCATTCCATTCGTGTTTATTCCTTCCATTCCATTCCATTCCATTCCAATCCACTCCATTCCTTTCTTGTTGATTCCATTTTATTCCTTTCCATTCCATTCCGTTCCATTCCATTCGTGTTGATTTCATTCCGTTCCATTGCATTCCATTCCAGTCCTTTCCATTCCATTCGGTTTGATTCCGTTCCATTACATTTCATTCGATTCCATTCCATTCGGATTGATTCCATTCCATTCCTTTCCATTCCCTTCCATTCCATTCCATTCCATTCCATTCCATTCCATTCAATTCGTGTTGATTCCATTCCGTTCCATTCCATTCCATTCCACTCCATTCCATTCCCTTCGGGTTGATTCTATTCCATTCCATTCCATCCCATTCCATTGCATTCCATTCGGGTTGATTCCATTCTATTCCATTCCATTCCATTCCATTCCATTCCATTCCATTCCATTCCATTCGGGCTGATTCCATTCCTTTCTATTCCATTCCATTCCATTCCATTCCATTCCTTTCGGGTTGATTCCATTCCGTTCCATTCCATTCCATTCGGTTTGATTCCATTCAATCTCATTCCATTCCATTGCATTCCATTCCATTCCATACGGGTTGATTCCATTCCATTCCATTCCATTCCATTCCATTCCATTCCATGCCATTCCGGATGATACCATTCCGTTTCATTCCATTCCATTCGAGTTGATTCCATTCCATTCCATTCCATTCCATTCCATTCGATTTCATTCCATTCCATTCCATTCCATTCGTGTTGGTTCCATTCCATTCCGCTTCATTCCATTCCATTCCATTCCATTCCATACGGGTTGATTCCATTCCATTCCACTCCATTCTGGTTGATTCCATTCCATTCCATTTCATTCCATTCCATTCCGTTCCATTTCGGTTGATTCCTTTCCATTCCGTTCCATCCCATTCCATTCGTGTTGATTCCATTCCAATCGATTTCGTTCCATTCCATTCCATTCGTGTTGCTTCCATTCCATTCCGTTTCCTTCCATTCCATTCCATTCCATTACTTTCGTGTTGATACCATTCCATTCCTTTCGTGTTGATTCCATTCCATTCCTTTCCATTCCATTATATTCCGTGCCATTTCGGATGACTCCATTCCATTCCATTCCATTCGCGTTGATTCCATTCTATTCCATTACATTCGATTCCATTCGGGTTGATTCCATTCCGTTCCAATCCATTCCATTCCATTCCATTCCATCCCTTTCGGGTTGATTCCATTCCATTCCATTCCATTCCATTCCATTCGTTTTGATTCCATTCCATTCCATTCAATTCCATTCCATTCAATTAGGGTTGATTCCATTCTATTCCATTCCATTCCATTCCATTCCATTCCATTCCATTCGGGTTGATTCCACTCCATTCCATTCCATTCCATTCCATTCCATTCTTGTTGATTCCACACCAATCCATTCCATTCCATTCCATTCCAGTTGATTCCATTCCATTCCATTCCATTCCATCCCATTCCATTCCACTCTATTCGGGTTGACTCCATTCCATTCCTTTCCATTCGGGTTGAATCTATTCCACTTCATTCCATTCCATTCCATTCGGGTTGATTCCGTTCCTTTCAATTCCATTCCATTCCATTCCATTCGGGTTGATTCCATTCCATTCCATTCCGTTCCTTTCCATTTCACTCCATTCCTTTCTTGTTGATTCCATTCCATTCCTTTCCATTCCATTCCGTTCCATTCCATTCGGATTGATTACGTTCCATTACATTCCATGCGATTCCATTCCCTTCGGGTTGATTCCATTCCATTCCTTTCCATTCCCTTCCATACCATTCCATTCCATTCCATTCCATTCCATTCGTGTTGATTCCATTCAGTTCCATTCCATTCCATTCCATTCCATTCCGGTTGATTCTATTCCATTCCATTCCATCCCACTCCATTTCATTCCATTCGGGTTGATTCCATTCCATTTCATTCCATTACATTACATTCGGTTTGATTGTATTCCATTCCATTCCATTCCATTCCTTTCCATTCCATTCCATTCCATTCTGGCTGATTCCATTCCATTCCATTCCATTCCATTCCATTCCATTCCATTCCATTCCATTCCATTCGGGCTGATTCCATTCCATTCCATTCCATTCTATTCGGGTTGATTCCATTCCATTCCATTCCATTCCATTCTATTCCATTCCTTTCCATTCGGGTTGATTCCATTCCGTTTCATTTTATTCCATTTCATTCCTTTCGGGTTGATTCCATTCCATCTCATTCCATTCCATTGCATTCCATTCCTTTCCATTCGGGATGATTCCATTGCATTCCATTCCATTCCATTCCATGCCATTCCGGATTATACCATTCCATTCCTTTCCATTCCATTCGAGTTGAATCCATTCCATTCCATTCCATTCCATTCCATTGGATTTCATTCCATTCCATTCCATTCGTGTTGGTACCATTCCATTCCGTTTCATTCCATTCCATTCCATTCCATTCGGTTTGATGCCATTCCATTCCATTCCATTTCATTCCATTCTATTCCGTTCCATTTCGGTTGATTCCTTTCCATTCCATTCCATTCCATTTCATTCGAGTTGATTCCATTCCGTTCCATTCCATTCCATTCCATTCCATTCCATTCCATTCGTGTTGATTCCATGCCATTTCATTCCATTCCATTGCATTCCATTCCATTCCAATCGGGTTGATTCCATTCCATTCCATTCCATTCAGGTTGATTGCATTCCATTCCATTCCACTCCATTCCATTCCATTCCATTCCATTCCAGTTGATTCCATTCCATTCCATTATATTCCATTCCATTCCGGTTGATTCCATTCCATTTTATTCCATTCCATTCCGGTTGATTCATTTCCATTTTATTCCATTCCATTCCGTTTGATTCCATTCCATTCGATTCCATTCCATTCCATTCCATTCGGGTTGATTCCATTCCATTCCATTCCATTCCATTCCATTCCATTCCATTCCATTCCGGTTGATTCCATAACATTCCATTCCATTCCATTCCATTCTATTCCATTCCATTCCATTCCATTCGGGTTGACTCCATTCCATTCCATTCCATCCCATTCCATTCCATTCTATTCCTTTACATTCCATTCGGGTTGATTGCATTTCATTCCAATCCATTCCATTCCATTCCATTCAGGTTGATTGCATTCCATTCCATTCCATTCCAATCTATTCCATTCGAGTTGATTCCGTTCAATTCCATTCCATTCCATTCCATTCCATTCCATTCCATTCCATTCGGGTTGATTCCATTCCATTCCATTCCATTCAATTCCATTCCATTCCATTGCATTCCATTCGGGTTGATTCCATACCATTCCATTCCATTCCATTCCATTCCGGTTGACTCCATTCCATTCCATTCCATCCCATTCCATTCCATTCCATTACATTACATTACATTCGGGTTGATTCTATTCCATTCCATTCCATTCGGGTTTATTCTGTTCCATTGCATTCCATTCCATTCGGTATGTTTCCATTCCACTCCATTCCATTCAATTCCATTCCATTCCATTCCTTTCGGGTTGATTCCACTCTATTCCATTCCATTCCATTCCAGTCTTGTTGATTCCATTCCATTCCATTCCTTTCCATTCCATTCCATTCCATTCCATTCCATTCGGGTTGATTCCTTTCCATTCTATTCCATCCCATTCCATTCGGGTTGATTCCATTCTATTCCATTCCATCCCATTCCATTCCATTCCATTCGCGTGGATTTCATTCCATTTCATACCATTCCATTACATTGGGGTTCATTCTATTCCATTTCATTCCATTCCATTCCATTCCATTCCATTCCATTCCATTCCATTCCATTCTGGTTGATTCCATTCCATTCCATTCCATTCTGGTTGATTCCATTCCATTCCATTCCATTCCATTCCATTCCATTCCATTCGGTTTGATTCCATTCCTTTCCATTCCATTCCATTCCATTCAATTCAATTCCATTCCATTCCCTACCATTCGGGTTGATTCCATTCAATTTCATTCTATTCCATTGCATTGCCTTCCATTCCATTCTGGTTGATTCCATTCCATTGCATTCCATTCCATTACATTCCATGAATTTCGGGATGATTCATTTACATTCCATTCCATTCCATTCGATTTGATTCCATTCCATTCCATTCCATTCCATTCCACTCGGGTTGATTCCATTCCATTCCATTCCTTTCTGGTTGATTCCATTCCACTCCATTCCATTCCATTCCATTCCATTCCATTCCATTCCATTCCATTCCAATCGGGTTGATTCCATTCCTTTCCATTCCATTCCATTCCATTCCATTCCATTCCATTCCATTCCCTTCCATTTGGGTTTATTCCATTCAATTTCATTCTATTCCATTGCATTCCCTTCCATTCCATTCTGGTTGATTCCATTCCATTGCATTCCATTCCATTCCATTCCATGCCATTTGGGATGATTCCTTTCCATTCCATTCCATTCCATTCCATTCGATTAGATTCCATTCCATTCCATTCCATTCCATTCCATTCCATTCCATTCCATTTTATTCCATTCGATTTCTTTCCATTCCATTTTATTCGGGTTGGTTCCATTCCATTCAGTTTCATACCATTCCATTCCATTCCGTGACATTCGGCTTGATTCTATTCCATTCCATTCCATTCCTTTCGGGATGATTTCATTCCATTCCATTGCATTCCATTTCACTCCATTCTGGTTGATTCCATTCCATCCCATTCCATTCCATTCCATTCGTGTTGATTCCATTCCATTCCATTCCATTCCTTTCCATTCCATTCCAGTCGGTTTGATTCCGATTCATTCCATTCCATTCGATTCCATTCCATTCGGGTTGGTTCCATTTCATTCCTTTCCATTCCATTCCATTCCATTCCATTCCATTCCATTCCATTCCATTCGGGTTTATTCCATTCCATTCCATTCCGTCCCATTCCATTCCATTCCTTTCGGGTTGATTCCATACCATTCCATTCCATTCCATTACATTACATTACATTCGGTTTGATTACATACCATTCCATTCCATTGCATTCCATTCCATTCGTGTAGATTCTTTTCCATTTCATTCCATTCCATTCCATTCCATTCTGGTTCATTCCATTCGGGTTGATTCTTTTCCATTTCATTCCATTCCATTCCATTCCATTACATTCGTATTGATTGCATTCCATTCCATTCCATTACATTACATTCCCTGCCATTCTGGATAATTCCATTCCTTTCCATTCCATTCCATTCCATTCTATTCCATTCGCGTTGATTCCACTCCATTCCATTCCATTCCATTCCATTCGGGTTGATTCCATTCCGTTCCATTCCATTCCATTCCATTCAATTCCATTCCATTCCATTCCATTCCCTTCGGGATGATTCCATTCCATTTCATTCCATTCCATTGCTTTCCATTCCATTCCATTTGGGTTGATTCCATTCCATTCCATTCCATTCCATGCCATTCGGGATGACTCCATTCCATTCGATTCCATTCCATTACATTCGAGTTGATTCAATTCCGTTCCATTCCATTCCATTCCCATCCATTCGGGTTGATTCCATTACGTTCCATTCCATTCCATTCCATTCCGTTCCATTCCATTCCATTCCATTCCATTCGTGTTGATTCCATGACATTTCATTCCATTCCATTGCATTCCATTCCATTCCAATCGGGTTGATTCCATTCCATTCCATTCCATTCAGGTTGATTGCATTCCATTCCATTTCATTCCATTCCATTCCAGTTGATTCCATTCCATTCCATTCCATTCCATTCCATTCCGGTTGATTCCATTCCATTCCATTCCATTCCATCCCGGTTGATTCCATTCCACTCCATTCCATTCCATTCCATTCCGTTCCATTCCATTCCATTCCATTCCATTCGGGTTGATTCCATTCCGTTCCATTCCATTCCATTCCATTCCATTCGGGATGATTCCTTTCCATTTCATTCCATTCCATTGCATTCCATTCCATTCCATTCGGGTTGATTCCATTCGGTTCCATTGCATTACATTACATTACATGCTTTTCGGGATGATTCCATTCCATTCCATTCCATTCGAGTTGATTCCATTCCATTCCATTGCATTCCATTCGAGTTGATTCCATTCCATTCCATTCCATTCCATTCCATTGTATTCCATTCGATTTCATTCCATTCCATTCCATTCGGGTTGTTTCCATTCCATTCCTTTTCATTCCATTCCATTCCATTCCATTACATTCGTGTTGATTGCATTCCATTCCATTCCATTCCATTACATTCCGTGCCATTCTGGATGATTCCATTCCTTTCCATTCCATTCCATTCCATTCTATTCCATTCGAGATGATTCCACTCCATTCCATTCCATTCCATTCCATTCGGGTTGATTCCATTCCGTTCCATTCCGTTCCATTCCACTCCATTCAATTCAATTCCATTCCATTAACTTCCATTCGGGTTGATTCCATTCAATTTCATTCTATTCCTTTGCATTGCCTTCTATTCCATTCTGGTTGATTCCATTCCATTGCATTCCATTCCATTACATTCCATGAAATTCGGGATGATTCCTTTACATTCCATTCCATTCCATTCTATTCCATTCGATTTGATTCCATTCCATTCCATTCCATTCCATTCTGGTTGATTCCATTCCATTCCATTCCATTCCATTCCATTCCAATCGGGTTGATTCCATTCCATTCCATTCCATTCAGGTTGATTGCATTCCATTCCATTCCTTTCCATTCCATTCCAGTTGATTCCATTCCATTCCATTCCATTCCATTCCATTCCGGTTGATTCCATTCCATTCCATTCCATTCCATTCCATTCCGGTTGATTCCATTCCATTCCATTCCATTCCATTCCATTCCATTCCATTCCATTCGGGTTGATTCCATTCCGTTCCATTCCATTCCATTCCATTCCATTCCATTCCATTCGGGATGATTCCATTCCATTTCATTCCATTCCATTGCATTCCATTCCATTCCATTCGGGTTGATTCCATTCGATTCCATTACATTACATTACATTACATGCTTTTCGGGATGATTCCATTCCATTCCATTCCAATCCATTCCATTCGAGTTGATTCCATTCCATTCCATTGCATTCCATTCGAGTTGATTCCATTCCATTCCATTCCATTGTATTCCATTCGATTTCATTCCATTCCATTCCATTCGGGTTGTTTCCATTCCATTCCGTTTCATTCCATTCCATTCCATTCCATTACATTCGTGTTGATTGCATTCCATTCCATTCCATTCCATTACATTCCGTGCCATTCTGGATGATTCCATTCCTTTCCATTCCATTCCATTCCATTCTATTCCATTCGAGTTGATTCCACTCCATTCCATTCCATTCCATTCCATTCGGGTTGATTCCATTCCGTTCCATTCCGTTCCATTCCATTCCATTCAATTCAATTCCATTCCATTCCCTTCCATTCGGGTTGATTCCATTCAATTTCATTCTATTGCATTGCCTTGCCTTCCATTCCATTCTGGTTGATTCCATTCCATTGCATTCCATTCCATTACATTCCATGAAATTCGGGATGATTCCTTTACATTCCATTCCATTCCATTCCATTCCATTCGATTTGATTTCATTCCATTCCATTCCATTCCATTCCACTGGGGTTGATTCCATTCCATTCCATTCCATTCTGGTTGATTCCATTCCATTCCATTCCATTCCGTTCCATTCCATTCCATTCCACTCCATTCCAATCGGGTTGATTCCATTCCTTTCCTTTCCATTCCATTCCATTCCATTCAATTCCATTCCATTCCCTTCCATTTGGGTTAATTCCATTCAATTTCATTCTATTCCATTGCATTCCCTTCCATTCCATTCTGGTTGATTCCATTCCATTGCATTCCATTCCATTACATTCCATGCCATTCGGGATGATTCCTTTCCATTCCATTCCATTCCATTCCATTCGATTTGATTCCATTCCACTCCATTCCATTCCATTCCATTTTATTCCATTCGATTTCTTTCCATTCCATTTTATTCGGGATGGTTCCATTCCATTCAGTTTCATTCCATTCCATTCCATTCCGTGACATTCGGCTTGATTCCATTCCATTCCATTCCATTCCTTTCGGGTTGATTCCATTCCATTCCATTGCATTCCATTTCATTCCATTCTGGTTGATTCCATTCCATTCCATTCCATTCCATTCCATTCCATTCCATTCCATTCGTGTTGATTCCATTCCATTCCATTCCATTCCATTCCATTCCATTCCATTCCATTCGGTTTGATTACATACCATTCCATTCCATTACGTTCCATTCCATTGTGGTTGATTCTTTTCCATTTCATTCCATTCCATTCCATTCCATTCCATTCTGGTTCATTCCATTCGGGTTGATTCTTTTCCATTTCATTCCATTCCATTCCATTCCATTAAATTCTGGTTAATTCCGTTCCATTCAATTCCATTCCATTCCATTCACGTTGATTCATTCCATTCCATTCCATTCCATTCCTTTTCATTCGGGTTGTTTGCATTCAATTCTTTCCGTTCCATTCCATTCCATTCCTTTCCATTCCATTCCATTCGTGTTGATTCCATTCCATTCCATTACATCCCATTCCATTCCATTCCATTCGGGTGGATTCCATTCGTTTTCATTCCATTCCAATACACTCGGGTGGATTCTATTCCATTCCATTCCATTCCATTCCATTCGGGTTGATTCCATTCCATTCCATTCCATTCCATTCCATTCCATTCCATTCCATTCGCGTTGATTCCATTCCACTCCATTCCATTCCATTCCATTCCATTCCATTCCGGTTGATTCCATTCCACTCCATTCCATTCCATTCCATTCCATTCCATTCCATTCCATTCCATTCCATTCCATTCCATTCGGGTTGATTCCATTCCGTTCCATTCCATTCCATTCCATTCCATTCCATTCCATTCGGGATGATTCCATTCCATTTCATTCCATTCCATTGCATTCCATTCCATTCCATTCGTGTTGATTCCATTCCATTCCATTCCATTGGGTTGATTCCATTCCATTCCATTCCATTCCATTCCTGTCGGGTTGATTCCATACCATTCCATTCCATTCCATTACATGACATTACATTCGGTTTGATTACATACCATTCCATTCCATTGCGTTCCATTCCATTCGGGTTGATTCTTTTCCATTTCATTCCATTCCATTCCATTCCGTTAAATTCTGGTTAACTCCGTTCCATTCAATTCCATTGATTCCATTCACGTTGATTCCATTCCATTCGATTCCATTCCATTCGGGTTGTTTGCATTCCATTCCATTCCGTTCCATTCCATTCCATTCCTTTCCATTCCATTCCATTCATGTTGACTCCATTCCATTCCATTCCATCCCATTCCATTCCATTCCATTCGGGTGGATTCCATTCGTTTTCATTCCATTCCAATACATTCGGGTTGATTCTATTCCATTCCATTCCATTCCATTCCATTCCATTCCATTCGGGTTGATTCCATTCCATTCCATTCCATTCCATTCCATTCCATTCCATTCCATTCCGGTTGATTCCATTCCACTCCATTCCATTCCACTCCATTCCATTCGATTCCATTCGGGTTGATTCCATTCCGTTCCATTCCATTCCATTCCATTCCACTCCATTCCATTCCATTCGGGATGATTCCATTCCATTTCATTCCATTCCATTGCATTCCATTCCATTCCATCCGGGTTGATTCCATTCCATTCCATTCCATTACATTACATTACATGCGTTTCGGGATGATTCCATTCCATTCCATTCCATTCCATTCCATTCCATTCCATTCGAGTTGATTCCATTCCATTCCATTGCATTCCATTCGAGTTGATTCCACTCCATTCCATTCCATTCCATTCCATTTGGGTTGATTCCATTCCGTTCCATTCCATTCCATTGCATTCCATTCCATTCCATTCTGGTTGATTCCATTCCATTCCATTCCATTCCATTACATTCCATGCCATTCGGGATGATTCCATTCCTTTCGATTCCATTACATTACATTCGAGTTGATTCCATTCCGTTCCTTTCCATTCCATTCCATTCCATTCGTGTTGATTCCATGCCATTTCATTCCATTCCATTGCATTCCATTCCATTCCAATCGGGTTGATTCCATTCCAATCCATTCCATTCAGGTTGATTGCATTCCATTCCATTCCATTCCATTCCATTCCATTCCATTCCATTCCAGTTGATTCCATTCCATTCCATTCCATTGCATTCCATTCCGGTTGATTCCATTCCATTATATTCCATTCCATTCCGGTTGATTCCATTCCATTTTATTCCATTCCATTCCGGTTGATTCCTTTCCATATTATTCCATTCCATTCCGTTTGATTCCATTCCATTCGATTCCATTCCATTCCATTCCATTCGGGTTGATTCCATTCCATTCCATTCCATTCCATTCCATTCCATTCCATTCCATTCCATTCCGGTTGATTCCATAACATTCCATTCCATTCCATTCTATTCCATTCCATTCCATTCCATTCGGGTTGGCTCCATTCCATTCCATTCCATCCCATTCCATTCCATTCTGTTCCTTTACATTCCATTCGGGTTGATTGCATTAAATTCCAATCCATTCCATTCCATTCCATTCAGGTTGATTGCATTCCATTCCATTCCATTCCAATCTATTCCATTCGAGTTGATTCCGTTCAATTCCATTCCATTCCATTCCATTCCATTCCATTCCATTTCATTCGGGTTGATTCCATTCCATTCCATTCCATTCAATTCCATTCCATTCCATTGCATTCCATTCTGGTTGATTCCATACCATTCCATTTCATTCCATTCCATTCCATTCCATTACGGTTGACTCCATTCCATTCCATTCCATCACATTCCATTCCATTCCATTCCATTCCATCCCATTCCATTACATTCCATTCCATTCCATTACATTCGGGTTGATTCTATTCCATTCCATTCCATTCGGGTTTATTCTGTTCCATTCCATTCCATTCGGTATGTTTCCATTCCACTCCATTCCATTCTATTCCATTCCATTCCATTCCTTTCGGGTTGATTCCACTCCATTCCATTCCATTCCATTCCAGTCTTGTTGATTCCATTCCATTCCATTCCTTTCCATTGCATTCCATTCCATTCCATTCCATTCGGGTTGATTCCTTTCCATTCTATTCCATCCCATTCCATTCGGGTTGATTCCATTCCATTCCATTCCATCCCATTCCATTCCATTCCATTCGCGTGGATTTCATTCCATTTCATACCATTCCATTACATTGGGGTTGATTCTATTCCATTCCATTCCATTCCATTCCATTCCATTCCATTCCATTCCATTCCATTCCATTCTGGTTGATTCCATTCCATTCCATTCCATTCTGGTTGATTCCATTCCATTCCATTCCATTCAATTCCATTCCATTCCATTCGGGTTGATTCCATTCCTTTCCATTCCATTCCATTCCATTCCATTCAATTTCATTCCATTCCCTACCATTCGGGTTGATTCCATTCAATTTCATTCTAATCCATTTCATTGCCTTCCATTCCATTCTGGTTGATTCCATTCCATTGCATTCCATTCCATTACATTCCATGAATTTCGGGATTATTCCTTTACATTCCATTCCATTCCATTCGATTTGATTCCATTCCATTCCATTCCATTCCATTCCATTCCATTCTATTCCATTCCACTCGGGTTGATTCCATTCCATTCCATTCCATTCCTTTCGGGTTGATTCCATTCCATTCCATTGCATTCCATTTCATTCCATTCTGGTTGATTCCACTCCATTCCATTCCATTCCATTCCATTCCATTCCATTCCATTCGTGTTGATTCCATTCCATTCCATGCCATTCCATTCCATTCCATTCCAATCCATTCCATTCCATTCCATTCGTGTTGATTCCATTCCATTCAATTCCATTCGGTTTGACTCCATTCCATTCCATTCCATCCCATTCCATTCCATTCCATTCGGGTGGATTCCATTCGTTTTCATTCCATTCCAATACATTCGGGTTGATTCTATTCCATTCCATTCCATTCCATTCCATTCCATTCCATTCCATTCCATTCGGGTTGATTCCACTCCATTCCATTCCATTCCATTCCATTCCATTCCATTCCATTCCGGTTGATTCCATTCCACTCCATTCCATTCCACTCCTTTCCATTCGATTCCATTCGGGTTGATTCCATTCCGTTCCATTCCATTCCATTCCATTCCACTCCATTCAATTCCATTCGGGATGATTCCATTCCATTTCATTCCATTCCATTGCATTCCATTCCATTCTATCCGGGTTGATTCCATTCCATTCCATTCCATTACATTACATTACATGCTTTTCGGGATGATTCCATTCCATTCCATTCCATTCCATTCGAGTTGATTCCATTCCATTCCATTGCATTCCATTCGAGTTGATTCCACTCCATTCCATTCCATTCCATTCCATTTGGGTTGATTCCATTCCGTTCCATTCCATTCGATTGCATTCCATTCCATTCCATTCGGGTTGATTCCATTCCATTCCATTCCATTCCATTACATTCCATGCCATTCGGGATGATTCCATTCCATTCGATTCCATTCCATTACATTCGAGTTGATTCCATTCCGTTCCTTTCCATTCCATTCCATTCCATTCGTGTTGATTCCATGCCATTTCATTCCATTCCATTGCATTCCATTCCATTCCATTCCAGTTGATTCCATTCCATTCCATTCCATTGCATTCCATTCCGGTTGATTCCATTCCATTATATTCCATTCCATTCCGGTTGATTCCATTCCATTTTATTCCATTCCATTCCGGTTGATTCCTTTCCATTTTATTCCATTCCATTCCGTTTGATTCCATTCCATTCGATTCCATTCCATTCCATTCCATTCGGGTTGATTCCATTCCATTCCATTCCATTCCATTCCATTCCATTCCGGTTGATTCCATAACATTCCATTCGATTCCATTCTATTCCATTCCATTCCATTCCATTCGGGTTGACTCCATTCCATTCCATTCCATCCCATTCCATTCCATTCTGTTCCTTTACATTCCATTCGGGTTGATTGCATTTCATTCCAATCCATTCCATTCCATTCCATTCAGGTTGATTGCATTCCATTCCATTCCATTCCAATCTATTCCATTCGAGTTGATTCCGTCCAATTCCATTCCATTGCATTCCATTCCATTCCATTCCATTCCATTCGGGTTGATTCCATTCCATTCCATTCCATTCCATTCCATTCCATTCCATTCCATTCCGGTTGATTCCATAACATTCCATTCCATTCCATTCCATTCTATTCCATTCCATTCCATTCCATTCGGGTTGACTCCATTCCATTCCATTCCATCCCATTCCATTCCATTCTATTCCTTTACATTCCATTCGGGTTGATTGCATTTCATTCCAATCCATTCCATTCCATTCCATTCAGGTTGATTGCATTCCATTCCATTCCATTCCAATCTATTCCATTCGAGTTGATTCCGTTCAATTCCATTCCATTCCATTCCATTCCATTCCATTCCATTCCATTCGGGTTGATTCCATTCCATTCCATTCCATTCAATTCCATTCCATTCCATTGCATTCCATTCGGGTTGATTCCATACCATTCCATTCCATTCCATTCCATTCCGGTTGACTCCATTCCATTCCATTCCATCCCATTCCATTCCATTCCATTACATTACATTACATTCGGGTTGATTCTATTCCATTCCATTCCATTCGGGTTTATTCTGTTCCATTGCATTCCATTCCATTCGGTATGTTTCCATTCCACTCCATTCCATTCAATTCCATTCCATTCCATTCCTTTCGGGTTGATTCCACTCTATTCCATTCCATTCCATTCCAGTCTTGTTGATTCCATTCCATTCCATTCCTTTCCATTCCATTCCATTCCATTCCATTCCATTCGGGTTGATTCCTTTCCATTCTATTCCATCCCATTCCATTCGGGTTGATTCCATTCTATTCCATTCCATCCCATTCCATTCCATTCCATTCGCGTGGATTTCATTCCATTTCATACCATTCCATTACATTGGGGTTCATTCTATTCCATTTCATTCCATTCCATTCCATTCCATTCCATTCCATTCCATTCCATTCTGGTTGACTCCATTCCATTCCATTCCATTCTGGTTGATTCCATTCCATTCCATTCCATTCCATTCCATTCCATTCCATTCGGTTTGATTCCATTCCTTTCCATTCCATTCCATTCCATTCAATTCAATTCCATTCCATTCCCTACCATTCGGGTTGATTCCATTCAATTTCATTCTATTCCATTGCATTGCCTTCCATTCCATTCTGGTTGATTCCATTCCATTGCATTCCATTCCATTACATTCCATGAATTTCGGGATGATTCATTTACATTCCATTCCATTCCATTCGATTTGATTCCATTCCATTCCATTCCATTCCATTCCACTCGGGTTGATTCCATTCCATTCCATTCCTTTCTGGTTGATTCCATTCCACTCCATTCCATTCCATTCCATTCCATTTCATTCCATTCCATTCCAATCGGGTTGATTCCATTCCTTTCCATTCCATTCCATTCCATTCCATTCCATTCCATTCCCTTCCATTTGGGTTTATTCCATTCAATTTCATTCTATTCCATTGCATTCCCTTCCATTCCATTCTGGTTGATTCCATTCCATTGCATTCCATTCCATTCCATTCCATGCCATTTGGGATGATTCCTTTCCATTCCATTCCATTCCATTCCATTCGATTAGATTCCATTCCATTCCATTCCATTCCATTCCATTCCATTCCATTCCATTCCATTTTATTCCATTCGATTTCTTTCCATTCCATTTTATTCGGGTTGGTTCCATTCCATTCAGTTTCATACCATTCCATTCCATTCCGTGACATTCGGCTTGATTCCATTCCATTCCATCCCATTCCATTCCTTTCGGGATGATTTCATTCCATTCCATTGCATTCCATTTCACTCCATTCTGGTTGATTCCATTCCATCCCATTCCATTCCATTCCATTCGTGTTGATTCCATTCCATTCCATTCCATTCCTTTCCATTCCATTCCAGTCGGTTTGATTCCGATTCATTCCATTCCATTCGATTCCATTCCATTCGGGTTGGTTCCATTTCATTCCTTTCCATTCCATTCCATTCCATTCCATTCCATTCCATTCCATTCCATTCGGGTTTATTCCATTCCATTCCATTCCGTCCCATTCCATTCCATTCCTTTCGGGTTGATTCCATACCATTCCATTCCATTCCATTACATTACATTACATTCGGTTTGATTACATACCATTCCATTCCATTGCGTTCCATTCCATTCGTGTAGATTCTTTTCCATTTCATTCCATTCCATTCCATTCCATTCTGGTTCATTCCATTCGGGTTGATTCTTTTCCATTTCATTCCATTCCATTCCATTCCATTACATTCGTATTGATTGCATTCCATTCCATTCCATTACATTACATTCCCTGCCATTCTGGATAATTCCATTCCTTTCCATTCCATTCCATTCCATTCTATTCCATTCGCGTTGATTCCACTCCATTCCATTCCATTCCATTCCATTCGGGTTTATTCCATTCCGTTCCATTCCATTCCATTCCATTCAATTCCATTCCATTCCATTCCATTCCCTTCGGGATGATTCCATTCCATTTCATTCCATTCCATTGCTTTCCATTCCATTCCATTTGGGTTGATTCCATTCCATTCCATTCCATTCCATGCCATTCGGGATGACTCCATTCCATTCGATTCCATTCCATTACATTCGAGTTGATTCAATTCCGTTCCATTCCATTCCATTCCCATCCATTCGGGTTGATTCCATTACGTTCCATTCCATTCCATTCCATTCCGTTCCATTCCATTCCATTCCATTCCATTCGTGTTGATTCCATGACATTTCATTCCATTCCATTGCATTCCATTCCATTCCAATCGGGTTGATTCCATTCCATTCCATTCCATTCAGGTTGATTGCATTCCATTCCATTTCATTCCATTCCATTCCAGTTGATTCCATTCCATTCCATTCCATTCCATTCCATTCCGGTTGATTCCATTCCATTCCATTCCATTCCATTCCGGTTGATTCCATTCCACTCCATTCCATTCCATTCCATTCCGTTCCATTCCATTCCATTCCATTCCATTCGGGTTGATTCCATTCCGTTCCATTCCATTCCATTCCATTCCATTCCATTCGGGATGATTCCTTTCCATTTCATTCCATTCCATTGCATTCCATTCCATTCCATTCGGGTTGATTCCATTCGGTTCCATTACATTACATTACATTACATGCTTTTCGGGATGATTCCATTCCATTCCATTCCATTCGAGTTGATTCCATTCCATTCCATTGCATTCCATTCGAGTTGATTCCATTCCATTGCATTCCATTCCATTCCATTGTATTCCATTCGATTTCATTCCATTCCATTCCATTCGGGTTGTTTCCATTCCATTCCTTTTCATTCCATTCCATTCCATTCCATTACATTCGTGTTGATTGCATTCCATTCCATTCCATTCCATTACATTCCGTGCCATTCTGGATGATTCCATTCCTTTCCATTCCATTCCATTCCATTCTATTCCATTCGAGATGATTCCACTCCATTCCATTCCATTCCATTCCATTCGGGTTGATTCCATTCCGTTCCATTCCGTTCCATTCCACTCCATTCAATTCAATTCCATTCCATTAACTTCCATTCGGGTTGATTCCATTCAATTTCATTCTATTCCTTTGCATTGCCTTCTATTCCATTCTGGTTGATTCCATTCCATTGCATTCCATTCCATTACATTCCATGAAATTCGGGATAATTCCTTTACATTCCATTCCATTCCATTCTATTCCATTCGATTTGATTCCATTCCATTCCATTCCATTCCATTCTGGTTGATTCCATTCCATTCCATTCCATTCCATTCCATTCCAATCGGGTTGATTCCATTCCATTCCATTCCATTCAGGTTGATTGCATTCCATTCCATTCCTTTCCATTCCATTCCAGTTGATTCCATTCCATTCCATTCCATTCCATTCCATTCCGGTTGATTCCATTCCATTCCATTCCATTCCATTCCATTCCGGTTGATTCCATTCCATTCCATTCCATTCCATTCCATTCCATTCCATTCCATTCCATTCCATTCGGGTTGATTCCATTCCGTTCCATTCCATTCCATTCCATTCCATTCCATTCCATTCGGGATGATTCCATTCCATTTCATTCCATTCCATTGCATTCCATTCCATTCCATTCGGGTTGATTCCATTCGATTCCATTACATTACATTACATTACATGCTTTTCGGGATGATTCCATTCCATTCCATTCCAATCCATTCCATTCGAGTTGATTCCATTCCATTCCATTGCATTCCATTCGAGTTGATTCCATTCCATTCCATTCCATTGTATTCCATTCGATTTCATTCCATTCCATTCCATTCGGGTTGTTTCCATTCCATTCCGTTTCATTCCATTCCATTCCATTACATTACATTCGTGTTGATTGCATTCCATTCCATTCCATTACATTACATTCCGTGCCATTCTGGAGGATTCCATTCCTTTCCATTCCATTCCATTCCATTCTATTCCATTCGAGTTGATTCCACTCCATTCCATTCCATTCCATTCCATTCGGGTTGATTCCATTCCGTTCCATTCCGTTCCATTCCATTCCATTCAATTCAATTCCATTCCATTCCCTTCCATTCGGGTTGATTCCATTCAATTTCATTCTATTGCATTGCCTTGCCTTCCATTCCATTCTGGTTGATTCCATTCCATTGCATTCCATTCCATTACATTCCATGAAATTCGGGATGATTCCTTTACATTCCATTCCATTCCATTCCATTCCATTCGATTTGATTTCATTCCATTCCATTCCATTCCATTCCACTGGGGTTGATTCCATTCCATTCCATTCCATTCTGGTTGATTCCATTCCATTCCATTCCATTCCGTTCCATTCCATTCCATTCCATTCCATTCCAATCGGGTTGATTCCATTCCTTTCCTTTCCATTCCATTCCATTCCATTCAATTCCATTCCATTCCCTTCCATTTGGGTTAATTCCATTCAATTTCATTCTATTCCATTGCATTCCCTTCCATTCCATTCTGGTTGATTCCATTCCATTGCATTCCATTCCATTACATTCCATGCCATTCGGGATGATTCCTTTCCATTCCATTCCATTCCATTGCATTCGATTTGATTCCATTCCACTCCATTCCATTCCATTCCATTTTATTCCATTCGATTTCTTTCCATTCCATTTTATTCGGGATGGTTCCATTCCATTCAGTTTCATTCCATTCCATTCCATTCCGTGACATTCGGCTTGATTCCATTCCATTCCATTCCATTCCTTTCGGGTTGATTCCATTCCATTCCATTGCATTCCATTTCATTCCATTCTGGTTGATTCCATTCCATTCCATTCCATTCCATTCCATTCCATTCCATTCGTGTTGATTCCATTCCATTCCATTCCATTCCATTCCATTCCATTCCATTCGGTTTGATTACATACCATTCCATTCCATTACGTTCCATTCCATTGGGGTTGATTCTTTTCCATTTCATTCCATTCCATTCCATTCCATTCCATTCTGGTTCATTCCATTCGGGTTGATTCTTTTCCATTTCATTCCATTCCATTCCATTCCATTAAATTCTGGTTAATTCCGTTCCATTCAATTCCATTCCATTCCATTCACGTTGATTCATTCCATTCCATTCCATTCCATTCCTTTTCATTCGGGTTGTTTGCATTCAATTCTTTCCGTTCCATTCCATTCCATTCCTTTCCATTCCATTCCATTCGTGTTGATTCCATTCCATTCCATTACATCCCATTCCATTCCATTCCATTCGGGTGGATTCCATTCGTTTTCATTCCATTCCAATACACTCGGGTGGATTCTATTCCATTCCATTCCATTCCATTCCATTCCATTCCATTCCATTCGGGTTGATTCCATTCCATTCCATTCCATTCCATTCCATTCCATTCCATTCGCGTTGATTCCATTCCACTCCATTCCATTCCATTCCATTCCATTCCATTCCGCTTGATTCCATTCCACTCCATTCCATTCCATTCCATTCCATTCCATTCCATTCCATTCCATTCCATTCGGGTTGATTCCATTCCGTTCCATTCCATTCCATTCCATTCCATTCCATTCCATTCGGGATGATTCCATTCCATTTCATTCCATTCCATTGCATTCCATTCCATTCCATTCGTGTTGATTCCATTCCATTCCATTCCATTGGGTTGATTCCATTCCATTCCATTCCATTCCATTCCTGTCGGGTTGATTCCATACCATTCCATTCCATTCCATTACATGACATTACATTCGGTTTGATTACATACCATTCCATTCCATTGCGTTCCATTCCATTCCGGTTGATTCTTTTCCGTTTCATTCCATTCCATTCCATTCCATTCCATTCTGGTTCATTCCATTCGGGTTGATTCTTTTCCATTTCTTTCCATTCCATGCCATTCCGTTAAATTCTGGTTAACTCCGTTCCATTCAATTCCATTGATTCCATTCACGTTGATTCCATTCCATTCGATTCCATTCCATTCGGGTTGTTTGCATTCCATTCCATTCCGTTCCATTCCATTCCATTCCTTTCCATTCCATTCCATTCATGTTGACTCCATTCCATTCCATTCCATCCCATTCCATTCCATTCCATTCGGGTGGATTCCATTCGTTTTCATTCCATTCCAATACATTCGGGTTGATTCTATTCCATTCCATTCCATTCCATTCCATTCGGGTTGATTCCATTCCATTCCATTCCATTCCATTCCATTCCATTCCATTCCATTCCGGTTGATTCCATTCCACTCCATTCCATTCCACTCCATTCCATTCGATTCCATTCGGGTTGATTCCATTCCGTTCCATTCCATTCCATTCCATTCCACTCCATTCCATTCCATTCGGGATGATTCCATTCCATTCCATTCCATTACATTACATTACATGCTTTTCGGGATGATTCCATTCCATTCCATTCCATTCCATTCCATTCCATTCGAGTTGATTCCATTCCATTCCATTGCATTCCATTCGAGTTGATTCCACTCCATTCCATTCCATTCCATTCCATTTGGGTTGATTCCATTCCGTTCCATTCCATTCCATTGCATTCCATTCCATTCCATTCGGGTTGATTCCATTCCATTCCATTCCATTCCATTACATTCCATGCCATTCGGGATGATTCCATTCCTTTCGATTCCATTCCATTACATTCGAGTTGATTCCATTCCGTTCCTTTCCATTCCATTCCATTCCATTCGTGTTGATTCCATGCCATTTCATTCCATTCCATTGCATTCCATTCCATTCCAATCGGGTTGATTCCATTCCAATCCATTCCATTCAGGTTGATTGCATTCCATTCCATTCCATTCCATTCCATTCCATTCCATTCCATTCCAGTTGATTCCATTCCATTCCATTCCATTGCATTCCATTCCGGTTGATTCCATTCCATTATATTCCATTCCATTCCGGTTGATTCCATTCCATTTTATTCCATTCCATTCCGGTTGATTCCTTTCCATTTTATTCCATTCCATTCCGTTTGATTCCATTCCATTCGATTCCATTCCATTCCATTCCATTCGGGTTGATTCCATTCCATTCCATTCCATTCCATTCCATTCCATTCCATTCCATTCCGGTTGATTCCATAACATTCCATTCCATTCCATTCTATTCCATTCCATTCCATTCCATTCGGGTTGGCTCCATTCCATTCCATTCCATCCCATTCCATTCCATTCTGTTCCTTTACATTCCATTCGGGTTGATTGCATTAAATTCCAATCCATTCCATTCCATTCCATTCAGGTTGATTGCATTCCATTCCATTCCATTCCATTCGGGTTGATTCCATTCTATTCCATTCCATTACATTCCATTTCATTCTGGTTGATTCCATTGCATTCCATTCCATTCCATTCCACTCCACTCCATTCGGATTGATTCCAATCCATTCCATTCCATTCAATTCCAGTCCATTCCATTCCAATCCATTCCTTTCCATTCCATTCCATTCCATTCTGGATGATTCCATTCCATTCCATTCCATTCCATTCGGTTTGATTCCATTCCATTCCATTCAATTCCATTAAATTGTGGTTCATTCTATTCCATTCCATTCCCTTCCATTCCATTCCATTCCATTCAGGTTGATTCCATTCCATTCCATTCCATTCCATTCCATTCTATTCCATTCCATTTCATTCTGGGTGATTCCATTCCGTTCCACTCCATTCCATTCCATTCCATTCCATTCCTGTTGACTCCATTCCATTTTATACCATTCCATTCCGTTTGGTCTCTTTCCATTCTATTCCATTCCATTCCATTCCATTCGCATTGATTGCATTCCATTCCATTCCATTCCATTCCATTCCATTCCATTCGGGTTGATTCCATACTATTCCATTCCATTCCATTCCATTCCATTCCGGTTGACTCCATTCCATTCCTTTCCATCCCATTCCATTCCATTGCATTCCATTCCATTACATTCGGGTTGATTCTATTCCATTCCATTCCATTCGGGTTTATTCTGTTCCCTGCCATTCCATTCCATTCGGTATGTTTCCATTCCACTCCATTCCACTCAACTCCATTCCATTCCATTCCATTCCTTTCGCGTTGATTCCACTCCATTCCATTCCATTCCATTCCAGTCTTGTTGATTCCATTCCATACCATTCCTTTCCATTCCATTCCATTCCATTCCATTCCATTCGGGTTGATTCCATTCCATTCTATTCCATCCCATTCCATTCGGGTTGATTCCATTCCATTCCATTCCATTCCATTCCATTCCATTCCATTCCATTCCATTGCATTCCATTCGGGTTGATTCCATTCCATTCCATTCCATTCTGGTTGATTCCATTCCATTCCATTCCATTCCATTCCATTCCATTCCATTCGGGTTGATTCCATTCCTTTCCATTCCATTCCATTCCATTCCATTCAATTCCATTCCATTCCCTTCCATTCGGGTTGATTCCATTCAATTTCATTGTATTCCATTGCATTGCCTTCCATTCCATTCTGGTTCATTCCATTCCATTGCATTCCATTCCATTACATTCCATGAAATTCGAGATGATTCCTTTACATTCCATTACATTCCATTCGATTTGATTCCATTCCATTCCATTCCATTCCATTCCATTCCATTCCATTCCATTCCACTCGGGTTGATTCCATTCCATTCCATTCCATTCTGGTTGATTCCATTCCATTCCATTCCATTCCATTCCATTCCATTCCATTCCATTCCATTCCAATCGCGTTGATTCCATTCCTTTCCATTCCATACCATTCCATTCCATTCCATTCAGTTCCATTCCATTCCCTTCCATTTGTGTTGATTCCATTCAATTTCATTCTATTCCATTGCATTCCCTTCCATTCCATTCTGGTTGATTCCATTCCATTGCGTTCCATTCCATTACATTCCATGCCATTCGGGATGATTCCTTTCCATTCCATTCCATTCCATTCCATTCGATTTGATTCCCTTCCATTCCATTCCATTTTATTCCATTCGATTTCTTTCCATTCCATTTTATTCGGGTTGGTTCCATTCCAATCAGTTTCATTCCATTCCATTCCATTCCGTGACATTCGGCTTGATTCCATTCCATTCCATTCCATTCTGGTTGATTCCATTCCATTCCATTCCATTCCATTCCATTCCATTCCAATCGCGTTGATTCCATTCCTTTCCATTCCATACCATTCCATTCCATTCCATTCAGTTCCATTCCATTCCCTTCCATTTGTGTTGATTCCATTCAATTTCATTCTATTCCATTGCATTCCCTTCCATTCCATTCTGGTTGATTCCATTCCATTGCATTCCATTCCATTACATTCCATGCCATTCGGGATGATTCCTTTCCATTCCATTCCATTCCATTCCATTCCATTTGATTCCATTCCATTCCATTCCATTTTATTCCATTCGATTTCTTTCCATTCCATTTTATTCGGGTTGGTTCCATTCCAATCAGTTTCATTCCATTCCATTCCTTTCCGTGACATTCGGCTTGATTCCATTCCATTCCATTCCATTCCTATCGGGTTGATTCCATTCCATTCCATTGCATTCCATTTCATTCCATTCTGGTTGATTCCATTCCATTCCATTCAACTCCATTCCATTCGTGTTGATTCCATTCCATTCCATTCCATTCCATTCCATTACTTTCCATTCCATTCCAGTCGGTTTGATTCCGATTCATTCCATTCCATTCGATTCCATTCCATTCGGGTTGGTTCCATTCCATTCCTTTCCATTCCATTCCATTTCATTCCATTCGGGTTGGTTCCATTCCATTCAGCTTCATTCCATTCCATTCCATTCCATGACATTCGGCTTGATTCCATTTCATTCCATTCCATTCCATTCCGGTTGATTCCATTCCATTCCATTCTATTCGAGTTGATTCCATTCCATTCCATTCCATTCCATTCCATTCCATTCCATTCCATTTAGACTGTTTCCATTCCATTCCATTCCATTCCATTCCATTCCATTCCATTCCATTCCATTCCATTCGGGTTGATTCTATTCCATTCCATTCCATTCCATTGTATTCCATTCGATTTCATTCCATTCCATTCCATTCGGGGTGTTTCCATTCCATTCCGTTTCTTTCCACTCCATTCCATTCCATTCCATTCGTGTTGATTGCATTCCATTCCATTCCATTCCATCTCATTCCGTGCCATTCGGGATGATTCCATTCCTTTCCATTCCTTTCCATTCCATTCATTTCTATTCCATTCGCGTTGATTCCACTCCATTCCATTCCATTCCATTCCATTCGGGTTGATTCCATTCCGTTCCATTCCATTCCATTCCATTCCATTCCATTCCATTCGGGATGATTAAATTCCATTTCATTCCATTCCATGGCATTCCATTCCATTCCATTCGGGTTGATTCCATTCCATTCCATTCCATTCCATTACATTCCATGCCATTCGGGATGATTCCATTCCATTCGATTCCATGCCATTACATTCGAGTTGATTCCATCCCGTTCCATTCCATTCCATTCCATTCGGGTTGATTCCATTACGTTCCATTCCATTCCATTCCATTCCATTCGTGTTGATTCCATGCCATTTCATTCCATTCCATTGCATTATATTGCATTCCAATCAGGTTGATTCCATTCCATTCCATTCCATTCAGGTTGATTGCATTCCATTCCATTCCATTCCATTCCATTCCAGTTGATTCCATTCAATTCCATTCCATTCCATTCCATTCCGGTTGATTCCATTCCATTATATTTCATTCCATTCCGTTTGATTCCATTCCTTTTTATTCCATTCCATTCCGGTTGATTCCTTTCCATTTTATTCCATTCCATTCCGTTTGATTCCGTTCCATTGGATTCCATTCCATTCCATTCCTTTCGGGTAGATTCCATTCCATTCCATTCCATTCCAATCCATTCCATTCGTGTTGATTCCATTCCATTCCATTCCATTCCATTCGCGTTGATTCCATTCCATTCCATTCCATTCGGGTTGATTCCATTCCATTCCATTCCAATGCATTCCATTCCATTCGGGTTGATTCCATTCCACTCCATTCCATGCCATTTGCTTTGATTCCATCCGATTCCATTCCATTGAATTCCATTCCATTCCATTCCGGTTCACTGCATTCATTCCATTCCATTCCATTCCATTCCATTCGGGTTGATTCCATTCCATTCCATTCGATTCCTCTACATTCCATTCCATTCGATTCTATTCCATTCATTTCGATTCCATTCCATTCCATTCCATTCCATTCCACTCCGTTCCGGTTCATTCCATTCCATTCTAATCCACTCCATTCCATTCCATTTGGTTTGATTCCATTCCATTCCATTCCAATCCATTCCATTCCATTCCATTCGGGTTGATTCCATTCCATTCCATTGCATTCCATTCGGGTTGATTCCATTCCATTCCATTCCTTTCCATTCCATTTCATTCCATTCCATTCCATTCCATTCGGGTTGATTCCATTCCATTCCATTCCATTCCATTGCATTCCATTCGAGTTGATTCCATTCCGTTCCATTCCATTAAGATTGATTCCATTCCATTTTCATTCCATTACATTGCATTCCTTTCCATTCCATTCGGGTTGATTCCATTCCATGCCATTCCATTCCATTCCATTCCATTCGTGTTTATTCCATTCCATTCCTTTCCATTCGCGTTGATTCCATTCCATTCCATTCCATTCCATTCGGGTTGATAACATTCTATTCCATTCCATCACATTCCATTCCATTCCATTCGGGTTGATTCCATTCCATTCCATTCCATTGCATTCCATTCCATTCGGGTTGATTCCATTCCATTCCATTCGATGCCATTTGGTTTGATTCAATCCCATTCCATTCCATTTAATTCCATTCCATTCCATTCCGGTTCACTGCATTCCATTCCATTCCATTCCATTCCATTCGGGTTGATTCCATTCCATTCCATTCGATTCCACTACATTCCATTCCATTCGATTCCATTCCATTGAGTTCGATTCCATTCCATTCCATTCCATTCGATTCCACTGCGTTTAGGTTGATTCCATTCCATTCCAATCCACTCCATTCCATTCCATTTGGTTTGATTCCATTCCATTCCATTCGATTCAATTCCATTCCATTCCATTCCATTCGGGTTGATTCCATTCCATTCCATTCCATTCCATTCGGGTTGATTCCATTCCATTCCATTCTATTCCATTCGGGTTGATTCCATTCCATTCCATTCCATTCCATTCCATTCGGGTTGATTCCATTCCATTACATTCCATTCCATTCCATTCGGGTTGATTCCATTCCGTTCCATTCCATTCCATTCCATTCCATTCCATTCCATTCCATTCCATTCGGATTGATTCCATTCCATTTTCATTCCATTCCATTGCATTCCTTTCCATTCCATTCTGGTTGATTCCATTCCATTCCATTCTATTCGATTCGGGTTGATTCCATTCCATTCCATTCTATTCCATTCGGGTTGATTCCATTCCATTCCATTCCATTCCATTCCATTCGGGTTGATTACTTTCCACTCCATTCCATTCCGTTCCATTCCATTCCATTCCATTCCAAACCATTCCATTCTGGTTGTTAATATTCTATTCCATTCCGTTCCATTCCATTCCATTCCATTTCATTCCATCCCATTCCGGTTGATTCCATTCATTTCCATTCCATTCGGTTTGACTCCATTCCACTCCATTCCGGTTGATTGCATTCCATTCCTTTCCATTCCATTTAGGTGGACTCCATTCCATTCTATTCCATTCCATTTCATTCGGGTTGATTCCATTCCATTCCATTCCCTTCCACTCGGGTTGATTCTATTCCATTCCATTCCATTCCATTCCATTCCATTCCATTTGGGTTGATTCCTTTCCATTCCATTCCATTCCATTCCATTCCATTCCATTCCATTCCATTCGCGTTGATTCCATTCCATTCCATTCCATTCCATTCCATTCCATTCGCGTTGATTCCATTCCATTCCATTCCATTCGGGTTGATAACATTCTATTCCATTCCATCCCATTCCATTCCATTCCATTCCAATGCATTCCATTCCATTCCAATGCATTCCATTCCATTCGGGTTGATTCCATTCCACTCCATTCCATGCCATTTGGTTTGATTCCATCCGATTCCATTCCATTGAATTCCATTCCATTCTTTTCCGGTTCACTGCATTCCATTCCATTCCATTCCATTCCATTCCGTTCGGGTTGATTCCATTCCATTCCATTCGATTCCTCTACATTCCATTCCATTCGATTCTATTCCATTCATTTCGATTCCATTCCATTCCATTCCATTCCACTCCGTTCCGGTTCATTCCATTCCATTGTAATCCACTCCATTCCATTCCATTTGGTTTGATTCCATTCCATTCCATTCCAATCCATTCCATTCCATTCCATTCGGGTTGATTCCATTCCATTCCATTGCATTCCATTCGGGTTGATTCCATTCCATTCCATTCCTTTCCATTCCATTTCATTCCATTACATTCCATTCCATTCGGGTTGATTCCATTCCATTCCATTCCCTTCCATTGCATTCCATTCGAGTTGATTCCATTCCGGTCCATTCCATTCCATTCCATTAAGATTGATTCCATTCCATTTCCATTCCATTCCATTCCATTCGGGTTGATTCCATTCCATTCCCTTCCATTCAATTCCTTTCCATTCAGGTTGATTCCATTCCATTCCATTCTATCCCATTCCATTCCATTCCTTTTGGTTTAACTCCATTCCATTCCATTCCGGTTGATTCCATTCCATTCCTTTCCATTCCATTTTGGTTGATTCAATTCCATTCCATTCCTTTCCATTCCATTTAGGTTGACTCCATTCCTTTCCATCCCATTCCGTTCCGGTTGATTCCTTTCAATTCCATCCCATTCCATTCCTTTCCATTCGGATTTATTCCATTCCATTCCTTTCCATCCGATTCCATTCCATTCCATCCGATTTCATTCCATTCCATTCGGGTTGATTCCATGCCACTCCATTCCATTCCATTCCATTCCATTCCATTCCATTTCATTCGGGTTGATTCCATTCCATTCCATTCCATTACGTTCGGGTTGATTCTATTCCATTCCATTACATTCCATTCCATTCCACTTCGGTTGCTCCCATTCCATTCCATTCCATTCCATTCGTGTTGATTCCATTCCATTCCATTCCATTCGTGTTGATTCCATTCCATTCCATTCCATTCCGGTTGATTCCATTCCATTCCGGTTTATTCCATTCCATTCCATTCCATTCCATTCCATTCCATTCCACTCCATTCCGGTTGACTCCATTCCATTCCATTCCATTATATTCCATTCCGGTTGATTCCATTCCATTCCATTCCATTCCTTTCCATTTGGGTTGATTCCATTCCATTAAATTCCATCCGATTCCATTCCATTCCATTCGGGTTGATTCCATAGCATTCCATTCCATTCCATTCCGTTCCGTTCCAATCGGGTTAATTCCATTCCATTCCAATCTATTCCATTCCATCCCATTCCATTCCATTCTGGTTGATTCCATTCCACTCCATTCCATTCCATTCCATTCCATTCCTTACCACTCCATTCCATTCGGGTTGATTACTTTCCATTCCATTCCATTCCATTCCATTCCATTCGAAACCATTCCATTCGAGTTGATAATATTCTATTCCATTCCGTTCCATTCCATTCCATTCCATTTCATTCCATTCCATTCGTGTTGATTCCATTCCATTCCATTCCATTCGGTTTGACTCCATTCCATTCCATTCCGGTTGATTCCATTCCATTCCTTTCCATTCCATTTAGGTTGATTCCATTCCATTTCATTCCTTTCCATTCCATTTAGGTTGACTCCATTCCATTCCATTCCATTCCATTCCATTCCGGTTGATTCCATTCCATTCAATTCCATTCCATTCCATTCCATTAGGATTGATTCCATTCCATTCCATTCCATCCGATTCCATTCCATTCCATTCCATTCGGGTTGATTCCATTCCATTCCATTCGATTCCACTACATTCCATTCCATTCGATTCCATTCCATTCAGTTCGATTCCATTCCATTCCATTCCATTCCATTCCATTCCATTCCATTCCATTCCACTCTGTTTCGGTTGATTCCATTCCATTCAAATCCACTCCATTCCATTCCATTTGGTTTGATTCCATTCCATTCCATTCAATTCAATTCCATTCCATTCCATTCCATTCGGGTTGATTCCATTCCATTCCATTCCATTCCATTCGGGTTGATTCCATTCCATTCCATTCCATTCCATTCGGGTTCATTCCATTCCATTCCATTCCATTCCATTCCATTCCATTCCATTCCATTCCATTCGGGTTGATTCCATTCCATTCCATTCCATTCCATTCCATTCGGGTTGATTCCATTCCGTTCCATTCCATTCCGTTCCATTCCATTCCATTCCATTCCATTCGGATTGATTCCATTCCATTTTCATTCCATTCCATTGCATTCCTTTCCATTCCATTCTGGTTGATTCCATTCCATTCCATTCTATTCGATTCGGGTTGATTCCATTCCATTCCATTCTATTCCATTCGGGTTGATTCCATTCCATTCCATTCCATTCCATTCCATTCGGGTTGATTACTTTCCACTCCATTCCATTCCGTTCCATTCCATTCCATTCCATTCCAAACCATTCCATTCTGGTTGTTAATATTCTATTCCATTCCGTTCCATTCCATTCCATTCCATTTCATTCCATCCCATTCCGGTTGATTCCATTCATTTCCATTCCATTCGGTTTGACTCCATTCCACTCCATTCCGGTTGATTGCATTCCATTCCTTTCCATTCCATTTAGGTGGACTCCATTCCATTCTATTCCATTCCATTTCATTCGGGTTGATTCCATTCCATTCCATTCCCTTCCACTTGGGTTGACTCTATTCCATTCCATTCCATTCCATTCCATTCCATTCCATTTGGGTTGATTCCTTTCCATTCCATTCCATTCCATTCCATTCCATTCCATTCCATTCCATTCCATTCCATTCCATTCGCGTTGATTCCATTCCATTCCATTCCATTCCATTCCATTCGCGTTGATTCCATTCCATTCCATTCCATTCGGGTTGATAACATTCTATTCCATTCCATCCCATTCCATTCCATTCCATTCCAATGCATTCCATTCCATTCCAATGCATTCCATTCCATTCGGGTTGATTCCATTCCACTCCATTCCATGCCATTTGGTTTGATTCCATCCGATTCCATTCCATTGAATTCCATTCCATTCTTTTCCGGTTCACTGCATTCCATTCCATTCCATTCCATTCCATTCCGTTCGGGTTGATTCCATTCCATTCCATTCGATTCCTCTACATTCCATTCCATTCGATTCTATTCCATTCATTTCGATTCCATTCCATTCCATTCCATTCCACTCCGTTCCGGTTCATTCCATTCCATTGTAATCCACTCCATTCCATTCCATTTGGTTTGATTCCATTCCATTCCATTCCAATCCATTCCATTCCATTCCATTCGGGTTGATTCCATTCCATTCCATTGCATTCCATTCGGGTTGATTCCATTCCATTCCATTCCTTTCCATTCCATTTCATTCCATTACATTCCATTCCATTCGGGTTGATTCCATTCCATTCCATTCCCTTCCATTGCATTCCATTCGAGTTGATTCCATTCCGGTCCATTCCATTCCATTCCATTAAGATTGATTCCATTCCATTTCCATTCCATTCCATTCCATTCGGGTTGATTCCATTCCATTCCCTTCCATTCAATTCCTTTCCATTCAGGTTGATTCCATTCCATTCCATTCTATCCCATTCCATTCCATTCCTTTTGGTTTAACTCCATTCCATTCCATTCCGGTTGATTCCATTCCATTCCTTTCCATTCCATTTTGGTTGATTCAATTCCATTCCATTCCTTTCCATTCCATTTAGGTTGACTCCATTCCTTTCCATCCCATTCCGTTCCGGTTGATTCCTTTCAATTCCATCCCATTCCATTCCTTTCCATTCGGATTTATTCCATTCCATTCCTTTCCATCCGATTCCATTCCATTCCATCCGATTTCATTCCATTCCATTCGGGTTGATTCCATGCCACTCCATTCCATTCCATTCCATTCCATTCCATTCCATTTCATTCGGGTTGATTCCATTCCATTCCATTCCATTCCGTTCGGGTTGATTCTATTCCATTCCATTACATTCCATTCCATTCCACTTCGGTTGCTCCCATTCCATTCCATTCCATTCCATTCGTGTTGATTCCATTCCATTCCATTCCATTCGTGTTGATTCCATTCCATTCCATTCCATTCCGGTTGATTCCATTCCATTCCGGTTTATTCCATTCCATTCCATTCCATTCCATTCCATTCCATTCCACTCCATTCCGGTTGACTCCATTCCATTCCATTCCATTATATTCCATTCCGGTTGATTCCATTCCATTCCATTCCATTCCTTTCCATTTGGGTTGATTCCATTCCATTAAATTCCATCCGATTCCATTCCATTCCATTCGGGTTGATTCCATAGCATTCCATTCCATTCCATTCCGTTCCGTTCCAATCGGGTTGATTCCATTCCATTCCAATCTATTCCATTCCATCCCATTCCATTCCATTCTGGTTGATTCCATTCCACTCCATTCCATTCCATTCCATTCCATTCCTTACCATTCCATTCCATTCGGGTTGATTACTTTCCATTCCATTCCATTCCATTCCATTCCATTCGAAACCATTCCATTCGAGTTGATAATATTCTATTCCATTCCGTTCCATTCCATTCCATTCCATTTCATTCCATTCCATTCGTGTTGATTCCATTCCATTCCATTCCATTCGGTTTGACTCCATTCCATTCCATTCCGGTTGATTCCATTCCATTCCTTTCCATTCCATTTAGGTTGATTCCATTCCATTTCATTCCTTTCCATTCCATTTAGGTTGACTCCATTCCATTCCATTCCATTCCATTCCATTCCGGTTGATTCCATTCCATTCAATTCCATTCCATTCCATTCCATTAGGATTGATTCCATTCCATTCCATTCCATCCGATTCCATTCCATTCCATTCCATTCGGGTTGATTCCATTCCATTCCATTCGATTCCACTACATTCCATTCCATTCGATTCCATTCCATTCAGTTCGATTCCATTCCATTCCATTCCATTCCATTCCATTCCATTCCATTCCATTCCACTCTGTTTCGGTTGATTCCATTCCATTCAAATCCACTCCATTCCATTCCATTTGGTTTGATTCCATTCCATTCCATTCAATTCAATTCCATTCCATTCCATTCCATTCGGGTTGATTCCATTCCATTCCATTCCATTCCATTCGGGTTGATTCCATTCCATTCCATTCCATTCCATTCGGGTTCATTCCATTCCATTCCATTCCATTCCATTCCATTCCATTCCATTCCATTCCATTCCGTTCCATTCGGGTTGATTCCATTCCATTCCATTCCATTCCATTCCATTCCATTCGGGTTGATTCCATTCCATTCCATTCCATTCCATTCCATTCGGGTTGATTCCATTCCGTTCCATTCCATTCCGTTCCATTCCATTCCATTCCATTCCATTCGGATTGATTCCATTCCATTTTCATTCCATTCCATTGCATTCCTTTCCATTCCATTCTGGTTGATTCCATTCCATTCCATTCTATTCGATTCGGGTTGATTCCATTCCATTCCATTCTACTCCATTCGGGTTGATTCCATTCCATTCCATTCCATTCCATTCCATTCCATTCCATTCGGGTTGATTACTTTCCACTCCATTCCATTCCGTTCCATTCCATTCCATTCCATTCCAAACCATTCCATTCTGGTTGTTAATATTCTATTCCATTCCGTTCCATTCCATTCCATTCCATTTCATTCCATCCCATTCCGGTTGATTCCATTCATTTCCATTCCATTCGGTTTGACTCCATTCCACTCCATTCCGGTTGATTGCATTCCATTCCTTTCCATTCCATTTAGGTGGACTCCATTCCATTCTATTCCATTCCATTTCATTCGGGTTGATTCCATTCCATTCCATTCCCTTCCACTCGGCTTGATTCTATTCCATTCCATTCCATTCCATTCCATTCCATTCCATTTGGGTTGATTCCTTTCCATTCCATTCCATTCCATTCCATTCCAATCCATTCCATTCCATTCCATTCGCGTTGATTCCATTCCATTCCATTCCATTCCATTCCATTCGCGTTGATTCCATTCCATTCCATTCGGGTTGATAACATTCTATTCCATTCCATCCCATTCCATTCCATTCCATTCCAATGCATTCCATTCCATTCCAATGCATTCCATTCCATTCGGGTTGATTCCATTCCACTCCATTCCATGCCATTTGGTTTGATTCCATCCGATTCCATTCCATTGAATTCCATTCCATTCTTTTCCGGTTCACTGCATTCCATTCCATTCCATTCCATTCCATTCCGTTCGGGTTGATTCCATTCCATTCCATTCGATTCCTCTACATTCCATTCCATTCGATTCTATTCCATTCATTTCGATTCCATTCCATTCCATTCCATTCCACTCCGTTCCGGTTCATTCCATTCCATTGTAATCCACTCCATTCCATTCCATTTGGTTTGATTCCATTCCATTCCATTCCAATCCATTCCATTCCATTCCATTCGTGTTGATTCCATTCCATTCCATTGCATTCCATTCGGGTTGATTCCATTCCATTCCATTCCTTTCCATTCCATTTCATTCCATTACATTCCATTCCATTCGGGTTGATTCCATTCCATTCCATTCCCTTCCATTTCATTCCATTCGAGTTGATTCCATTTTGGTCCATTCCATTCCATTCCATTAAGATTGATTCCATTCCATTTCCATTCCATTCCATTCCATTCGGGTTGATTCCATTCCATTCCCTTCCATTCAATTCCTTTCCATTCAGGTTGATTCCATTCCATTCCATTCTATCCCATTCCATTCCATTCCTTTTGGTTTAACTCCATTCCATTCCATTCCGGTTGATTCCATTCCATTCCTTTCCATTCCATTTTGGTTGATTCAATTCCATTCCATTCCTTTCCATTCCATTTAGGTTGACTCCATTCCTTTCCATCCCATTCCGTTCCGGTTGATTCCTTTCAATTCCATCCCATTCCATTCCTTTCCATTCGGATTTATTCCATTCCATTCCTTTCCATCCGATTCCATTCCATTCCATCCGATTTCATTCCATTCCATTCGGGTTGATTCCATGCCACTCCATTCCATTCCATTCCATTCCATTCCATTCCATTTCATTCGGGTTGATTCCATTCCATTCCATTCCATTCCGTTCGGGTTGATTCTATTCCATTCCATTACATTCCATTCCATTCCACTTCGGTTGCTCCCATTCCATTCCATTCCATTCCATTCGTGTTGATTCCATTCCATTCCATTCCATTCGTGTTGATTCCATTCCATTCCATTCCATTCCGGTTGATTCCATTCCATTCCGGTTTATTCCATTCCATTCCATTCCATTCCATTCCATTCCATTCCACTCCATTCCGGTTGACTCCATTCCATTCCATTCCATTATATTCCATTCCGGTTGATTCCATTCCATTCCATTCCATTCCTTTCCATTTGGGTTGATTCCATTCCATTAAATTCCATCCGATTCCATTCCATTCCATTCGGGTTGATTCCATAGCATTCCATTCCATTCCATTCCGTTCCGTTCCAATCGGGTTGATTCCATTCCATTCCAATCTATTCCATTCCATCCCATTCCATTCCATTCTGGTTGATTCCATTCCACTCCATTCCATTCCATTCCATTCCATTCCTTACCATTCCATTCCATTCCGGTTGATTACTTTCCATTCCATTCCATTCCATTCCATTCCATTCGAAACCATTCCATTCGAGTTGATAATATTCTATTCCATTCCGTTCCATTCCATTCCATTCCATTTCACTCCATTCCATTCGTGTTGATTCCATTCCATTCCATTCCATTCGGTTTGACTCCATTCCATTCCATTCCGGTTGATTCCATTCCATTCCTTTCCATTCCATTTAGGTTGATTCCATTCCATTTCATTCCTTTCCATTCCATTTAGGTTGACTCCATTCCATTCCATTCCATTCCATTCCATTCCGGTTGATTCCATTCCATTCAAATCCATTCCATTCCATTCCATTAGGATTGATTCCATTCCATTCCATTCCATCCGATTCCATTCCATTCCATTCCATTCGGGTTGATTCCATTCCATTCCATTCGATTCCACTACATTCCATTCCATTCGATTCCATTCCATTCAGTTCGATTCCATTCCATTCCATTCCATTCCATTCCATTCCACTCTGTTTCGGTTGATTCCATTCCATTCAAATCCACTCCATTCCATTCCATTTGGTTTGATTCCATTCCATTCCATTCAATTCAATTCCATTCCATTCCATTCCATTCGGGTTGATTCCATTCCATTCCATTCCATTCCATTCGGGTTGATTCCATTCCATTCCATTCCATTCCATTCCATTCCATTCCATTCCATTCCATTCCATTCGGTTTGATTCCATTCCATTCCATTCCATTCCATTCCATTCGGTTTGATTCCATTCCGTTCCATTCCATTCCGTTCCATTCCATTCCATTCCATTCCATTCGGATTGATTCCATTCCATTTTCATTCCATTCCATTGCATTCCTTTCCATTCCATTCTGGTTGATTCCATTCCATTCCATTCTATTCGATTCGGGTTGATTCCATTCCATTCCATTCTACTCCATTCGGGTTGATTCCATTCCATTCCATTCCATTCCATTCCATTCCATTCGGGTTGATTACTTTCCACTCCATTCCATTCCGTTCCATTCCATTCCATTCCATTCCAAACCATTCCATTCTGGTTGTTAATATTCTATTCCATTCCGTTCCATTCCATTCCATTCCATTTCATTCCATCCCATTCCGGTTGATTCCATTCATTTCCATTCCATTCGGTTTGACTCCATTCCACTCCATTCCGGTTGATTGCATTCCATTCCTTTCCATTCCATTTAGGTGGACTCCATTCCATTCTATTCCATTCCATTTCATTCGGGTTGATTCCATTCCATTCCATTCCCTTCCACTCGGGTTGATTCTATTCCATTCCATTCCATTCCATTCCATTCCATTCCATTTGGGTTGATTCCTTTCCATTCCATTCCATTCCATTCCATTCCAATCCATTCCATTCCATTCCATTCGCGTTGATTCCATTCCATTCCATTCCATTCCATTCCATTCGCGTTGATTCCATTCCATTCCATTCGGGTTGATAACATTCTATTCCATTCCATCCCATTCCATTCCATTCCATTCCAATGCATTCCATTCCATTCCAATGCATTCCATTCCATTCGGGTTGATTCCATTCCACTCCATTCCATGCCATTTGGTTTGATTCCATCCGATTCCATTCCATTGAATTCCATTCCATTCTTTTCCGGTTCACTGCATTCCATTCCATTCCATTCCATTCCATTCCATTCCGTTCGGGTTGATTCCATTCCATTCCATTCGATTCCTCTACATTCCATTCCATTCGATTCTATTCCATTCATTTCGATTCCATTCCATTCCATTCCATTCCACTCCGTTCCGGTTCATTCCATTCCATTGTAATCCACTCCATTCCATTCCATTTGGTTTGATTCCATTCCATTCCATTCCAATCCATTCCATTCCATTCCATTCGTGTTGATTCCATTCCATTCCATTGCATTCCATTCGGGTTGATTCCATTCCATTCCATTCCTTTCCATTCCATTTCATTCCATTACATTCCATTCCATTCGGGTTGATTCCATTCCATTCCATTCCCTTCCATTGCATTCCATTCGAGTTGATTCCATTTTGGTCCATTCCATTCCATTCCATTAAGATTGATTCCATTCCATTTCCATTCCATTCCATTCCATTCGGGTTGATTCCATTCCATTCCCTTCCATTAAATTCCTTTCCATTCAGGTTGATTCCATTCCATTCCATTCTATCCCATTCCATTCCATTCCTTTTGGTTTAACTCCATTCCATTCCATTCCGGTTGATTCCATTCCATTCCTTTCCATTCCATTTTGGTTGATTCAATTCCATTCCATTCCTTTCCATTCCATTTAGGTTGACTCCATTCCTTTCCATCCCATTCCGTTCCGGTTGATTCCTTTCAATTCCATCCCATTCCATTCCTTTCCATTCGGATTTATTCCATTCCATTCCTTTCCATCCGATTCCATTCCATTCCATCCGATTTCATTCCATTCCATTCGGGTTGATTCCATGCCACTCCATTCCATTCCATTCCATTCCATTCCATTCCATTTCATTCGGGTTGATTCCATTCCATTCCATTCCATTCCGTTCGGGTTGATTCTATTCCATTCCATTACATTCCATTCCATTCCACTTCGGTTGCTCCCATTCCATTCCATTCCATTCCATTCGTGTTGATTCCATTCCATTCCATTCCATTCGTGTTGATTCCATTCCATTCCATTCCATTCCGGTTGATTCCATTCAATTCCGGTTTATTCCATTCCATTCCATTCCATTCCATTCCATTCTATTCCATTCCATTCCATTCCACTCCATTCCGGATGACTCCATTCCATTCCATTCCATTATATTCCATTCCGGTTGATTCCATTCCATTCCATTCCATTCCATTCCTTTCCATTTGGGTTGATTCCATTCCATTAAATTCCATCCGATTCCATTCCATTCCATTCGGGTTGATGCCATAGCATTCCATTCCATTCCATTCCGTTCCGTTCTGGTTGATTCCATTCCACTCCATTCCATTCCATTCCATTCCACTCCTTACCATTCCATTCCATTCGGGTTGATTACTTTCCATTCCATTCCATTCCATTCCATTCCATTCGAAACCATTCCATTCGAGTTGATAATATTCTATTCCATTCCGTTCCATTCCATTCCATTCCATTTCATTCCATTCCATTCGTGTTGATTCCATTCCATTCCATTCCATTCGGTTTGACTCCATTCCATTCCATTCCGGTTGATTCCATTCCATTCCTTTCCATTCCATTTAGGTTGATTCCATTCCATTTCATTCCTTTCCATTCCATTTAGGTTGACTCCATTCCATTCCATTCCATTCCATTCCATTCCGGTTGATTCCATTCCATTCAATTCCATTCCATTCCATTCCATTAGGATTGATTCCATTCCATTCCATTCCATCCGATTCCATTCCATTCCATTCCATTCGGGTTGATTCCATTCCATTCCATTCGATTCCACTACATTCCATTCCATTCGATTCCATTCCATTCAGTTCGATTCCATTCCATTCCATTCCATTCCATTCCATTCCATTCCACTCTGTTTCGGTTGATTCCATTCCATTCAAATCCACTCCATTCCATTCCATTTGGTTTGATTCCATTCCATTCCATTCAATTCAATTCCATTCCATTCCATTCCATTCGGGTTGATTCCATTCCATTCCATTCGGGTTGATTCCATTCCATTCCATTCCATTCCATTCGGGTTGATTCCATTCCATTCCATTCCATTCCATTCCATTCCATTCCATTCCATTCCATTCCATTCCGTCCCATTCGGGTTGATTCCATTCCATTCCATTCCATTCCATTCAATTCCATTCCATTCCATTCCATTCGGTTTGATTCCATTCCATTTCATTCCATTGCATTCGGGTTGATTCCATTCCATTCCATTCCATTCCATTCGGGTTGATTCCATTCTATTCCATTCCATTCCATTCCATTCGAGTTGATTCCATTCCATTCCATTCCATTCCATTCGGGTTGATTCCATTCCGTTCCATTCCATTCCATTCCATTCCATTCCATTCGGATTGATTCCATTCCATTTTCATTCCATTCCATTGCATTCCTTTCCATTCCATTCTGGTTGATTCCATTCCATTCCATTCTATTCCATTCGGGTTGATTTCATTCCATTCCATTCCATTCGGGTTGATTACTTTCCATTCCATTCCATTCCATTCCATTCCATTCCATTCCATTCCATTCCAAACCATTTCATTCTGGTTGATAATATTCTATTCCATTCCGTTCCATTCCATTCCATTCCATTTCATTCCATCCCATTCCGGTTGATTCCATTCATTTCCATTCCATTCGGTTGACTCCATTCCACTCCATTCTGGTTGATTGCCTTCCATTCCTTTCCATTCCATTTAGGTTGACTCCATTCCATTCTATTCCATTCCATTTCATTCGGGTTGATTCCATTCCATTCCATTCCGTTCCATTCGGGTTGATTCTATTCCATTCCATTCCATTCCATTCCATTCCATTTGGGTTGATTCCTTTCCATTCCATTCCATTCCATTCCATTCTTGTTGATTCCATTGCATTCCATTCCATTCGCGTTGATTCCATTCCATTCCATTCCATTCGGGTTGATAACATTCTATTCCATTCCATCACATTCCATTCCATTCCATTCGGGTTGATTCCATTCCATTCCATTCCAATGCATTCCATTCCATTCGGGATGATTCCATTCCACTCCATTCCATGCCATTTGGTTTGATTCCATCCGATTCCATTCCATTGAATTCCATTCCGTTCCATCCCGGTTGACTGCATTCCATTCCATTCCATTCCATTCCATTCGGGTTGATTCCATTCCATTCCATTCGATTCCACTACATTCCATTCCATTCCATTCCATTCCATTCAGTTCGATTCCATTCCATTGCATTCCATTCCATTCCACTCCATTCCGGTTGCTTCCATTCCATTCTAATCCACTACATTCCATTCCATTTGGTTTGATTCCATTCCATTCCATTCCAATCCATTCCATTCCATTCCATTCGGGTTGATTCCATTCCATTCCATTGCATTCCATTCGTGTTGATTCCATTCCATTCCATTCCTTTCCATTTCATTCCATTCCATTCCATTCCATTCGGGTTGATTCCATTCCATTCCATTCCATTCCATTCCATTGCATTCCATTCGAGTTGATTCCATTCCGTTCCATTCGATTCCATTCCATTAAGATTGATTCCATTCCATTTTCATTCCATTCCATTGCATTCCTTTCCATTCCATTCGGGTTGATTCCATTCTATGCCTTTCCATTCCATTCGTGTTGATTCCATTCCATTCCATTACATTCGCGTTGATTCCATTCCATTCCATTCCATTCGGGTTGATAACATTCTATTCCATTCCATCACATTAAATTCCATTCCATTCGGGTTGATTCCATTCCATTCCATTCCATTGCATTCCATTCCATTCGGGTTGATTCCATTCCATTCCATTCCATGCCATTTGGTTTGATTCCATCCCATTCCATTGCATTGAATTCCATCCCATTCCATTCCGGTTCACTGCATTCCATTCCATTCCATTCCATTCCACTCTGTTTCGGTTGATTCCATTCCATTCCAATCCACTCCATTCCAGTCCATTTGGTTTGATTCCATTCCATTCCATTCCATTCCAATCCATTCCATTCCATTCCATTCGGGTTGATTCCATTCCATTCCATTGCATTCCATTCGGGTTGATTCCATTCCATTCCATTCCATTCCATTTCATTCCATTCCATTCCATTCCATTCGGGTTGATTCCATTCCATTCCATTCCATTGCATTCCATTCGAGTTGATTCCATTCCGTTCCATTCCATTCCATTCCATTAAGATTGATTGCATTCCATTTTCATTCCATTACATTGCATTCCTTTCCATTCCATTCGGGTTGATTCCATTCTATGCCATTCCATTCCATTCCATTCCATTCGTGTTGATTCCATTCCCTTCCATTCCATTCGCGTTGATTCCATTCCATTCCATTCCATTCGGGTTGATAACATTCTATTCCATTCCATCACATTCCATTCCATTCCATTCGGGTTGAAACCATTCCATTCCATTCCACTGCATTCCATTCCAATCGGGTTGATTCCATTCCATTCCATTCCATGCCATTTGGTTTAATTCCATCCCATTCCATTCCATTGAATTCCATTCCATTCCATTCCGGTTCACTGCATTCCATTCCATTCCATTCTATTGAATTCCATTCCATTCCATTCCGGTTCACTGCATTCCATTCCATTCCATTCCATTCCATTCGGGTTGATTCCATTCCATTCCATTCCATTCCACTACATTCCATTCCATTCGATTCCATTCCATTCAGTTCGATTCCATTCCATTCCATTCCATTCGATTCCACTCCGTTCCGGTTGATTCCTTTCCATTCCAATCCACTCCATTCCATTCCATTTGGTTTGATTCCATTCCATTCCTTTCCATTCCATTCCATTCCATTCCATTCCATTCCATTCCATTCCATTCCATTCCATTCCATTCCATTCCATTCCATTCGGGTTGATGCCATTCCATTCCATTCCATTCCATTCGGGTTGATTCCTTTCCATTCCATTCCATTCCATTCCATTCGGGATGATTCCATTCCATTCTTTCAATTCCATTGCATTCCATTCCAATCGGGTTGATTCCATTCCGTTCCATTCCATTACATTCCATTAAGATTGATTCCATTCCATTCCATTCCATTCGCGTTGATTCCATTCCATTCCATTCCATTCGGGTTGATAACTTTCTATTCCATTCCATCACATTCCATTCCATTCCATTCGGGTTGATTCCATTCCATTCCATGCCATTGCATTCCTTTCCATTCGGGTTGATTCCATTCCATTCCATTCCATGCCATTTGGTTTGATTCCATCCCATTCCATTCCATTGAATTCCATTCCAATCCATTCCGGTTCATTGCATTCCATTCCATTCCATTCCATTCCATTCGGGTTGATTCCATTCCATTCCATTCGATTCTACTACATTCCATTCCATTCGATTCCATTCCATTCAGTTCGATTCCATTCCATTCCATTCCATTCGATGCCACTCCGTTCCGGTTGATTCCATTCCATTCCAGTCCACTCCATTCCATTCCATTTGGTTTGATTCCATTCCATTCCTTTCCATTCCATTGCATTCCATTCCATTCGGGTTGATTCCATTCCATTCCATTCCATTCCATTCGGGTTGATTCCATTCCATTCCATTCCATTCCATTCGGGATGATGCCATTCCATTCTTTCCATTCCATTAAATTCCATTCCATTCGGGTTGATTCCATTCCGTTCCATTCCATTCCATTCCATTCCATTCCATTCCATTCCATTCGGATTTATTCCATTCCATTTTCATTCCATTCCTTTGCATTCCTTTCCATTTCATTCGGGTTGATTCCATTCCATTCCATTCCGTTCCATTCGGGTTGATTCCATTCCATTCCATTCCATGCCATTTGGTTTCATTCCATCCCATTACATTCCATTGAACTCCATTCCATTCCATTCCGGTTGACAGCATTCCATTCCATTCCATTCCATTCCATTCGGTTTGATTCCATTCCATTGCATTCGATTCCACTACATTCCATTCCATTCGATTCCATTCCTTTCAGTTCGATTCCTTTCCATTCCATTCCATTCGATTCCACTTCGTTCCGGTTGATTCCATTCCATTCCAATCCACTCCATTCCATTCCATTTGGTTTGATTCCATTCCATTCCATTCCAATCCATTCCATTCCATTCGGGTTGATTCCATTCCATTCCATTCTATTCCATTCGGGTTGATTCCATTCCATTCCATTCCATTCCATTCCATTCCATTCGGGTTGATTCCATTCCATTCCATTCCATTCCATTCCATTCCATTCGGGTTGATTCCATTCCGTTCCATTCCATTCCATTTCATTCCATTCCATTCCATTCCATTCGGATTGATTCCATTCCATTTTCATTCCATTCCATTGCATTCCTTTCCATTCCATTCGGGTTGATTCCATTCCATTCCATTCTATTCCATTTGGGTTGATTTTATTCCATGCCATTCCATTCCATTCGAGTTGATTCCATTCCATTCCATTCCATTCCATTCGATTTCATTCCATTCCATTCCATTCGGGTTGGTTCCATTCCATTCCGTTTCATTCCATTTCATTCCAATCCATTACATTCTTTTTGATTCCATTCCATTCCATTGCATTCCATTCCATTCCATTCCGGTTGATTCCATTCCATTCCATTCCATTCCATTCTATTCGTGTTGATTCCATTCCATTCCATTCGTGTGTATTCCATTCCATTCCATTCCATTCCATTCCATTCCTTTCCATTCGGGTTGATTCCATACCATTCCGTTCCATTCCATTCCTTTCCATTCAGGTTGATTCCATTCCATTCCATTCCATCCCATTCCATTCCATTACATTCGGTGTAACTCCATTCCATTCCATTCCGGTTGATTCCATTCCATTCCATTCCATCCCACTCCATTCCATTCTATTCCATTCGCTTTAACTCCATTCCATTCCATTCCGGTTCATTACATTCCATTCCTTTCCATTCCATTTTGGTTGATTCCATTCAATTCCATTCCATTCCATTCCATTCGGTTTGATTCCATTCCATTCCATTCCATTGCATTCGGGTTGATTCCATTCCATTCCATTCCATTCCATTCGGGTTGATTCCATTCTATTCCATTCCATTCCATTCCATTCGAGTTGATTCCATTCCATTCCATTCCATTCCATTCGGGTTGATTCCATTCCGTTCCATTCCATTCCATTCCATTCCATTCCATTCGGATTGATTCCATTCCATTTTCATTCCATTCCATTGCATTCCTTTCCATTCCATTCTGGTTGATTCCATTCCATTCCATTCTATTCCATTCGGGTTGATTTCATTCCATTCCATTCCATTCGGGTTGATTACTTTCCATTCCATTCCATTCCGTTCCATTCCATTCCATTCCATTCCAAACCATTTCATTCTGGTTGATAATATTCTATTCCATTCCGTTCCATTCCATTCCATTCCATTTCATTCCATCCCATTCCGGTTGATTCCATTCATTTCCATTCCATTCGGTTGACTCCATTCCACTCCATTCTGGTTGATTGCCTTCCATTCCTTTCCATTCCATTTAGGTTGACTCCATTCCATTCTATTCCATTCCATTTCATTCGGGTTGATTCCATTCCATTCCATTCCGTTCCATTCGGGTTGATTCTATTCCATTCCATTCCATTCCATTCCATTCCATTTGGGTTGATTCCTTTCCATTCCATTCCATTCCATTCCATTCTTGTTGATTCCATTCCATTCCATTCCATTCGCGTTGATTCCTTTCCATTCCATTCCATTCCATTCCATTCTTGTTGATTCCATTCCATTCCATTCCATTCGCGTTGATTCCATTCCATTCCATTCGGGTTGATAACATTCTATTCCATTCCATCACATTCCATTCCATTCCATTCGGGTTGATTCCATTCCATTCCATTCCAATGCATTCCATTCCATTCGGGATGATTCCATTCCACTCCATTCCATGCCATTTGGTTTGATTCCATCCGATTCCATTCCATTGAATTCCATTCCGTTCCATCCCGGTTGACTGCATTCCATTCCATTCCATTCCATTCCATTCCATTCGGGTTGATTCCATTCCATTCCATTCGATTCCACTACATTCCATTCCATTCCATTCCATTCCATTCAGTTCGATTCCATTCCATTGCATTCCATTCCATTCCACTCCGTACCGGTTGCTTCCATTCCATTCTAATCCACTACATTCCATTCCATTTGGTTTGATTCCATTCCATTCCATTCCAATCCATTCCATTCCATTCCATTCGGGTTGATTCCATTCCATTCCATTGCATTCCATTCGTGTTGATTCCATTCCATTCCATTCCATTCCATTTCATTCCATTCCATTCCATTCCATTCGGGTTGATTCCATTCCATTCCATTCCATTCCATTCCATTGCATTCCATTCGAGTTGATTCCATTCCGTTCCATTCGATTCCATTCCATTAAGATTGATTCCATTCCATTTTCATTCCATTCCATTGCATTCCTTTCCATTCCATTCGGGTTGATTCCATTCTATGCCTTTCCATTCCATTCGTGTTGATTCCATGCCATTCGCGTTGATTCCATTCCATTCCATTCCATTCGGGTTGATAACATTCTATTCCATTCCATCACATTCCATTCCATTCCATTCGGGTTGATTCCATTCCATTCCATTCTATTGCATTCCATTCCATTCGGGTTGATTCCATTCCATTCCATTCCATGCCATTTGGTTTGATTCCATCCCATTCCATTGCATTGAATTCCATCCCATTCCATTCCTGTTCACTGCATTCCATTCCATTCCATTCCATTCCACTCTGTTTCGGTTGATTCCATTCCATTCCAATCCACTCCATTCCAGTCCATTTGGTTTGATTCCATTCCATTCCATTCCATTCCAATCCATTCCATTCAATTCCATTCGGGTTGATTCCATTCCATTCCATTGCATTCCATTCGGGTTGATTCCATTCCATTCCATTCCATTCCATTTCATTCCATTCCATTCCATTCCATTCGGGTTGATTCCATTCCATTCCATTCCATTGCATTCCATTCGAGTTGATTCCATTCCGTTCCATTCCATTCCATTCCATTAAGATTGATTCCATCCCATTTTCATTCCATTCCATTGCATTCCTTTCCATTCCATTCGGGTTGATTCCATTCTATGCCATTCCATTCCATTCCATTCCATTCGTGTTGATTCCATTCCCTTCCATTCCATTCGCGTTGATTCCATTCCATTCCATTCCATTCGGGTTGATAACATTCTATTCCATTCCATCACATTCCATTCCATTCCATTCGGGTTGAATCCATTCCATTCCATTCCACTGCATTCCATTCCAATCGGGTTGATTCCATTCCATTCCATTCCATGCCATTTGGTTTAATTCCATCCCATTCCATTCCATTGAATTCCATTCCATTCCATTCCGGTTCACTGCATTCCATTCCATTCCATTCTATTGAATTCCATTCCATTCCATTCCGGTTCACTGCATTCCATTCCATTCCATTCCATTCCATTCGGGTTGATTCCATTCCATTCCATTCCATTCCACTACATTCCATTCCATTCGATTCCATTCCATTCAGTTCGATTCCATTCCATTCCATTCCATTCGATTCCACTCCGTTCCGGTTGATTCCTTTCCATTCCAATCCACTCCATTCCATTCCATTTGGTTTGATTCCATTCCATTCCTTTCCATTCCATTCCATTCCATTCCATTCCATTCCATTCCATTCCATTCGGGTTGATGCCATTCCATTCCATTCCATTCCATTCGGGTTGATTCCTTTCCATTCCATTCCATTCCATTCCATTCGGGATGATTCCATTCCATTCTTTCAATTCCATTGCATTCCATTCCAATCGGGTTGATTCCATTCCGTTCCATTCCATTACATTCCATTAAGATTGATTCCATTCCATTCCATTCCATTCGCGTTGATTCCATTCCATTCCATTCCATTCGGGTTGATAACTTTCTATTCCATTCCATCACATTCCATTCCATTCCATTCGGGTTGATTCCATTCCATTCCATTCCATTGCATTCCATTCCATTCGGGTTGATTCCATTCCATTCCATTCCATGCCATTTGGTTTGATTCCATCCCATTCCATTCCATTGAATTCCATTCCATTCCATTCCGGTTCACTGCATTCCATTCCATTCCATTCGGGTTGATTCCATTCCATTCCATTCGATTCTACTACATTCCATTCCATTCGATTCCATTCCATTCAGTTCGATTCCATTCCATTCCATTCCATTCGATGCCACTCCGTTCCGGTTGATTCCATTCCATTCCAGTCCACTCCATTCCATTCCATTTGGTTTGATTCCATTCCATTCCTTTCCATTCCATTGCATTCCATTCCATTCGGGTTGATTCCATTCCATTCCATTCCATTCCATTCGGGTTGATTCCATTCCATTCCATTCCATTCCATTCCATTCGGGATGATTCCATTCCATTCTTTCCATTCCATTAAATTCCATTCCATTCGGGTTGATTCCATTCCGTTCCATTCCATTCCATTCCATTCCATTCCATTCCATTCCATTCGGATTTATTCCATTCCATTTTCATTCCATTCCTTTGCATTCCTTTCCATTTCATTCGGGTTGATTCCATTCCATTCCATTCCGTTCCATTCGGGTTGATTCCATTCCATTCCATTCCATGCCATTTGGTTTGATTCCATCCCATTACATTCCATTGAACTCCATTCCATTCCATTCCGGTTGACAGCATTCCATTCCATTCCATTCCATTCCATTCCATTCGGTTTGATTCCATTCCATTGCATTCGATTCCACTACATTCCATTCCATTCGATTCCATTCCTTTCAGTTCGATTCCTTTCCATTCCATTCCATTCGATTCCACTTCGTTCCGGTTGATTCCATTCCATTCCAATCCACTCCATTCCATTCCATTTGGTTTGATTCCATTCCATTCCATTCCAATCCATTCCATTCCATTCGGGTTGATTCCATTCCATTCCATTCTATTCCATTCGGGTTGATTCCATTCCATTCCATTCCATTCCATTCCATTCCATTCGGGTTGATTCCATTCCATTCCATTCCATTCCATTCCATTCCATTCGGGTTGATTCCATTCCGTTCCATTCCATTCCATTTCATTCCATTCCATTCCATTCCATTCGGATTGATTCCATTCCATTTTCATTCCATTCCATTGCATTCCTTTCCATTCCATTCGGGTTGATTCCATTCCATTCCATTCTATTCCATTTGGGTTGATTTTATTCCATGCCATTCCATTCCATTCGAGTTGATTCCATTCCATTCCATTCGATTTCATTCCATTCCATTCCATTCGGGTTGGTTCCATTCCATTCCGTTTCATTCCATTTCATTCCAATCCATTACATTCTTTTTGATTCCATTCCATTCCATTGCATTCCATTCCATTCCATTCCGGTTGATTCCATTCCATTCCATTCCATTCCATTCTATTCGTGTTGATTCCATTCCATTCCATTCGTGTGTATTCCATTCCATTCCATTCCATTCCATTCCATTCCTTTCCATTCGGGTTGATTCCATACCATTCCGTTCCATTCCATTCCTTTCCATTCAGGTTGATTCCATTCCATTCCATTCCATCCCATTCCATTCCATTACATTCGGTGTAACTCCATTCCATTCCATTCCGGTTGATTCCATTCCATTCCATTCCATCCCACTCCATTCCATTCTAGTCCATTCGGTTTAACTCCATTCCATTCCATTCCGGTTCATTACATTCCTTTCCTTTCCATTCCATTTTGGTTGATTCCATTCAATTCCATTCCATTCCATTCCATTCGGTTTGATTCCATTCCATTCCATTCCATTGCATTCGGGTTGATTCCATTCCATTCCATTCCATTCCATTCGGGTTGATTCCATTCTATTCCATTCCATTCCATTCCATTCGAGTTGATTCCATTCCATTCCATTCCATTCCATTCGGGTTGATTCCATTCCGTTCCATTCCATTCCATTCCATTCCATTCCATTCGGATTGATTCCATTCCATTTTCATTCCATTCCATTGCATTCCTTTCCATTCCATTCTGGTTGATTCCATTCCTTTCCATTCTATTCCATTCGGGTTGATTTCATTCCATTCCATTCCATTCGGGTTGATTACTTTCCATTCCATTCCATTCCGTTCCATTCCATTCCATTCCATTCCAAACCATTTCATTCTGGTTGATAATATTCTATTCCATTCCGTTCCATTCCATTCCATTCCATTTCATTCCATCCCATTCCGGTTGATTCCATTCATTTCCATTCCATTCGGTTGACTCCATTCCACTCCATTCTGGTTGATTGCCTTCCATTCCTTTCCATTCCATTTAGGTTGACTCCATTCCATTCCATTCCATTCGCGTTGATTCCATTCCATTCCATTCCATTCGGGTTGATAACTTTCTATTCCATTCCATCACATTCCATTCCATTCCATTCGGGTTGATTCCATTCCATTCCATTCCATTGCATTCCATTCCATTCGGGTTGATTCCATTCCATTCCATTCCATGCCATTTGCTTTGATTCCATCCCATTCCATTCCATTGAATTCCATTCCATTCCATTCCGGTTCACTGCATTCCATTCCATTCCATTCGGGTTGATTCCATTCCATTCCATTCGATTCTACTACATTCCATTCCATTCGATTCCATTCCATTCAGTTCGATTCCATTCCATTCCATTCCATTCGATGCCACTCCGTTCCGGTTGATTCCATTCCATTCCAGTCCACTCCATTCCATTCCATTTGGTTTGATTCCATTCCATTCCTTTCCATTCCATTGCATTCCATTCCATTCGGGTTGATTCCATTCCATTCCATTCCATTCCATTCGGGTTGATTCCATTCCATTCCATTCCATTCCATTCCATTCGGGATGATTCCATTCCATTCTTTCCATTCCATTAAATTCCATTCCATTCGGGTTGATTCCATTCCGTTCCATTCCATTCCATTCCATTCCATTCCATTCCATTCCATTCGGATTTATTCCATTCCATTTTCATTCCATTCCTTTGCATTCCTTTCCATTTCATTCGGGTTGATTCCATTCCATTCCATTCCGTTCCATTCGGGTTGATTCCATTCCATTCCATTCCATGCCATTTGGTTTGATTCCATCCCATTACATTCCATTGAACTCCATTCCATTCCATTCCGGTTGACAGCATTCCATTCCATTCCATTCCATTCCATTCCATTCGGTTTGATTCCATTCCATTGCATTCGATTCCACTACATTCCATTCCATTCGATTCCATTCCTTTCAGTTCGATTCCTTTCCATTCCATTCCATTCGATTCCACTTCGTTCCGGTTGATTCCATTCCATTCCAATCCACTCCATTCCATTCCATTTGGTTTGATTCCATTCCATTCCATTCCAATCCATTCCATTCCATTCGGGTTGATTCCATTCCATTCCATTCTATTCCATTCGGGTTGATTCCATTCCATTCCATTCCATTCCATTCCATTCCATTCGGGTTGATTCCATTCCATTCCATTCCATTCCATTCCATTCGGGTTGATTCCATTCCGTTCCATTCCATTCCATTTCATTCCATTCCATTCCATTCCATTCGGATTGATTCCATTCCATTTTCATTCCATTCCATTGCATTCCTTTCCATTCCATTCGGGTTGATTCCATTCCATTCCATTCTATTCCATTTGGGTTGATTTTATTCCATGCCATTCCATTCCATTCGAGTTGATTCCATTCCATTCCATTCGATTTCATTCCATTCCATTCCATTCGGGTTGGTTCCATTCCATTCCGTTTCATTCCATTTCATTCCAATCCATTACATTCTTTTTGATTCCATTCCATTCCATTGCATTCCATTGCATTCCATTCCGGTTGATTCCATTCCATTCCATTCCATTCCATTCTATTCGTGTTGATTCCATTCCATTCCATTCGTGTGTATTCCATTCCATTCCATTCCATTCCATTCCATTCCTTTCCATTCGGGTTGATTCCATACCATTCCGTTCCATTCCATTCCTTTCCATTCAGGTTGATTCCATTCCATTCCATTCCATCCCATTCCATTCCATTACATTCGGTGTAACTCCATTCCATTCCATTCCGGTTGATTCCATTCCATTCCATTCCATCCCACTCCATTCCATTCTATTCCATTCGGTTTAACTCCATTCCATTCCATTCCGGTTCATTACATTCCTTTCCTTTCCATTCCATTTTGGTTGATTCCATTCAATTCCATTCCATTCCATTCCATTCGGTTTGATTCCATTCCATTCCATTCCATTGCATTCGGGTTGATTCCATTCCATTCCATTCCATTCCATTCGGGTTGATTCCATTCTATTCCATTCCATTCCATTCCATTCGAGTTGATTCCATTCCATTCCATTCCATTCCATTCGGGTTGATTCCATTCCGTTCCATTCCATTCCATTCCATTCCATTCCATTCGGATTGATTCCATTCCATTTTCATTCCATTCCATTGCATTCCTTTCCATTCCATTCTGGTTGATTCCATTCCTTTCCATTCTATTCCATTCGGGTTGATTTCATTCCATTCCATTCCATTCGGGTTGATTACTTTCCATTCCATTCCATTCCGTTCCATTCCATTCCATTCCATTCCAAACCATTTCATTCTGGTTGATAATATTCTATTCCATTCCGTTCCATTCCATTCCATTCCATTTCATTCCATCCCATTCCGGTTGATTCCATTCATTTCCATTCCATTCGGTTGACTCCATTCCACTCCATTCTGGTTGATTGCCTTCCATTCCTTTCCATTCCATTTAGGTTGACTCCATTCCATTCCATTCCATTCGCGTTGATTCCATTCCATTCCATTCCATTCGGGTTGATAACTTTCTATTCCATTCCATCACATTCCATTCCATTCCATTCGGGTTGATTCCATTCCATTCCATTCCATTGCATTCCATTCCATTCGGGTTGATTCCATTCCATTCCATTCCATGCCATTTGCTTTGATTCCATCCCATTCCATTCCATTGAATTCCATTCCATTCCATTCCGGTTCACTGCATTCCATTCCATTCCATTCGGGTTGATTCCATTCCATTCCATTCGATTCTACTACATTCCATTCCATTCGATTCCATTCCATTCAGTTCGATTCCATTCCATTCCATTCCATTCGATGCCACTCCGTTCCGGTTGATTCCATTCCATTCCAGTCCACTCCATTCCATTCCATTTGGTTTGATTCCATTCCATTCCTTTCCATTCCATTGCATTCCATTCCATTCGGGTTGATTCCATTCCATTCCATTCCATTCCATTCGGGTTGATTCCATTCCATTCCATTCCATTCCATTCCATTCTGGATGATTCCATTCCATTCTTTCCATTCCATTAAATTCCATTCCATTCGGGTTGATTCCATTCCGTTCCATTCCATTCCATTCCATTCCATTCCATTCCATTCCATTCGGATTTATTCCATTCCATTTTCATTCCATTCCTTTGCATTCCTTTCCATTTCATTCGGGTTGATTCCATTCCATTCCATTCCGTTCCATTCGGGTTGATTCCATTCCATTCCATTCCATGCCATTTGGTTTGATTCCATCCCATTACATTCCATTGAACTCCATTCCATTCCATTCCGGTTGACAGCATTCCATTCCATTCCATTCCATTCCATTCCATTCGGTTTGATTCCATTCCATTGCATTCGATTCCACTACATTCCATTCCATTCGATTCCATTCCTTTCAGTTCGATTCCTTTCCATTCCATTCCATTCGATTCCACTTCGTTCCGGTTGATTCCATTCCATTCCAATCCACTCCATTCCATTCCATTTGGTTTGATTCCATTCCATTCCATTCCAATCCATTCCATTCCATTCGGGTTGATTCCATTCCATTCCATTCTATTCCATTCGGGTTGATTCCATTCCATTCCATTCCATTCCATTCGGGTTGATTCCATTCCATTCCATTCCATTCCATTCCATTCCATTCGGGTTGATTCCATTCCGTTCCATTCCATTCCATTTCATTCCATTCCATTCCATTCCATTCGGATTGATTCCATTCCATTTTCATTCCATTCCATTGCATTCCTTTCCATTCCATTCGGGTTGATTCCATTCCATTCCATTCTATTCCATTTGGGTTGATTTTATTCCATGCCATTCCATTCCATTCGAGTTGATTCCATTCCATTCCATTCGATTTCATTCCATTCCATTCCATTCGGGTTGGTTCCATTCCATTCCGTTTCATTCCATTTCATTCCAATCCATTACATTCTTTTTGATTCCATTCCATTCCATTGCATTCCATTCCATTCCATTCCGGTTGATTCCATTCCATTCCATTCCATTCCATTCTATTCGTGTTGATTCCGTTCCATTCCATTCGTGTGTATTCCATTCCATTCCATTCCATTCCATTCCATTCCTTTCCATTCGGGTTGATTCCATACCATTCCGTTCCATTCCATTCCTTTCCATTCAGGTTGATTCCATTCCATTCCATTCCATCCCATTCCATTCCATTACATTCGGTGTAACTCCATTCCATTCCATTCCGGTTGATTCCATTCCATTCCATTCCATCCCACTCCATTCCATTCTATTCCATTCGGTTTAACTCCATTCCATTCCATTCCGGTTCATTACATTCCTTTCCTTTCCATTCCATTTTGGTTGATTCCATTCAATTCCATTCCATTCCATTCCATTCGGTTTGATTCCATTCCATTCCATTCCATTGCATTCGGGTTGATTCCATTCCATTCCATTCCATTCCATTCGGGTTGATTCCATTCTATTCCATTCCATTCCATTCCATTCGAGTTGATTCCATTCCATTCCATTCCATTCCATTCGGGTTGATTCCATTCCGTTCCATTCCATTCCATTCCATTCCATTCCATTCGGATTGATTCCATTCCATTTTCATTCCATTCCATTGCATTCCTTTCCATTCCATTCTGGTTGATTCCATTCCTTTCCATTCTATTCCATTCGGGTTGATTTCATTCCATTCCATTCCATTCGGGTTGATTACTTTCCATTCCATTCCATTCCGTTCCATTCCATTCCATTCCATTCCAAACCATTTCATTCTGGTTGATAATATTCTATTCCATTCCGTTCCATTCCATTCCATTCCATTTCATTCCATCCCATTCCGGTTGATTCCATTCATTTCCATTCCATTCGGTTGACTCCATTCCACTCCATTCTGGTTGATTGCCTTCCATTCCTTTCCATTCCATTTAGGTTGACTCCATTCCATTCTATTCCATTCCATTTCATTCGGGTTGATTCCATTCCATTCCATTCCGTTCCATTCGGGTTGATTCTATTCCATTCCATTCCATTCCATTCCATTCCATTTGGGTTGATTCCTTTCCATTCCATTCCATTCCATTCCATTCTTGTTGATTCCATTCCATTCCATTCCATTCGCGTTGATTCCATTCCATTCCATTCCATTCGGGTTGATAACATTCTATTCCATTCCATCACATTCCATTCCATTCCATTCGGGTTGATTCCATTCCATTCCATTCGGGATGATTCCATTCCACTCCATTCCATGCCATTTGGTTTGATTCCATCCGATTCCATTCCATTGAATTCCATTCCGTTCCATCCCGGTTGACTGCATTCCATTCCATTCCATTCCATTCCATTCCATTCGGGTTGATTCCATTCCATTCCATTCGATTCCACTACATTCCATTCCATTCCATTCCATTCCATTCAGTTCGATTCCATTCCATTGCATTCCATTCCATTCCACTCCGTTCCGGTTGCTTCCATTCCATTCTAATCCACTACATTCCATTCCATTTGGTTTGATTCCATTCCATTCCATTCCAATCCATTCCATTCCATTCCATTCGGGTTGATTCCATTCCATTCCATTGCATTCCATTCGTGTTGATTCCATTCCATTCCATTCCATTCCATTTCATTCCATTCCATTCCATTCCATTCGGGTTGATTCCATTCCATTCCATTCCATTCCATTCCATTGCATTCCATTCGAGTTGATTCCATTCCGTTCCATTCGATTCCATTCCATTAAGATTGATTCCATTCCATTTTCATTCCATTCCATTGCATTCCTTTCCATTCCATTCGGGTTGATTCCATTCTATGCCTTTCCATTCCATTCGTGTTGATTCCATTCCATTCGCGTTGATTCCATTCCATTCCATTCCATTCGGGTTGATAACATTCTATTCCATTCCATCACATTCCATTCCATTCCATTCGGGTTGATTCCATTCCATTCCATTCCATTGCATTCCATTCCATTCGGGTTGATTCCATTCCATTCCATTCCATGCCATTTGGTTTGATTCCATCCCATTCCATTGCATTGAATTCCATCCCATTCCATTCCTGTTCACTGCATTCCATTCCATTCCATTCCATTCCACTCTGTTTCGGTTGATTCCATTCCATTCCAATCCACTCCATTCCAGTCCATTTGGTTTGATTCCATTCCATTCCATTCCATTCCAATCCATTCCATTCCATTCCATTCGGGTTGATTCCATTCCATTCCATTGCATTCCATTCGGGTTGATTCCATTCCATTCCATTCCATTCCATTTCATTCCATTCCATTCCATTCCATTCGGGTTGATTCCATTCCATTCCATTCCATTGCATTCCATTCGAGTTGATTCCATTCCGTTCCATTCCATTCCATTCCATTAAGATTGATTCCATTCCATTTTCATTCCAATCCATTGCATTCCTTTCCATTCCATTCGGGTTGATTCCATTCTATGCCATTCCATTCCATTCCATTCCATTCGTGTTGATTCCATTCCCTTCCATTCCATTCGCGTTGATTCCATTCCATTCCATTCCATTCGGGTTGATAACATTCTATTCCATTCCATCACATTCCATTCCATTCCATTCGGGTTGAATCCATTCCATTCCATTCCACTGCATTCCATTCCAATCGGGTTGATTCCATTCCATTCCATTCCATGCCATTTGGTTTAATTCCATCCCATTCCATTCCATTGAATTCCATTCCATTCCATTCCGGTTCACTGCATTCCATTCCATTCCATTCTATTGAATTCCATTCCATTCCATTCCGGTTCACTGCATTCCATTCCATTCCATTCCATTCCATTCGGGTTGATTCCATTCCATTCCATTCCATTGCATTCCATTCGAGTTGATTCCATTCCGTTCCATTCCATTCCATTCCATTAAGATTGATTCCATCCCATTTTCATTCCATTCCATTGCATTCCTTTCCATTCCATTCGGGTTGATTCCATTCTATGCCATTCCATTCCATTCCATTCCATTCGTGTTGATTCCATTCCCTTCCATTCCATTCGCGTTGATTCCATTCCATTCCATTCCATTCGGGTTGATAACATTCTATTCCATTCCATCACATTCCATTCCATTCCATTCGGGTTGAATCCATTCCATTCCATTCCACTGCATTCCATTCCAATCGGGTTGATTCCATTCCATTCCATTCCATGCCATTTGGTTTAATTCCATCCCATTCCATTCCATTGAATTCCATTCCATTCCATTCCGGTTCACTGCATTCCATTCCATTCCATTCTATTGAATTCCATTCCATTCCATTCCGGTTCACTGCATTCCATTCCATTCCATTCCATTCCATTCGGGTTGATTCCATTCCATTCCATTCCATTCCACTACATTCCATTCCATTCGATTCCATTCCATTCAGTTCGATTCCATTCCATTCCATTCCATTCGATTCCACTCCGTTCCGGTTGATTCCTTTCCATTCCAATCCACTCCATTCCATTCCATTTGGTTTGATTCCATTCCATTCCTTTCCATTCCATTCCATTCCATTCCATTCCATTCCATTCCATTCCATTCAGGTTGATGCCATTCCATTCCATTCCATTCCATTCGGGTTGATTCCTTTCCATTCCATTCCATTCCATTCCATTCGGGATGATTCCATTCCATTCTTTCAATTCCATTGCATTCCATTCCAATCGGGTTGATTCCATTCCGTTCCATTCCATTACATTCCATTAAGATTGATTCCATTCCATTCCATTCCATTCGCGTTGATTCCATTCCATTCCATTCCATTCGGGTTGATAACTTTCTATTCCATTCCATCACATTCCATTCCATTCCATTCGGGTTGATTGCATTCCATTCCATTCCATTGCATTCCATTCCATTCGGGTTGATTCCATTCCATTCCATTCCATGCCATTTGGTTTGATTCCATCCCATTCCATTCCATTGAATTCCATTCCATTCCATTCCGGTTCACTGCATTCCATTCCATTCCATTCGGGTTGATTCCATTCCATTCCATTCGATTCTACTACATTCCATTCCATTCGATTCCATTCCATTCAGTTCGATTCCATTCCATTCCATTCCATTCGATGCCACTCCGTTCCGGTTGATTCCATTCCATTCCAGTCCACTCCATTCCATTCCATTTGGTTTGATTCCATTCCATTCCTTTCCATTCCATTGCATTCCATTCCATTCGGGTTGATTCCATTCCATTCCATTCCATTCCATTCGGGTTGATTCCATTCCATTCCATTCCATTCCATTCCATTCGGGATGATTCCATTCCATTCTTTCCATTCCATTAAATTCCATTCCATTCGGGTTGATTCCATTCCGTTCCATTCCATTCCATTCCATTCCATTCCATTCCATTCCATTCGGATTTATTCCATTCCATTTTCATTCCATTCCTTTGCATTCCTTTCCATTTCATTCGGGTTGATTCCATTCCATTCCATTCCGTTCCATTCGGGTTGATTCCATTCCATTCCATTCCATGCCATTTGGTTTGATTCCATCCCATTACATTCCATTGAACTCCATTCCATTCCATTCCGGTTGACAGCATTCCATTCCATTCCATTCCATTCCATTCCATTCGGTTTGATTCCATTCCATTGCATTCGATTCCACTACATTCCATTCCATTCGATTCCATTCCTTTCAGTTCGATTCCTTTCCATTCCATTCCATTCGATTCCACTTCGTTCCGGTTGATTCCATTCCATTCCAATCCACTCCATTCCATTCCATTTGGTTTGATTCCATTCCATTCCATTCCAATCCATTCCATTCCATTCGGGTTGATTCCATTCCATTCCATTCTATTCCATTCGGGTTGATTCCATTCCATTCCATTCCATTCCATTCCATTCCATTCGGGTTGATTCCATTCCATTCCATTCCATTCCATTCCATTCCATTCGGGTTGATTCCATTCCGTTCCATTCCATTCCATTTCATTCCATTCCATTCCATTCCATTCGGATTGATTCCATTCCATTTTCATTCCATTCCATTGCATTCCTTTCCATTCCATTCGGGTTGATTCCATTCCATTCCATTCTATTCCATTTGGGTTGATTTTATTCCATGCCATTCCATTCCATTCGAGTTGATTCCATTCCATTCCATTCCATTCCATTCGATTTCATTCCATTCCATTCCATTCGGGTTGGTTCCATTCCATTCCGTTTCATTCCATTTCATTCCAATCCATTACATTCTTTTTGATTCCATTCCATTCCATTGCATTCCATTCCATTCCATTCCGGTTGATTCCATTCCATTCCATTCCATTCCATTCTATTCGTGTTGATTCCGTTCCATTCCATTCGTGTGTATTCCATTCCATTCCATTCCATTCCATTCCATTCCTTTCCATTCGGGTTGATTCCATACCATTCCGTTCCATTCCATTCCTTTCCATTCAGGTTGATTCCATTCCATTCCATTCCATCCCATTCCATTCCATTACATTCGGTGTAACTCCATTCCATTCCATTCCGGTTGATTCCATTCCATTCCATTCCATCCCACTCCATTCCATTCTATTCCATTCGGTTTAACTCCATTCCATTCCATTCCGGTTCATTACATTCCTTTCCTTTCCATTCCATTTTGGTTGATTCCATTCAATTCCATTCCATTCCATTCCATTCGGTTTGATTCCATTCCATTCCATTCCATTCCATTGCATTCGGGTTGATTCCATTCCATTCCATTCCATTCCATTCGGGTTGATTCCATTCTATTCCATTCCATTCCATTCCATTCGAGTTGATTCCATTCCATTCCATTCCATTCCATTCGGGTTGATTCCATTCCGTTCCATTCCATTCCATTCCATTCCATTCCATTCGGATTGATTCCATTCCATTTTCATTCCATTCCATTGCATTCCTTTCCATTCCATTCTGGTTGATTCCATTCCTTTCCATTCTATTCCATTCGGGTTGATTTCATTCCATTCCATTCCATTCGGGTTGATTACTTTCCATTCCATTCCATTCCGTTCCATTCCATTCCATTCCATTCCAAACCATTTCATTCTGGTTGATAATATTCTATTCCATTCCGTTCCATTCCATTCCATTCCATTTCATTCCATCCCATTCCGGTTGATTCCATTCATTTCCATTCCATTCGGTTGACTCCATTCCACTCCATTCTGGTTGATTGCCTTCCATTCCTTTCCATTCCATTTAGGTTGACTCCATTCCATTCTATTCCATTCCATTTCATTCGGGTTGATTCCATTCCATTCCATTCCGTTCCATTCGGGTTGATTCTATTCCATTCCATTCCATTCCATTCCATTCCATTTGGGTTGATTCCTTTCCATTCCATTCCATTCCATTCCATTCTTGTTGATTCCATTCCATTCCATTCCATTCGCGTTGATTCCATTCCATTCCATTCCATTCGGGTTGATAACATTCTATTCCATTCCATCACATTCCATTCCATTCCATTCGGGTTGATTCCATTCCATTCCATTCGGGATGATTCCATTCCACTCCATTCCATGCCATTTGGTTTGATTCCATCCGATTCCATTCCATTGAATTCCATTCCGTTCCATCCCGGTTGACTGCATTCCATTCCATTCCATTCCATTCCATTCCATTCGGGTTGATTCCATTCCATTCCATTCGATTCCACTACATTCCATTCCATTCCATTCCATTCCATTCAGTTCGATTCCATTCCATTGCATTCCATTCCATTCCACTCCGTTCCGGTTGCTTCCATTCCATTCTAATCCACTACATTCCATTCCATTTGGTTTGATTCCATTCCATTCCATTCCAATCCATTCCATTCCATTCCATTCGGGTTGATTCCATTCCATTCCATTGCATTCCATTCGTGTTGATTCCATTCCATTCCATTCCATTCCATTTCATTCCATTCCATTCCATTCCATTCGGGTTGATTCCATTCCATTCCATTCCATTCCATTCCATTGCATTCCATTCGAGTTTATTCCATTCCGTTCCATTCGATTCCATTCCATTAAGATTGATTCCATTCCATTTTCATTCCATTCCATTGCATTCCTTTCCATTCCATTCGGGTTGATTCCATTCTATGCCTTTCCATTCCATTCGTGTTGATTCCATTCCATTCGCGTTGATTCCATTCCATTCCATTCCATTCGGGTTGATAACATTCTATTCCATTCCATCACATTCCATTCCATTCCATTCGGGTTGAATCCATTCCATTCCATTCCACTGCATTCCATTCCAATCGGGTTGATTCCATTCCATTCCATTCCATGCCATTTGGTTTAATTCCATCCCATTCCATTCCATTGAATTCCATTCCATTCCATTCCGGTTCACTGCATTCCATTCCATTCCATTCTATTGAATTCCATTCCATTCCATTCCGGTTCACTGCATTCCATTCCATTCCATTCCATTCCATTCGGGTTGATTCCATTCCATTCCATTCCATTCCACTACATTCCATTCCATTCGATTCCATTCCATTCAGTTCGATTCCATTCCATTCCATTCCATTCGATTCCACTCCGTTCCGGTTGATTCCTTTCCATTCCAATCCACTCCATTCCATTCCATTTGGTTTGATTCCATTCCATTCCTTTCCATTCCATTCCATTCCATTCCATTCCATTCCATTCCATTCCATTCGGGTTGATGCCATTCCATTCCATTCCATTCCATTCGGGTTGATTCCTTTCCATTCCATTCCATTCCATTCCATTCGGGATGATTCCATTCCATTCTTTCAATTCCATTGCATTCCATTCCAATCGGGTTGATTCCATTCCGTTCCATTCCATTACATTCCATTAAGATTGATTCCATTCCATTCCATTCCATTCGCGTTGATTCCATTCCATTCCATTCCATTCGGGTTGATAACTTTCTATTCCATTCCATCACATTCCATTCCATTCCATTCGGGTTGATTCCATTCCATTCCATTCCATTGCATTCCATTCCATTCGGGTTGATTCCATTCCATTCCATTCCATGCCATTTGGTTTGATTCCATCCCATTCCATTCCATTGAATTCCATTCCATTCCATTCCGGTTCACTGCATTCCATTCCATTCCATTCCATTCCATTCGGGTTGATTCCATTCCATTCCATTCGATTCTACTACATTCCATTCCATTCGATTCCATTCCATTCAGTTCGATTCCATTCCATTCCATTCCATTCGATGCCACTCCGTTCCGGTTGATTCCATTCCATTCCAGTCCACTCCATTCCATTCCATTTGGTTTGATTCCATTCCATTCCTTTCCATTCCATTGCATTCCATTCCATTCGGGTTGATTCCATTCCATTCCATTCCATTCCATTCGGGTTGATTCCATTCCATTCCATTCCATTCCATTCCATTCGGGATGATTCCATTCCATTCTTTCCATTCCATTAAATTCCATTCCATTCGGGTTGATTCCATTCCGTTCCATTCCATTCCATTCCATTCCATTCCATTCCATTCCATTCGGATTTATTCCATTCCATTTTCATTCCATTCCTTTGCATTCCTTTCCATTTCATTCGGGTTGATTCCATTCCATTCCATTCCGTTCCATTCGGGTTGATTCCATTCCATTCCATTCCATGCCATTTGGTTTGATTCCATCCCATTACATTCCATTGAACTCCATTCCATTCCATTCCGGTTGAGAGCATTCCATTCCATTCCATTCCATTCCATTCCATTCGGTTTGATTCCATTCCATTGCATTCGATTCCACTACATTCCATTCCATTCGATTCCATTCCTTTCAGTTCGATTCCTTTCCATTCCATTCCATTCGATTCCACTTCGTTCCGGTTGATTCCATTCCATTCCAATCCACTCCATTCCATTCCATTTGGTTTGATTCCATTCCATTCCATTCCAATCCATTCCATTCCATTCGGGTTGATTCCATTCCATTCCATTCTATTCCATTCGGGTTGATTCCATTCCATTCCATTCCATTCCATTCCATTCCATTCGGGTTGATTCCATTCCATTCCATTCCATTCCATTCCATTCCATTCCATTCGGGTTGATTCCATTCCGTTCCATTCCATTCCATTTCATTCCATTCCATTCCATTCCATTCGGATTGATTCCATTCCATTTTCATTCCATTCCATTGCATTCCTTTCCATTCCATTCGGGTTGATTCCATTCCATTCCATTCTATTCCATTTGGGTTGATTTTATTCCATGCCATTCCATTCCATTCGAGTTGATTCCATTCCATTCCATTCCATTCCATTCGATTTCATTCCATTCCATTCCATTCGGGTTGGTTCCATTCCATTCCGTTTCATTCCATTACATTCCAATCCATTACATTCTTTTTGATTCCATTCCATTCCACTGCATTCCATTCCATTCCATTCCATTCCATTCCGGTTGATTCCATTCCATTCCATTCCATTCCATTCCGGTTGATTCCATTCCATTCCATTCCATTCCATTCTATTCGTGTTGATTCCATTCCATTCCATTCGTGTGTATTCCATTCCATTCCATTCCATTCCATTCCATTCCATTCCTTTCCATTCGGGTTGATTCCATACCATTCCGTTCCATTCCATTCCTTTCCATTCAGGTTGATTCCATTCCATTCCATTCCATCCCATTCCATTCCATTACATTCGGTGTAACTCCATTCCATTCCATTCCGGTTGATTCCATTCCATTCCATTCCATCCCACTCCATTCCATTCTATTCCATTCGGTTTAACTCCATTCCATTCCATTCCGGTTCATTACATTCCATTCCTTTCCATTCCATTTTGGTTGATTCCATTCCATTCCATTCCTTTCCATTCCATTTAGGTTGACTCCATTCCTTTCCATTCCACTCCATTCCGGTTGATTCCATTCAATTCCATTCCATTCCATTCCATTCCATTCCTTTCCATTCGGATTTATTCCATTCCATTCCATTCCATCTGATTCCATTCCATTCCATCCGATTTCATTCCATTACATTCGGGTTGATTCCATAGCATTCCATTCCATTCCATTCCGTTCCTTTCCAATCGATGTGATTCTATTCCATTGCGTTCCATTCCATTCCATTCCATTCCATTCGGGTTGATTCCATTCCATTCCATTCCATGGCATTTGGTTTGATTCCATCCTATTCCATTCCATTGAATTCCATTCCATTCCATTCCGTTTCACTGCATTCCATTCCATTCCATTCCATTCGATTCCACTACATTCCATTCCATTCGATTCCATTCCATTCAGTTCGATTCCTATCCATTCCATTCCATTCCATTCCACTCTGTTTTGGTTGATTCCATTCCATTCAAATCCACTCCATTCCATTCCATTTGGTTTGATTCCATTCCATTCCATTCAACTCAATTCCATTCCATTCCATTCCATTCGGGTTGATTCCATTCCATTCCATTCCATTCCATTCGGGTTGATTCCATTCCATTCCATTCCATTCCATTCGGGTTGATTCCATTCCATTCCATTCCGTTCCATTCCATTCCATTCGGGTTGATTCCATTCCATTCCATTCCATTCCATTCAATTCCATTCCATTCCATTCCATTCGGTTTGATTCCATTCCATTCCATTCCATTGCATTCGGGTTGATTCCATTCCATTCCATTCCAATCCATTCGGGTTGATTCCATTCCATTCCATTCCATTCCATTCCATTCCATTCCATTCGAGTTGATTCCATTCAATTCCATTCCATTCCATTCGGGTTGATTCCATTCCGTTCCATTCCACTCCATTCTATTCCATTCCATTCCATTCAGATTGATTCCATTCCATTTTCATTCCATTCCATAGCATTCCTTTCCATTCCATTCTGGTTGATTCCATTCCTTTCCATTCTACTCCATTCGGGTTGATTTCATTCCATTCCATTCCATTCGGGTTGATTACTTTCCATTCCATTGCATTCCGTTCCATTCCATTCCATTCCATTCCAAACCATTTCATTCTGGTTGATAATATTCTATTCCATTCCGTTCCATTCCATTTCATTCCATCCCATTCCGGTTGATTCCATTCATTTCCATTCCATTCGGTTTGACTCCATTCCACTCCATTCTTGTTGATTGCATTCCATTCCTTTCCATTCCATTTAGGTTGACTCCATTCCATTCTATTCCATTCCATTTCATTCGGGTTGATTCCATTCCATTCCATTCCGTTCCATTCGGGTTGATTCTATTCCATTCCATTCCATTCCATTCCATTCCATTCCATTTGGGTTGATTACTTTCCATTCCATTCCATTCCATTCTTGTTGATTCCATTCCATTCCATTCCATTCGCGTTGATTCCATTCCATTCCATTCCATTCGGGTTGATAACATTCTATTCCATTCCATCACATTCCATTCCATTCCATTCGGGTTGATTCCATTCCATTCCATTCCAATGCATTCCATTCCATTCGGGATGATTCCATTCCACTCCATTCCATGCCATTTGGTTTGATTCCATCCGATTCCATTCCATTGAATTCCATTCCATTCCATTCCGGTTGACTGCATTCCATTCCATTCCATTCCATTCCATTCCATACCTTTCGGGTTGATTCCATTCCATTCCATTCCATTCCACTACATTCCATTCCATTCCATTCAGTGCGATTCCATTCCATTGCATTCCATTCCATTCCACTCCGTTCCGGTTGATTCCATTCCATTCTAATCCACTAAATTCCATTCCATTTGGTTTGATTCCATTCCATTCCATTCCAATCCATTCCAATCCATTCCATTCGGGTTGATTCCATTCCATTCCATTGCATTCCATTCGGGTTGATTCCATTCCATTCCATTCCATTCCATTCCATTTCATTCCATTCCATTCCATTCCATTCGGGTTGATTCCATTCCGTTCCATTCCATTCCATTCCATTGCATTCCATTCGAGTTGATTCCATTCCGTTCCATTCGATTCCATTCCATTAAGATTGATTCCATTCCATTTTCATTCCATTCCATTGCATTCCTTTCCATTCCATTCGCGTTGATTCCATTCTATGCCATTCCATTCCATTCGTGTTGATTCCATTCCATTCCATTCCATTCGCGTTGATTCCATTCTATTCCATTCCATTCGGGTTGATAACATTCTATTCCATTCCATCACATTCCATTCCATTCCATTCGGGTTGATTCCATTCCATTCCATTCCATTGCATTCCATTCCATTCTGGTTGATTCCATTCCATTCCATTCCATGCCATTTGGTTTGATTCCATCCCATTCCATTCCATTGAATTCCATCCCATTCCATTCCGGTTCACTGCATTCCATTCCATTCCATTCCATTCCACTCTGTTTCGGTTGATTCCATTCCATTCCAATCCACTCCATTCCATTCCATTTGGTTTGATTCCATTCCATTCCATTCCATTCCAATCCATTCCATTCCATTCCATTCGGGTTGATTCCATTGCATTCCATTGCATTCCATTCGGGTTGATTCCATTCCATTCCTTTCCATTCCATTTCATTCCATTCCATTCCATTCCATTCGGGTTGATTCCATTCAATTCCATTCCATTCCATTCCATTGCATTCCATTCGAGTTGATTCCATTCCGTTCCATTCCATTCCATTCCATTAAGATTGATTCCATTCCATTTTCATTCCATTCCATTGCATTCCTTTCCATTCCATTCGGGTTGATTCCATTCTATGCCATTCCATTCCATTCCATTCCATTCGTGTTGATTCCATTCCATTCCATTCCATTCGCGTTGATTCCATTCCATTCCATTCCATTCGGGTTGATAACATTCTATTCCATTCCATCACATTCCATTCCATTCCATTCGGGTTGAATCCATTCCATTCCATTCCATTGCATTCCATTCCATTCGGGTTGATTCCATTCCATTCCATTTCATGCCATTTGGTTTGATTCCATCCCATTCCATTCCACTGAATTCCATTCCATTCCATTCCGGTTCACTGCATTCCATTCCATTCCATTCCATTGAATTCCATTCCATTCCATTCCGGTTCACTGCATTCCATTCCATTCCGTTCCATTCCATTCGGGTTGATTCCATTCCATTCCACTCGATTCCACTACATTCCATTCCATTCGATTCCATTCCATTCAGTTCGATTCCATTCCATTCCATTCCATTCGATTCCACTCCGTTCTGGTTGATTCCATTCCATTCCAATCCACTCCATTCCATTCCATTTGGTTTGATTCCATTCCATTCCTTTCCATTCCATTCCATTCCATTCCATTCCATTCGGGTTGATGCCATTCCATTCCATTCCATTCCATTCGGGTTGATTCCATTCCATTCCATTCCATTCGGGATGATTCCATTCCATTCTTTCAATTCCATTCCATTCCATTCCAATCGGGTTGATTCCATTCCGTTCCATTCCATTCCATTCCATTCCATTCCATTCCATTCGGATTTATTGCATTCCATTTTCATTCCATTCCATTGCATTCCTTTCCATTTCACTCGGGTTGATTCCATTCCATTCCATTCCGTTCCATTTGGGTTGATTCCATTCCATTCCATTCCATTGCATTCCATTCCATTTGGGTTGATTCCATTCCATTCCATTCCATGCCATTTGGTTTGATTCCATCCCATTACATTCCATTGAACTCCAATCCATTCCATTCCGTTTGACTGTATTCCATTCCATTCCATTCCATTCCATTCAGGTTGATTCCATTCCATTCCATTCGATTCCACTACATTCCATTCCATTCCATTCGATTCCATTCCATTCAGTTCGATTCCTTTCCATTCCATTCCAGTCGATTCCACTCCGTTCCGGTTGATTCCATTCCATTCCAATCCAATCCATTCCATTCCATTTGTTTTGATTCCATTCCATTCCATTCCAATCCATTCCATTCCATTCGGGTTGATTCCATTCCATTCCATTCTATTCCATTCGGGTTGATTCCATTCCATTCCATTCCATTCCATTCCATTCCATTCCATTCGGGTTGATTCCATAGCATTCCATGCCATTCCATTCCGTTCCTTTCCAATCGATGTGATTCTATTCCATTGCGTTACATTCCATTCCATTCCATTCCATTCGGGTTGATTCCATTCCATTCCATTCCATGGCTTTTGGTTTGATTCCGTCCTATTCCATTCCATTGAATTCCATTCCATTCCATTCCGGTTCACTACATTCCATTCCATTCCATTCCATTCCATTCGGGTTGATTCCATTCCATTCCATTCCATTCCACTACATTCCATTCCATTCGATTCCATACCATTCAGTTCGATTCCATTCCATTCCATTCCATTCCATTCCACTCTGTTTCGGCTGATTCCATTCCATTCCAATCCACTCCATTCCATTCCATTTGGTTTGATTCCATTCCATTCCATTCCATTCAATTCCATTCCATTCCATTCCATTCGGGTTGATTCCATTCCTTTCCATTCCATTCCATTCGGGCTGATTCCATTCCATTCCATTCCATTCAATTCGGGTTGATTCCATTCCGTTCCATTCCATTCCATTCCATTAAATTCTATTCGGGTTGATTCCATTCCATTCCATTCCATTCCATTCCATTCCATTCGGATTTATTCCATTCCATTTTCATTCCATTCCATTGCATTCCTTTCCATTTCATTCGGGTTGATTCCATTCCACTCCATTCCGTTCCATTCGGGTTGATTCCATTCCATTCCATTCCATTGCATTCCATTCCATTCGTGTTGATTCCATTCCACTGCATTCCATTCCATTCCATTCCATTTCATTCGGGTTGATTCCATTCCATTCCATTCCATTGCATTCCATTCCATTCGGGTTGATTCCATTCCACTGCATTCCATTCCATTCCATTCCATTTCATTCGGGTTGATTCCATTCCATTCCATTCCGTTCCATTCGGGTTGATTCTATTCCATTCCATTCCATTCCATTGAATTCCACTTGCGTTGCTTCCATTCCATTCCATTCCATTCGTGTTGATTCCATTCCATTCCATTCCATTCGGGTTGATTCCACTCCATTCCATTCCATTCGGGTTGATAACATTCTATTCTCTTCCATCCCATTCCATTCCATTCCATTCGGGTTGATTCCATTCCATTGCATTCCATTCCATTCCATTGCATTCCATTCCATTCGGGTTGATTCCATTCCATTCCATTCCATTCCATTGCATTCCATTCGAGTTGATTCCATTCCATTCCATTCCATTCCATTCCATTAAGATTTATTCCATTCCATTTTCATTCCATTCCATTGCATTCCTTTCCATTCCATTCGGGTTGATTCCATTCCATGCCATTCCATTCCATTCCATTCCATTCGTGTTGATTCCATTCCATTCCATTCCATTCGCGTTGATTCCATTCCATTCCATTTCATTAGGTTTGATAACATTCTATTCCATTCCATCACATTCCATTCCATTCCATTCCATTCGGGTTGATTCCATTCCATTCCATACCATTCGGGTTGATTCCACTCCATTCCATTCCATTCGGGTTGATAACATTCTATTCTCTTCCATCCCATTCCATTCCATTCCATTCGGGTTGATTCCATTCCATTGCATTCCATTCCATTCCATTGCATTCCATTCCATTCGGGTTAATTCCATTCCATTCCATTCCATTCAATTGCATTCCATTCGAGTTGATTCCATTCCGTTCCATTCCATTCCATTCCATTAAGATTTATTCCATTCCATTTTCATTCCATTCCATTGCATTCCTTTCCATTCCATTCGGGTTGATTCCATTCCATGCCATTCCATTCCATTCCATTCCATTCGTGTTGATTCCATTCCATTCCATTCCATTCGCGTTGATTCCATTCCATTCCATTCCATTAGGTTTGATAACATTCTATTCCATTCCATCACATTCCATTCCATTCCATTCCATTCGGGTTGATTCCATTCCATTCCATTCCATTGCATTCCCTTCCATTCGGGTTGATTCCATTCCACTCCATTCCATGCCATTTGGTTTGATTCCATCCCATTCCATTCCATTGTATTCCATTCCATTCCATTCCGGTTCACTGCATTCCATTCCATTCCTTTCCTTTCCATTCGGGTTGATTCCATTCCATTCCATTTGATTCCACTACATTCCATTCCTTTCGATTCCATTCCATTCAGTTCGATTCCATTCCATTACATTCCATTCGGCTTGACTCCTTTCCATTCCATTACATTCCATTACATTACATTCCGATTGACCCCATTCCATTCCATTCCATTCCATTCCATTCCATTCCATTCGGGTTGATTCCATTCCATTCCATTCCATTCCACTCCGGTTGATTCCGTTCCATTCCATTCCATTGCATTCCATTCCATTCCAATCGGGTTGATTCCATTCCATTCCTTTCCATTCCATTCCTTTCCATACCTTTCCATTCCATTCCATTCGGGTGGATTCCACTCCATTCCATTCCATTCCATTCCATTCCATTCTATTCGGGTTGATTCCATTCCATTCCATTCCATTCCGGTTGATTCCATTGCATTCAATTCCATTCCATTCCGGTTGATTCCATTGCATTCCATTCCATTCCATTCCATTCCATTCCATTCCATTCTATTCGGGTTGATTCCATTCCGGTTGATTCCATTCCATTCCATTTCATTCCATTCCATTCCATTCGTGTTGTATCCATTCCATTCCATTCCATTACATTCCATTCCGTTCTGGTTGATTCCATTCCATTCCATTCCATTCCATTCCATTCCATTGCATTCCATTCCATACCATTCAGGTTGATTTCATTCCATTCCATTCCATTCCACTCCATTCCATTCCGGTTGATTCCATTCCATTCCATTCCATTCCATTTGGGTTGATTGAATTCCATTCCATTCCATTCCATTCCATTGCATTCCATTCCATACCATTCAGGTTGATTTCATTCCATTCCATTCCATTCCATTCCATTCCATTGCATTCCATTCCATACCATTCAGGTTGATTCCATTCCATTCCATTCCATTCCATTCCATTCCATTCCATTCGGGTTGATTCCTTTCCATTCCATTCCATTCCATTTGGGTTGATTCAATTCCATTCCATTCCATCCCATTCCATTCCATTCCATTCGGGCTGATTCCATTCCATTCTATTCCATTGAGGTGGATTCTTTACCTTTCCAATCCATTCCATTCCGTTCCATTCCACTCAGGTTGATTCCGTTCCATTCCATTCCATTCCATTCCATTCCATTCGTGTTGATTCCATTCCATTCCATTCCATTCCATTCCATTCCATTCCATTCCATTCGGGTTGATTCCATACCATGCCATTCCTTTCCATTCCATTCCATTCCATTCCATTCCATTCCATTCCATTCCATTCTATTCGGGTTGATTCCACTCCGTTCCATTGAATTCCAGTCCATACCATTCTGGGTGATTCCATTCCATTCCATTCCATTCCATTCGTGTTGATTCCATTCCATTCCATTCCATTCCATTGGGGTGATTCCATTCTATTCCATCCATTCCATTCCATTCTATTCGGGTTGATTGCATTCCATTCCATTCCGGTTGATTCCATTCCATTCCATTCCATTCCATTCCATTCCATTCCGGTGAATTCATTTCCATTCCATTCCATTCCATTCCATTCCGGTGGATTCCATTCCATCCCAATGCATTCCATTCCTTTTTATTCTGTTTGATCCCATTCCATTCCATTCCATTCCATTCCTTTCCAATTCATTCCATTCCATTCCATTCCATTCCTTTACATTTCATTCCATTCCATTCCATTCGGGTTGATGGCATTTCATTCCATTCCTTTCCATTCCATTTGGGTTGATTCCATCCCCTTCCATTGCACTCTATTCCATTACATTCCATTCCATTCTATTCCATTTCATTCCATTCCATTCCGCTCCAATCCCCTCCACTCCACTCCACTCCACTCCATTCCATTCCAATCAATTCCATTCGGGTTGATTCCATTCCATTCCTTTCCATTCCATTCCATTCCATTCCATTCCATTCCATTCCATTCGGGTTGATTCCATTCCATTCCATTTCATTCCATTCCATTCCACTTCTTTCTATTCCATTCGGGTTGATTCATTTCCATTCCATTTCATTCCATTCCATTCCACTTCTTTCTATTCCATTCGGGTTGATTCCTTTCCATTCCATTCCATTACTTTCCATTCCATTCCATTCCGGTTGATGCCATTCCATTCCATTTCATTCCATTGGGATGATTCCATTCCATTCCATTTCATTCCATTCCATTCCTTTCCATTCCGTTTTATTCAGGTTGATTCCATTCCATTCCATTCCATTCCATTCCGGTAGATTCCATTCCATTCCATTCCATTCCATTAGATTCCAATCCATTCCATTCGGGTTGATTCCTTTCCATTCCATTCCATTCCATTCGGGTGGATTCCATTCCATTCCATTCCATTCCGTTCGTGTTGATTCCATTTCATTCGATTCCATTCCATTCCATTCCATTCCGATTGATTCCATTCCATTCCATTCCATTCCATTAGATTCCAATCCATTCCATTCGGGATGATTCCTTTCCCTTCCATTCCATTCCATTCGGGTGGATTCCATTCCATTCCATTCCATTCCGTTCGTGTTGATTCCATTTCATTCGATTCCATTCCATTCCATTCCATTCCTATTGATTCCATTCCATTCCATTCCTTTGCATTCTATTCCATTCCATTCCATTCCATTCCATTCCATTCGCGTTGATTCCATTCAAATCCATTCCATTTCATTCCATTCCATTCCGTACCATTCCATTCCATTGGGGTGATTTGATTCTATTCCGTTCCGTTCCATTCCATTCCATTCCATTCAGGTTGATTCCATTCCATTCCATTCCATTCGGATTGATTCCATTCCATTCCATTCCATTCCATTCCATTCCATTCCACTCCATTCCGTTTGATTCTATTCCATTCCATTCCATTCCATTCCATTCCATTCCATTCCATTCCATTCCATTCCATTCCATTCCATTGTATTCAGTTTGATTTCTTTCCATTCCATTCCATTCCATTTAGTTCCATTCGCGTTGATTCCATTCCATTCCATTCCATTCCATTCGTGTTGATTCCATTCCATTCCATTCCATTCCACTCCGGTTGATTCCATTCCATTCCATTCCATTACATTACATTACATTCGGGTTGATTCCATTCCATTCCTTTCCATTCCATTCCTTTCCATTCCCTTCCATTCCATTCCATTCGGGTGGATCCCATTGCATTCCAATCCATTGCATTCCATTCCTTTCCATTCGGGTTGATTCCATTCCATTCCATTCCGTTCCGTTCCATTCCATTCCATTCCATTCCATTCCATTCGGGTTGATTCGCTTCCATTCCATTCCGTTCCCTTTGACTCTATTCCTTTCCATTACATTACATTACATTCCGGTTGATTCCATCCCATTCCATTCCATTCCATTCCGTTCAGGTTGATTCCATTCCATTCCATTCCATTCCATTCCCTTCCATTCCATTCGTGTTGATTCCATTCCGTTCCATTCCATTCCATTCAGGTTGGTTCCATTCCATTCCATTCAGGTTGGTTCCATTCCATTCCATTCCATTCTATTCCATTCCATTCCATTCGGGATGATTCCACTCCATTCCATTCCATTCCACTCCGGTTGATTCCATCCCATTCCATTCCATTGCATTCCATTCCATTCCAATCGGGTTGATTCCATTCCATTCCTTTCCATTCCATTCCTTTCCATTCCTTTCCATTCCATTCCATTCGGGTGGCTTCCACTCCATTCCATTCCATTCCATTCTATTCCATTACATTCCTCTGCATTCGGGTTGATTCCATTCCATTCCATTCCGTTCCATTCCATTCCATTCCATTCCATTCCATTCCTTTCCATTCGGGTTGATTCCATTCCATTCCATTCGGTTCCATTCCATTCCATTCCATTCCATTCCATTCCATTCCATTCCATTCGGGTTGATTCGCTTCCATTCCATTCCATTAGGTTTGACTCCATTCCATTCCATTCCATTCCATTCAGGTTGATTCCATTCCATTCCATTCCATTCCATTCCATTCCATTCGTGTTGATTCCATTCCGTTCCATTCCATTCTATTCCATTCCATTCCATTCCATTCCATTTCATTCTATTCCGGTTGATTCCACTCCATTCCATTGCATTCCAGTCCATACCATTCTGGGTGATTCCATTCCATTCCATTCCATTCCATTCGTGTTGATTCCATTCCATTCCTTTCCATTCCATTCCATTCCATTCGTGTTGATTCCATTCCATTTCATTCCATTCCATTCCATTGGGGTGATTCCATTCTATCCCATTCCATTCCATTCCATTCTATTCGGGTTGATTCCATTCCATTACATTCCATTCCGTTTGATTCCATTTCATTCCATTCCATTCCATTCCATTCCATTCCGGTGGATTCCATTCCATTCCATTCCATTCCGGTGGATTCCATTCCCTCCCATTCCATTCCATTCCATTTTATTCGGTATGATTCCATTCCATTCCATTCCATTCCATTCCATTCCTTTCCATTTCATTCCATTCCATTCCATTCGGGTTGATGGCATTTCATTCCATTCCTTTACATTCCATTTGGATTGATTCCATCCCATTCCATTGCACTCTATTGCATTCCATTCCATTCCATTCTATTCCATTCCATTCCATTCCATTCGACTCCAATCCCGTCCACTCCACTCCACTCCACTCCATTCCATTCCAATCAATTCCATTCGGGTTGATTCCATTCCATTTCATTAAATTCCATTCCATTCCATTCCATTCCATTCCATTCGGGTTGATTCCATTCCATTCAATTGCATTCCATTCCATTCCATTCCATTCCATTCCATTCCATTCCACTCCATTCCATTCCATTTGGGTTGATTCCTTTCCATTCCATTCCATTCCTTTCCATTCCATTCCATTTCGGTTTATTCCATTCCATTCCATTCCATTCCATTGCATTCCATTCCATTCCAATCGGGTTGATTCCATTCCATTCCTTTCCATTCCATTCCTTTCCATTCCTTTCCATTCCATTCCATTCGGGTGGATTCCACTCCATTCCATTCCATTCCATTCCATTCCATTCCATTCCATTCCATTCCTTTCCATTCGGGTTGATTCTTTCCATTCCATTCCATTCCGTTTCATTCCATTCCATTCCATTTCATTGCATTCCTTTCCATTCGGGTTGATTCCATTCCATTCCATTCCGTTCCATTCCATTCCATTCCATTCCATTACAGTACATTCGTGTTGATTCGCTTCCATTCCATTCCATTAGGTTTGACTCCATTCCATTCCATTGCATTCCATTACATTACATTCCATTCCGGTTGATTCCATCCCATTCCATTCAGGTTGATTCCATTCCATTCCATTCCATTCCATTCCATTCGTGTTGATTCCATTCCGTTCCATTCCATTCTATTCCATTCCATTCCATTCCATTCCATTTCATTCTATTCGGGATGATTCCAATCCATTCTATTGCATTCCAGTCCATTTCATTTGGGTGATTCCATTCCATTCCATTCCATTCCATTCCATTCCATTCCATTCCATTCGGGTTTATTCCATTCCATTCCTTTCCATTCCATTCCATTCCATTCCTGTTGATTCCATTCCATTCCATTCCATTCCATTCCATTCCATTCCATTTCATTGGGGTGATTCCATTCTGTCCCATTCCATTCCCTTCCATTCTATTCGGGTTGATTCCATTCCATTACATTCCATTCCGGTTGATTCCATTCCATTCCATTCCATTCGGGTTGATAACATTCTATTCCATTCAATCACATTCCATTCCATTCCATTCGGGTTGATTCCATTCCATTCCATTCCAATGCATTCCATTCCATTCGGGATGATTCCATTCCACTCCATTCCATGCCATTTGGTTTGATTCCATCCGATTCCATTCCATTGAATTCCATTCCATTCCATTCCGGTTGACTGCATTCCATTCCATTCCATTCCATTCCATTCCATTCCATTCGGGTTGATTCCATTCCATTCCATTCCATTCCACTACATTCCATTCCATTCCATTCCATTCCATTCAGTTCAATTCCATTCCATTGCATTCCATTCCATTCCACTCCGTTCCGGTTGATTCCATTCCATTCTAATCCACTACATTCCATTCCATTTGGTTTGATTCCATTCCATTCCATTCCAATCCATTCCATTCCATTCCATTCGGGTTGATTCCATTCCATTCCATTGCATTCCATTCGGGTTGATTCCATTCCATTCCATTCCATTCCATTTCATTCCATTCCATTCCATTCCATTAGGGTTGATTCCATTCAATTCCATTCCATTCCATTCCATTGCATTCCATTCGAGTTGATTCCATTCCGTTCCATTCCATTCCATTCCATTAAGATTGATTCCATTCCATTTTCATTCCATTCCATTGCATTCCTTTCCATTCCATTCGGGTTGATTCCATTCTATGCCATTCCATTCCATTCGTGTTGATTCCATTCCATTCCATTCCATTCGCCTTGATTCCATTCCATTCCATTCCATTCGGGTTGATAACATTCTATTCCATTCCATCACATTCCATTCCATTCCATTCGGGTTGATTCCATACCATTCCATTCCATTGCATTCCATTCCATTCGGGTTGATTCCATTCCATTCCATTCCATGCCATTTGGTTTGATTCCATCCCATTCCATTCCATTGAATTCCATCCCATTCCATTCCGGTTCACTGCATTCCATTCCATTCCATTCCATTCCACTCTGTTTCGGTTGATTCCATTCCATTCCAATCCACTCCATTCCATTCCATTTGGTTTGATTCCATTCCATTCCATTCCATTCCAATCCATTCCATTCCATTCCATTCGGGTTGATTCCATTCCATTCCATTGCATTCCATTCGGGTTGATTCCATTCCATTCCATTTCATTCCATTCCATTCCATTCCATTCGGGTTGATTCCATTCCATTCCATTCCATTCCATTCCATTCCATTGCATTCCATTCGAGTTGATTCCATTCCGTTCCATTCCATTCCATTCCATTAAGATTGATTCCATTCCATTTTCATTCCATTCCATTGCTTTCCTTTCCATTCCATTCGGGTTGATTCCATTCTATGCCATTCCATTCCATTCCATTCCATTCGTGTTGATTCCATTCCATTCCATTCCATTCGCGTTGATTCCATTCCATTCCATTCCATTCGGCTTGATAACATTCTATTCCATTGCATCACATTCCATTCCATTCCATTCGGGTTGAATCCATTCCATTCCATTCCATTGCATTCCATTCCATTCGGGTTGATTCCATTCCATTCCATTCCATGCCATTTGGTTTGATTCCATCCCATTCCGTTCCATTGAATTCCATTCCATTCCATTCCGGTTCACTGCATTCCATTCCATTCCATTCCATTGAATTCCATTCCATTCCATTCCGGTTCACTGCATTCCATTCCATTCCCTTCCATTCCATTCGGGTTGATTCCATTCCATTCCATTCCATTCCACTACATTCCATTAAATTCGAGTCCATTCCATTCAGTTCGATTCCATTCCATTCCATTCCATTCGATTCCACTCCGTTCCAGTTGATTCCATTCCATTCCAATCCACTCCATTCCATTCCATTTGGTTTGATTCCATTCCATTCCTTTCCACTCCATTCCATTCCATTCCATTCGGGTTGATGCCATTCCATTCCATTCCATTCCATTCGGGTTGATTCCATTCCATTCCATTCCATTCCATTCGGGATGATTCCATTCCATTCTTTCAATTCCATTCCATTCTATTCCAATCGGGTTGATTACATTCCGTTCCATTCCATTCCATTCCATTCCTTTCCATTCCATTCGGATTTATTCCGTTCCATTTTCATTCCATTCCATTGCATTCCTTTCCATTTCATTCGGGTTGACTCCATTCCATTCCATTCCGTTCCATTCGGGTTGATTCCATTCCATTCCATTCCATTGCATTCCATTCCATTCGGGTTGATTCCATTCCATTCCATTCCATGCCATTTGGTTTGATTCCATCCCATTACATTCCATTGAACTCCAATCCATTCCATTCCGGTTGACTGTATTCCATTCCATTCCATTCCATTCCATTCGGGTTGATTCCATTCCATTCCATTCGATTCCACTACATTCCATTCCATTCCATTCGATTCCATTCCATTCAGTTCGATTCCTTTCCATTCCGTTCCAGTCGATTCCACTCCGTTCCGGTTGATTCCATTACATTCCAATCCACTCCATTCCATTCCATTTGGTTTGATTCCATTCCATTCCATTCCAATCCATTCCATTCCATTCGGGTTGATTCCATTCCATTCCATTCTATTCTATTCGGGTTGATTCCATTCCATTCCATTCCATTCCATTCCATTCCATTCCATTCGGGTTGATTCCATTCCATTCCATTCCATTCGGGTTGATTCCATTCCGTTCCATTCCATTGCATTTCATTCCATTCCATTCCATTCCATTCGGATTGATTCCATTCCATTTTCATTCCATTCCATTGCATTCCTTACCATTCCATTCGGGTTGAATCCATTCCATTCCATTCTATTCCATTTGGTTTGATTTCATTCCATGCCATTCCATTCCATTCGAGTTGATTCCATTCCATTCCATTCCGTTCCATTCGGGTTGATTCCATTCCATTCCATTCCATTGCATTCCATTCCATTCGGGTTGATTCCATTCCATTCCATTCCATGCCATTTGGTTTGATTCCATCCCATTACATTCCATTGAACTCCAATCCATTCCATTCCGGTTGACTGTATTCCATTCCATTCCATTCCATTCCATTCGGGTTGATTCCATTCCATTCCATTCGATTCCACTACATTCCATTCCATTCCATTCGATTCCATTCCATTCAGTTCGATTCCTTTCCATTGCGTTCCAGTCGATTCCACTCCGTTCCGGTTGATTCCATTCCATTCCAATCCACTCCATTCCATTCCATTTGGTTTGATTCCATTCCATTCCATTCCAATACATTCCATTCCATTCGGGTTGATTCCATTCCATTCCATTCTATTCCATTCGGGTTGATTCCATTCCATTCCATTCCATTCCATTCCATTCCATTCCATTCGGGTTGATTCCATTCCATTCCATTCCATTCGGGTTGATTCCATTCCGTTCCATTCCATTGCATTTCTTTCCATTCCATTCCATTCCATTCGGATTGATTCCATTCCATTTTCATTCCATTCCATTGCATTCCTTACCATTCCATTCGGGTTGATTCCATTCCATTCCATTCTATTCCATTTGGGTTGATTTCATTCCATGCCATTCCATTCCATTCGAGTTGATTCCATTCCATTCCATTCCGTTCCATTCGGGTTGATTCCATTTCATTCCGTTCCATTCCATTCCTTTCCATTCAGGTTGATTCCATTCCATTTCATTCCATCCCATTCCATTCCATTCCATTCGGTTTAACTCCATTCCATTTCATTCCGGTTGATTACATTCTTTCCTTTCCATTCCATTTTGGTTGATTCCATTCCATTCCATTCCTTTCCATTCCATTAAGGTTGACTCCATTCCTTTCCATTCCATTCCATTCCGGTTGATTCCATTCAATTCCATTCCATTCCATTCCATTCCTTTCCATTCGGATTTATTCCATTCCATTCCATTCCATCCGATTCCATTCCATTCCATCCGATTTCATTCCATTCCATTCGGGTTGATTCCATAGCATTCCATTCCATTCCATTCCGTTCCTTTCCAATCGATGTGATTCTATTCCATTGCGTTCAATTCCATTCCATTCCATTCCATTCGGGTTGATTCCATTCCATTCCATTCCATGGCATTTGGTTTCATTCCATCCTATTCCATTCCATTGAATTCCATTCCATTCCATTCCGGTTCACTACTTTCCATTCCATTCCATTCCATTCCATTCGGGTTGATTCCATTCCATTCCATTCCATTCCTCTACATTCCATTCCATTCGATTCCATTCCATTCAGTTCGATTCCATTCCATTCCATTCCATTCGATTCCACTCTGTTTCGGTTGATTCCATTCCATTCCAATCCACTCCCTTCCATTCCATTTGGTTTGATTCCATTCCATTCCATTCCATTCCATTCCATTCCATTCCATTCCATTCCATTCGGGTTGATTCCATTCCATTCCATTCCATTCCATTCCATTCGGGTTGATTCCAATCCATTCCATTCCATTCCATTCGGGTTGATTCCATTCCATTCCATTCCATTCCATTCGGGTTGATTCCATTCCATTCCATTCCATTCCATTCCATTAGAGTTGATTCCATTCCATTCCATTCCATTACATTCGGGTTGATTCCATTCCGTTCCATTCCATTCCATTCCATTCCATTCGGATTGATTCCATTCCATTTTCATTCCATTCCATTGCATTCCTTTCCATTCCATTCTGGTTGATTCCATTCCATTCCATTCTATTCCATTCGGGTTGATTTCATTCCATTCCATTCCATTCGGGTTGATTACTTTCCATTCCATTCCATTCCGTTCCATTCCATTCCATTCCATTCCAAACCATTTCATTCTGCTTGATAATATTCTATTCCATTCCGTTCCATTCCATTCCATTCCATTTCATTCCATCCCATTCCGGTTGATTCCATTCATTTCCATTCCATTCGGTTTGACTCCATTCCACTCCATTCTGGTTGATTGCATTCCATTCCTTTCCATTCCACTTAGGTTGACTCCATTCCATTCTATTCCATTCCATTTCATTCGGGTTGATTCCATTCCATTCCATTCCGTTCCATTCGGGTTGATTCTATTCCATTCCATTCCATTCCATTCCATTCCATTCCATTCCATTTGGTTTGATTCCTTTCCATTCCATTCCATTCCATTCCATTCCATTCTTGTTGATTCCATTCCATTCCATTCCATTCGCGTTGATTCCATTCCATTCCATTCCATTCGGGTTGATAACATTCTATTCCATTCCATCACATTCCATTCCATTCCATTCGGGTTGATTCCATTCCATTCCATTCCAATGCATTCCATTCCATTCGGGATGATTCCATTCCACTCCATTCCATGCCATTTGGTTTGATTCCATCCGATTCCATTCCATCGAATTCCATTCCATTCCATTCCGGTTGACTGCATTCCATTCCATTCCATTCCATTCCATTCCATTCGGGTTGATTCCATTCCATTCCATTCGATTCCACTACATTCCATTCCATTCCATTCAGTTCGATTCCATTCCATTGCATTCCATTCCATTCCACTCCATTCCGGTTGATTCCATTCCATTCTAATCCACTACATTCCATTCCATTTGGTTTGATTCCATTCCATTCCATTCCAATCCATTCCATTCCATTCCATTCGGGTTGATTCCATTCCATTCCATTGCATTCCATTCGGGTTGATTCCATTCCATTCCATTCCATTCCATTCCATTTCATTCCATTCCATTCCATTCCATTCGGGTTGATTCCATTCCATTCCATTCCATTCCATTCCATTGCATTCCATTCGAGTTGATTCCATTCCGTTCCATTCCATTCCATTCCATTAAGATTGATTCCATTCCATTTTCATTCCATTCCATTGCATTCCTTTCCATTCCATTCGGGTTGATTCCATTCTATGCCATTCCATTCCATTCGTGTTGATTCCATTCCATTCCATTCCATTCGCCTTGATTCCATTCCATTCCATTCCATTCGGGTTGATAACATTCTATTCCATTCCATCACATTCCATTCCATTCCATTCGGGTTGATTCCATTCCATTCCATTCCATTGCATTCCATTCCATTCGGGTTGATTCCATTCCATTCCATTCCATGCCATTTGGTTTGATTCCATCCCATTCCATTCCATTGAATTCCATCCCATTCCATTCCGGTTCACTGCATTCCATTCCATTCCATTCCATTCCACTCTGTTTCGGTTGATTCCATTCCATTCCAATCCACTCCATTCCATTCCATTTGGTTTGATTCCATTCCATTCCATTCCATTCCAATCCATTCCATTCCATTCCATTCGGGTTGATTCCATTCCATTCCATTGCATTCCATTCGGGTTGATTCCATTCCATTCCATTTCATTCCATTCCATTCCATTCCATTCGGGTTGATTCCATTCCATTCCATTCCATTCCATTGCATTCCATTCGAGTTGATTCCATTCCGTTCCATTCCATTCCATTCCATTAAGATTGATTCCATTCCATTTTCATTCCATTCCATTGCTTTCCTTTCCATTCCATTCGGGTTGATTCCATTCTATGCCATTCCATTCCATTCCATTCCATTCGTGTTGATTCCATTCCATTCCATTCCATTCGCGTTGGTTCCATTCCATTCCATTCCATTCGGCTTGATAACATTCTATTCCATTCCATCACATTCCATTCCATTCCATTCGGGTTGAATCCATTCCATTCCATTCCATTGCATTCCATTCCATTCGGGTTGATTCCATTCCATTCCATTCCATGCCATTTGGTTTGATTCCATCCCATTCCGTTCCATTGAATTCCATTCCATTCCATTCCGGTTCACTGCATTCCATTCCATTCCATTCCATTGAATTCCATTCCATTCCATTCCGGTTCACTGCATTCCATTTCATTCCGTTCCATTCCATTCGGGTTGATTCCATTCCATTCCATTCCATTCCACTACATTCCATTAAATTCGAGTCCATTCCATTCAGTTCGATTCCATTCCATTCCATTCCATTCCATTCCACTCCGTTCCAGTTGATTCCATTCCATTCCAATCCACTCCATTCCATTCCATTTGGTTTGATTCCATTCCATTCCTTTCCACTCCATTCCATTCCATTCCATTCGGGTTGATGCCATTCCATTCCATTCCATTCCATTCGGGTTGATTCCATTCCATTCCATTCCATTCCATTCCATTCGGGATGATTCCATTCCATTCTTTCAATTCCATTCCATTCTATTCCAATCGGGTTGATTACATTCCGTTCCATTCCATTCCATTCCTTTCCATTCCATTCGGATTTATTCCGTTCCATTTTCATTCCATTCCATTGCATTCCTTTCCATTTCATTCGGGTTGACTCCATTCCATTCCATTCCGTTCCATTCGGGTTGATTCCATTCCATTCCATTCCATTGCATTCCATTCCATTCGGGTTGATTCCATTCCATTCCAATCCACTCCATTCCATTCCATTTGGTTTGATTCCATTCCATTCCATTCCAATCCATTCCATTCCATTCGGGTTGATTCCATTCCATTCCATTCTATTCCATTCGGGTTGATTCCATTCCATTCCATTCCATTCCATTCCATTCCATTCCATTCGGGTTGATTCCATTCCATTCCACTCCATTCGGGTTGATTCCATTCCGTTCCATTCCATTGCATTTCATTCCATTCCATTCCATTCCATTCGGATTGATTCCATTCCATTTTCATTCCATTCCATTGCATTCCTTACCATTCCATTCGGGTTGATTCCATTCCATTCCATTCTATTCCATTTGGGTTGATTTCATTCCATGCCATTCCATTCCATTCGAGTTGATTCCATTCCATTCCATTCCGTTCCATTCGGGTTGATTCCATTCCATTCCATTCCATTGCATTCCATTCCATTCGGGTTGATTCCATTCCATTCCATTCCATGCCATTTGGTTTGATTCCATCCCATTACATTCCATTGAACTCCAATCCATTCCATTCCGGTTGACTGTATTCCATTCCATTCCATTCCATTCCATTCGGGTTGATTCCATTCCATTCCATTCCATTCCACTACATTCCATTCCATTCCATTCGATTCCATTCCATTCAGTTCGATTCCTTTCCATTCCGTTCCAGTCGATTCCACTCCGTTCCGGTTGATTCCATTCCATTCCAATCCACTCCATTCCATTCCATTTGGTTTGATTCCATTCCATTCCATTCCAATCCATTCCATTCCATTCGGGTTGATTCCATTCCATTCCATTCTATTCTATTCGGGTTGATTCCATTCCATTCCATTCCATTCCATTCCATTCCATTCCATTCGGGTTGATTCCATTCCATTCCATTCCATTCGGGTTGATTCCATTCCGTTCCATTCCATTGCATTTCTTTCCATTCCATTCCATTCCATTCGGATTGATTCCATTCCATTTTCATTCCATTCCATTGCATTCCTTACCATTCCATTCGGGTTGATTCCATTCCATTCCATTCTATTCCATTTGGGTTGATTTCATTCCATGCCATTCCATTCCATTCGAGTTGATTCCATTCCATTCCATTCCGTTCCATTCGGGTTGATTCCATTTCATTCCGTTCCATGCCATTCCTTTCCATTCAGGTTGATTCCATTCCATTCCATTCCATCCCATTCCATTCCATTCCATTCGGTTTAACTCCATTCCATTCCATTTCGGTTGATTACATTCTTTCCTTTCCATTCCATTTTGGTTGATTCCATTCCATTCCATTCCTTTCCATTCCATTAAGGTTGACTCCATTCCTTTCCATTCCATTCCATTCCGGTTGATTCCATTCAATTCCATTCCATTCCTTTCCATTCGGATTTATTCCATTCCATTCCATTCCATCCGATTCCATTCCATTCCATCAGATTTCATTCCATTCCATTCGGGTTGATTCCATAGCATTCCATTCCATTCCATTCCGTTCCTTTCCAATCGATGTGATTCTATTCCATTGCGTTCAATTCCATTCCATTCCATTCCATTCGGGTTGATTCCATTCCATTCCATTCCATGGCATTTGGTTTCATTCCATCCTATTCCATTCCATTGAATTCCATTCCATTCCATTCCGGTTCACTACATTCCATTCCATTCCATTCCATTCCATTCGGGTTGATTCCATTCCATTCCATTCCATTCCTCTACATTCCATTCCATTCGATTCCATTCCATTCAGTTCGATTCCATTCCATTCCATTCCATTCGATTCCACTCTGTTTCGGTTGATTTCATTCCATTCCAATCCACTCCATTCCATTCCATTTGGTTTGATTCCATTCCATTCCATTCCATTCCATTCCATTCCATTCCATTCCATTCCATTCGGGTTGATTCCATTCCATTCCATTCCATTCCATTCCATTCGGGTTGATTCCAATCCATTCCATTCCATTCCATTCGGGTTGATTCCATTCCATTCCATTCCATTCCATTCGGGTTGATTCCATTCCATTCCATTCCATTCCATTCCATTCGAGTTGATTCCATTCCATTCCATTCCATTCCATTCGGGTTGATTCCATTCCGTTCCATTCCATTCCATTCCATTCCATTCGGATTGATTCCATTCCATTTTCATTCCATTCCATTGCATTCCTTTCCATTCCATTCTGGTTGATTCCATTCCATTCCATTCTATTCCATTCTGGTTGATTTCATTCCATTCAATTCCATTCGGGTTGATTACTTTCCATTCCATTCCATTCCGTTCCATTCCATTCCATTCCATTCCAAACCATTTCATTCTGGTTGATAATATTCTATTCCATTCCGTTCCATTCCATTCCATTCCATTTCATTCCATCCCATTCCGGTTGATTCCATTCATTTCCATTCCATTCGGTTTGACTCCATTCCACTCAATTCTGGTTGATTGCATTCCATTCCTTCCCATTCCACTTAGGTTGACTCCATTCCATTCTATTCCATTCCATTTCATTCGGGTTGATTCCATTCCATTCCATTCCGTTCCATTCGGGTTGATTCTATTCCATTCCATTCCATTCCATTCCATTCCATTCCATTTGGTTTGATTCCTTTCCATTCCATTCCATTCCATTCCATTCCATTCCATTCCATTCCATTCTTGTTGATTCCATTCCATTCCATTCCATTCGCGTTGATTCCATTCCATTCCATTCCATTCGGGTTGATAACATTCTATTCCTTTCCATCACATTCCATTCCATTCCATTCGGGTTGATTCCATTCCATTCCATTCCAATGCATTCCATTCCATTCGGGATGATTCCATTCCACTCCATTCCATGCCATTTGGTTTGATTCCATCCGATTCCATTCCATCGAATTCCATTCCATTCCATTCCGGTTGACTGCATTCCATTCCATTCCATTCCATTCCATTCCATTCCATTCCATTCGGGTTGATTCCATTCCATTCCATTCGATTCCACTACATTCCATTCCATTCCATTCACTTCGATTCCATTCCATTGCATTCCATTCCATTCCACTCCGTTCCGGTTGATTCCATTCCATTCTAATCCACTACATTCCATTCCATTTGGTTTGATTCCATTCCATTCCATTCCAATCCATTCCATTCCATTCCATTCGGGTTGATTCCATTCCATTCCATTGCATTCCATTCGGGTTGATTCCATTCCATTCCATTCCATTCCATTTCATTCCATTCCATTCCATTCCATTCGGGTTGATTCCATTCCATTCCATTCCATTCCATTCCATTGCATTCCATTCGAGTTGATTCCATTCCGTTCCATTCCATTCCATTCCATTAAGATTGATTCCATTCCATTTTCATTCCATTCCATTGCATTCCTTTCCATTCCATTCGGGTTGATTCCATTCTATGCCATTCCATTCCATTCGTGTTGATTCCATTCCATTCCATTCCATTCGCCTTGATTCCATTCCATTCCATTCCATTCGGGTTGATAACATTCTATTCCATTCCATCACATTCCATTCCATTCCATTCGGGTTGATTCCATTCCATTCCATTCCATTGCATTCCATTCCATTCGGGTTGATTCCATTCCATTCCGTTCCATGCCATTTGGTTTGATTCCATCCCATTCCATTCCATTGAATTCCATCCCATTCCATTCCGGTTCACTGCATTCCATTCCATTCCATTCCATTCCACTCTGTTTCGGTTGATTCCATTCCATTCCAATCCACTCCATTCCATTCCATTTGGTTTGATTCCATTCCATTCCATTCCATTCCAAACCATTCCATTCCATTCCATTCGGGTTGATTCCATTCCATTCCATTGCATTCCATTCGGGTTGATTCCATTCCATTCCATTTCATTCCATTCCATTCCATTCCATTCGGGTTGATTCCATTCCATTCCATTCCATTCCATTCCATTCCATTGCATTCCATTCGAGTTGATTCCATTCCGTTCCATTCCATTCCATTCCATTAAGATTGATTCCATTCCATTTTCATTCCATTCCATTGCTTTCCTTTCCATTCCATTCGGGTTGATTCCATTCTATGCCATTCCATTCCATTCCATTCCATTGGTGTTGATTCCATTCCATTCCATTCCATTCGCGTTGATTCCATTCCATTCCATTCCATTCGGCTTGATAACATTCTATTCCATTCCATCACATTCCATTCCATTCCATTCGGGTTGATTCCATTCCATTCCATTCCATTGCATTCCATTCCATTCGGGTTGATTCCATTCCATTCCATTCCATGCCATTTGGTTTGATTCCATCCCATTCCGTTCCATTGAATTCCATTCCATTCCATTCCGGTTCACTGCATTCCATTCCATTCCATTCCATTGAATTCCATTCCATTCCATTCCGGTTCACTGCATTCCATTCCATTCCGTTCCATTCCATTCGGGTTGATTCCATTCCATTCCATTCCATTCCATTCCATTTGGTTTGATTCCTTTCCATTCCATTCCATTCCATTCCATTCCATTCCATTCTTGTTGATTCCATTCCATTCCATTCCATTCGCGTTGATTCCATTCCATTCCATTCCATTCGGGTTGATAACATTCTATTCCATTCCATCACATTCCATTCCATTCCATTCGGGTTGATTCCATTCCATTCCATTCCAATGCATTCCATTCCATTCGGGATGATTCCATTCCACTCCATTCCATGCCATTTGGTTTGATTCCATCCGATTCCATTCCATCGAATTCCATTCCATTCCATTCCGGTTGACTGCATTCCATTCCATTCCATTCCATTCCATTCCATTCCATTCCATTCGGGTTGATTCCATTCCATTCCATTCGATTCCACTACATTCCATTCCATTCCATTCAGTTCGATTCCATTCCATTGCATTCCATTCCATTCCACTCCGTTCCGGTTGATTCCATTCCATTCTAATCCACTACATTCCATTCCATTTGGTTTGATTCCATTCCATTCCATTCCAATCCATTCCATTCCATTCCATTCGGGTTGATTCCATTCCATTCCATTGCATTCCATTCGGGTTGATTCCATTCCATTCCATTCCATTCCATTTCATTCCATTCCATTCCATTCCATTCGGGTTGAATCCATTCCATTCCATTCCATTCCATTCCATTGCATTCCATTCGAGTTAATTCCATTCCGTTCCATTCCATTCCATTCCATTAAGATTGATTCCATTCCATTTTCATTCCATTCCATTGCATTCCTTTCCATTCCATTCGGGTTGATTCCATTCTATGCCATTCCATTCCATTCGTGTTGATTCCATTCCATTCCATTCCATTCGCCTTGATTCCATTCCATTCCATTCCATTCGGGTTGATAACATTCTATTCCATTCCATCACATTCCATTCCATTCCATTCGGGTTGATTCCATTCCATTCCATTCCATTGCATTCCATTCCATTCGGGTTGATTCCATTCCATTCCATTCCATGCCATTTGGTTTGATTCCATCCCATTCCATTCCATTGAATTCCATCCCATTCCATTCCGGTTCACTGCATTCCATTCCATTCCATTCCATTCCACTCTGTTTCGGTTGATTCCATTCCATTCCAATCCACTCCATTCCATTCCATTTGGTTTGATTCCATTCCATTCCATTCCATTCCAATCCATTCCATTCCATTCTATTCGTGTTGATTCCATTCCATTCCATTGCATTCCATTCGGGTTGATTCCATTCCATTCCATTCCATTCCATTTCATTCCATTCCATTCCATTCCATTCGGGTTGATTCCATTCCATTCCATTCCATTCCATTCCATTGCATTCCATTCGAGTTGATTCCATTCCGTTCCATTCCATTCCATTCCATTAAGATTGATTCCATTCCATTTTCATTCCATTCCATTGCATTCATTTCCATTCCATTCGGGTTGATTCCATTCTATGCCATTGCATTCCATTCCATTCCATTCGTGTTGATTCCATTCCATTCCATTCCATTCGCGTTGATTCCATTCCATTCCATTCCATTCGGTTTGATAACATTCTATTCCATTCCATCACATTCCATTCCATTCCATTCGGGTTGAATCCATTCCATTCCATTCCATTGCATTCCATTCCATTCGGGTTGATTCCATTCCATTCCATTCCATGCCATTTGGTTTGATTCCATCCCATTCCATTCCATTGAATTCCATTCCATTCCATTCCGGTTCACTGCATTCCATTCCATTCCATTCCATTGAATTCCATTCCATTCCATTCCGGTTCACTGCATTCCATTCCATTCCGTTCCATTCCATTCGGGTTGATTCCATTCCATTCCATTCCATTCCACTACATTCCATTAAATTCGATTCCATTCCATTCAGTTCGATTCCATTCCATTCCATTCGATTTCACTCCATTCCGGTTGATTCCATTCCATTCCAATCCACTCCATTCCATTCCATTTGGTTTGATTCCATTCCATTCCTTTCCATTCCATTCCATTCCATTCCATTCGGGTTGATGCCATTCCAATCCATTCCATTCCATTCGGGTTGATTCCATTCCATTCCATTCCATTCCATTCCATTCCATTCCATTCCATTCGGGATGATTCCATTCCATTCTTTCAATTCCATTCCATTCCATTCCAATCGGGTTGATTCCATTCCGTTCCATTCCATTCCATTCCATTCCATTCGGATTTATTCCGTTCCATTTTCATTCCATTCCATTGCATTCCTTTCCATTTCATTCGGGTTGATTCCATTCCATTCCATTCCATTCCGTTCCATTCGGGTTTATTCCATTCCATTCCATTCCATTGCATTCCATTCCATTTGGGTTGATTCCATTCCATTCCATTCCATGCCATTTGGTTTGATTCCATCCCATTACATTCCACTGAACTCCAATCCATTCCATTCCGGTTGACTGTATTCCATTCCATTCCATTCCATTCCGTTCGGGTTGATTCCATTCCATTCCATTCGATTCCACTACATTCCATTCCATTCCATTCGATTCCATTCCATTCAGTTCGTTTCCTTTCCATTCCATTCCAGTCGATTCCACTCCGTTCCGGTTGATTCCATTCCATTCCAATCCACTCCATTCCATTCCATTTGGTTTGATTCCATTCCATTCCATTCCAGTCCATTCCATTCCATTCAGGTTGATTCCATTCCATTCCATTCTATTCCATTCGGGTTGATTCCATTCCATTCCATTCCATTCCATTCCATTCCATTCCATTCGGGTTCATTCCATTCCATTCCATTCCATTCCATTCGGGTTGATTCCATTCCGTTCCATTCCATTGCATTTCTTTCCATTCCATTCCATTCCATTGGGATTGATTCCATTCCATTTTCTTTCCATTCCATTGCATTCCTTTCCATTCCATTCGGGTTGATTCCATTCCATTCCATTCTATTCCATTTGGGTTGATTTCATTCCATGCCATTCCATTCCATTCGAGTTGATTCCATTCCATTCCATTCCGTTCCATTCGGGTTGATTCCATTTCATTCCGTTCCATTCCATTCCTTTCCATTCAGGTTGATTCCATTCCATTCCATTCCATCCCATTCCATTCCATTCCATTCGGTTTAACTCCATTCCATTCCTTTCCGGTTGATTACATTCTTTCCTTTCCATTCCATTTTGGTTGATTCCATTCCATTCCATTCCTTTCCATTCCATTAAGGTTGACTCCATTCCTTTCCATTCCATTCCATTCCGGTTGATTCCATTCAATTCCATTCCATTCCATTCCATTCCTTTCCATTCGGATTTATTCCATTCCATTCCATTCCATCCGATTCCATTCCATTCCATCCGATTTCATTCCATTCCATTCGGGTTGATTCCGTAGCATTCCATTCCATTCCATTCCGTTCCTTTCCAATCGATGTGATTCTATTTCATTGCGTTCAATTCCATTCCATTCCATTCCATTCGGGTTGATTCCATTCCATTCCATTCCATGGCATTTGGTTTGATTCCATCCTATTCCATTCCATTGAATTCCATTCCATTCCATTCCGGTTCACTACATTCCATTCCATTCCATTCCATTCCATTCGGGTTGATTCCATTCCATTCCTCTACATTCCATTCCATTCGATTCCATTCCATTCAGTTCGATTCCATTCCATTCCATTCCATTCGATTCCACTCTGTTTCGGTTGATTCCATTCCATTCCAATCCACTCCATTCCATTCCATTTGGTTTGATTCCATTCCATTCCATTCCTTTAATTCCATTCCATTCCATTCCATTCGGGTTGATTCCAATCCATTCCATTCCATTCCATTCGGGTTGATTCCATTCCATTCCATTCCATTCCATTCGGGTTGATTCCATTCCATTCCATTCCATTCCATTCCATTCCATTCGAGTTGATTCCATTCCATTCCATTCAATTCCATTCGGGTTGATTCCATTCCGTTCCATTCCATTCCATTCCATTCCATTCGGATTTATTCCATTCCATTTTCATTCCATTCCATTGCATTCCTTTCCATTCCATTCTGGTTGATTCCATTCCATTCCATTCTATTCCATTCGGGTTGATTTCATTCCATTCCATTCCATTCGGTTTGATTACTTTCCATTCCATTCCATTCTGTTCCATTCCATTCCATTCCATTCCAAACCATTTCATTCTGGTTGATAATATTCTATTCCATTCCGTTCCATTCCATTCCATTCCATTTCATTCCATCCCATTCCGGTTGATTCCATTCATTTCCATTCCATTCGGTTTGACTCCATTCCACTCCATTCTGGTTGATTGCATTCCATTCCTTTCCATTCCACTTAGGTTGACTCCATTCCATTTTATTCCATTCCATTTCATTCGGGTTGATTCCATTCCATTCCATTCCGTTCCATTCGGGTTGATTCTATTCCATTCCATTCCATTCCATTCCATTCCATTCCATTTGGTTTGATTCCTTTCCATTCCATTCCATTCCATTCCATTCCATTCCATTCCTGTTGATTCCATTCCATTCCATTCCATTCGCGTTGATTCCATTCCATTCCATTCCATTCGGGTTGATAACATTCTATTCCATTCCATCACATTCCATTCCATTCCATTCGGGTTGATTCCATTCCATTCCATTCCAATGCATTCCATTCCATTCGGGATGATTCCATTCCACTCCATTCCATGCCATTTGGTTTGATTCCATCCGATTCCATTCCATTGAATTCCATTCCATTCCATTCCGGTTGACTGCATTCCATTCCATTCCATTCCATTCCATTCCATTCCATTCCATTCGGGTTGATTTCATTCCATTCCATTCGATTCCACTACATTCCATTCCATTCCATTCCATTCAGTTCGATTCCATTCCATTGCATTCCATTCCATTCCACTCCGTTCCGGTTGATTCCATTCCATTCTAATCCACTACATTCCATTCCATTTTGTTTGACTCCATTCCATTCAATTCCAATCCATTCCATTCCATTCCATTCGGGTTGATTCCATTCCATTCCATTGCATTCCATTCGGGTTGATTCCATTCCATTCCATTCCATTCCATTTCATTCCATTCCATTCCATTCCATTCGGGTTGATTCCATTCCATTCCATTCCATTGCATTCCATTCGAGTTGATTCCATTCCGTTCCATTCCATTCCATTCCATTAAGATTGATTCCATTCCATTTTCATTCCATTCCATTGCATTCCTTTCCATTCCATTCGTGTTGATTCCATTCTATGCCATTCCATTCCATTCGTGTTGATTCCATTCCATTCCATTCCATTCGCCTTGATTCCATTCCATTCCATTCCATTCGGGTTGATAACATTCTATTCCATTCCATCACATTCCATTCCATTCCATTCGGGTTGATTCCATTCCATTCCATTCCATTGCATTCCATTCCACTCGGGTTGATTCCATTCCATTCCATTCCATGCCATTTGGTTTGATTCCATCCCATTCCATTCCATTGAATTCCATCCCATTCCATTCCGGTTCACTGCATTCCATTCCATTCCATTCCATTCCACTCTGTTTCGGTTGATTCCATTCCATTCCAATCCACTCCATTCCATTCCATTTGGTTTGATTCCATTCCATTCCATTCCATTCCAATCCATTCCATTCCATTCCATTCGGGTTGATTCCATTCCATTCCATTGCATTCCATTCGGGTTGATTCCATTCCATTCCATTCCATTCCATTTCATTCCATTCCATTCCATTCCATTCGGGTTGATTCCTTTCCATTCCATTCCATTCCATTCCATTGCATTCCATTCGAGTTGATTCCATTCCGTTCCATTCCATTCCATTCCATTAAGATTGATTCCATTCCATTTTCATTCCATTCCATTGCATTCCTTTCCATTCCATTCGGGTTGATTCCATTCTATGCCATTCCATTCCATTCCATTCCATTCGTGTTGATTCCATTCCATTCCATTCCATTCACGTTGATTCCATTCCTTTCCATTCCATTCGGTTTGATAACATTCTATTCAATTCCATCACATTCCATTCGATTCCATTCGGGTTGAATCCATTCCATTCCATTCCATTGCATTCCATTCCATTCGGGTTGATTCCATTCCATTCCATTCCATGCCATTTGGTTTGATTCCATCCCATTCCATTCCATTGAATTCCATTCCATTCCATTCCGGTTCACTGCATTCCATTCCATTCCATTCCATTGAATTCCATTCCATTCCATTCCGGTTCACTGCATTCCATTCCATTCCGTTCCATTCCATTCGGGTTGATTCCATTCCATTCCATTCCATTCCACTATATTCCATTAAATTCGATTCCATTCCATTCAGTTCGATTCCATTCCATTCCATTCCATTCGATTTCACTCCGTTCCGGTTGATTCCATTCCATTCCAATCCACTCCATTCCATTCCATTTGGTTTGATTCCATTCCATTCCATTCCATTCCATTCCATTCCATTCCATTCGGGTTGATGCCATTCCAATCCATTCCATTCCATTCGGGTTGATTCCATTCCATTCCATTCCATTCCATTCCATTCGGGATGATTCCATTCCATTCTTTCAATTCCATTCCATTCCATTCCAATCGGGTTGATTCCATTCCGTTCCATTCCATTCCATTCCATTCCATTCCATTCCATTCGGATTTATTCCGTTCCATTTTCATTCCATTCCATTGCATTCCTTTCCATTTCATTCGGGTTGATTCCATTCCATTCCATTCCGTTCCATTCGGGTTGATTCCATTCCATTCCATTCCATTGCATTCCATTCCATTCGGGTTGATTCCATTCCATTCCATTCCATGCCATTTGGTTTGATTCCATCCCATTACATTCCATTGAACTCCAATCCATTACATTCCGGTTGACTGTATTCCATTCCATTCCATTCCATTCCATTCCATTCGGGTTGATTCCATTCCATTCCATTCGATTCCACTACATTCCATTCCATTCCATTCGATTCCATTCCATTCAGTTCGATTCCTTTCCATTCCATTCCAGTCGATTCCACTCCGTTCCGGTTGATTCCATTCCATTCCAATCCAGTCCATTCCATTCCATTTGGTTTGATTCCATTCCATTCCATTTCAATCCATTCCATTCCATTCGGGTTGATTCCATTCCATTCCATTCTATTCCATTCGGGTTGATTCCATTCCATTCCATTCCATTCCATTCCATTCCATTCCATTCGGGTGGATTCCATTCCATTCCATTCCATTCCATTCCAATCGGGTTGATTCCATTCCGTTCCATTCCATTGCATTTCATTCCAATCCATTCCATTCCATTCGGATTGATTCCATTCCATTTTCATTCCATTCCATTGCATTCCTTTCCATTCCATTCGGGTTGATTCCATTCCATTCCTTTCTATTCTATTTGGGTTGATTTCATTCCATGCCTTTCCATTCCATTCGAGTTGATTCCATTCCATTCCATTCCGTTCCATTCGGGTTGATTCCATTTCATTCCGTTCCATTCCATTCCTTTCCATTCAGGTTGATTCCATTCCATTCCATTCCATCCCATTCCATTCCATTCCATTCGGTTTAACTCCATTCCATTCCATTCCGGTTGATTACATTCCATTCCTTTCCATTCCATTTTGGTTGATTCCATTCCATTCCATTCCTTTCCATTCCATTCAGGTTGACTCCATTCCTTTCCATTCCATTCCATTCCGGTTGATTCCATTCAATTCCATTCCATTCCATTCCATTCCTTTCCATTCAGATTTATTCCATTCCATTCCATTCCATCCGATTCCATTCCATTCCATCCGATTTCATTCCATTCCATTCGAGTTGATTCCATAGCATTCCATTCCATTCCATTCCGTTCCTTTCCAATCGATGTGGTTCTATTCCATTGCTTTCCATTCCATTCCATTCCATTCCATTCGGGTTGATTCCGTTCCATTCCATTCCATGGCATTTGGATTGATTCCATCCTGTTCCATTCCATTGAATTCCATTCCATTCCATTCCGGTTCACTACATTCCATTCCATTCCATTCCATTCCATTCGGGTTGATTCCATTCCATTCCATTCCATTCCTCTACATTCCATTCCATTCGATTCCATTCCATTCAGTTTGATTCCATTCCCTTCCATTCCATTCGATTCCACTCTGTTTCAGTTGATTCCATTCCATTCCAATCCACTCCATTCCATTCCATTTGGTTTGATTCCATTCCATTCCATTCCATTCAATTCCATTCCATTCCATTCCATTCGGGTTGATTCCATTCCATTCCATTCCATTCCATTCTGGTTGATTCCATTCCATTCCATTCCATTCCATTCGGGTTGATTCCATTCCATTCCATTCCATTCCATTCGGGTTGATTCCATTCCATTCCATTCCATTCCATTCCATTCCATTAGAGTTGATTCCATTCCATTCCATTCCATTCGGGTTGATTCCATTCCGTCCCATTCCATTCCTTTCCATTCCATTCCATTCCATTCTGGTTGATTCCATTCCATTCTATTCCATTCGGGTTGATTTCATTCCATTCAATTCCATTCGTGTTGATTACTTTCCATTCCATTCCATTCCGTTCCATTCCATTCCATTCCATTCCAAACCATTTCATTCTGGTTGATAATATTCTATTCCATTCCGTTCCATTCCATTCCATTCCATTTCATTCCATCCCATTCCGGTTGATTCCATTCATTTCCATTCCATTCGGTTTGACTCCATTCCACTCCATTCTGGTTGATTGCATTCCATTCCTTTCCATTCCACTTAGGTTGACTCCATTCCATTCTATTCCATTCCATTTCATTCGGGTTGATTCCATTCCATTCCATTCCGTTCCATTCGGGTTGATTCTATTCCATTCCATTCCATTCCATTCCATTCCATTCCATTCCATTCCATTTGGTTTGATTCCTTTCCATTCCATTCCATTCCATTCCATTCCATTCTTGTTGATTCCATTCCATTCCATTCCATTCGCGTTGATTCCATTCCATTCCATTCCATTCGGGTTGATAACATTCTATTCCATTCCATCACATTCCATTCCATTCCATTCGGGTTGATTCCATTCCATTCCATTCCAATGCATTCCATTCCATTCGGGATGATTCCATTCCACTCCATTCCATGCCATTTGGTTTGATTCCATCTGATTCCATTCCATTGAATTCCATTCCATTCCATTCCGGTTGACTGCATTCCATTCCATTCCATTCCATTCCATTCCATTCCATAAGGGTTGATTCCATTCCATTCCATTCGATTCCACTACATTCCATTCCATTCCATTCCATTCAGTTCGATTCCATTCCATTGCATTCCATTCCATTCCACTCCGTTCCGGTTGATTCCATTCCATTCTAATCCACTACATTCCATTCCATTTGGTTTGATTCCATTCCATTCCATTCCAATCCATTCCATTCCATTCCATTCGGGTTGATTCCATTCCATTCCATTGCATTCCATTCGGGTTGATTCCATTCCATTCCATTCCATTCCATTTCATTCCATTCCATTCCATTCCATTCGGGTTGACTCCATTCCATTCCATTCCATTCCATTCCATTCCATTCCATTGCATTCCATTCGAGTTGATTCCATTCCGTTCCATTCCATTCCATTCCATTAAGATTGATTCCATTCCATTTTCATTCCATTCCATTGCATTCCTTTCCATTCCATTCGGGTTGATTCCATTCTATGCCATTCCATTCCATTCGTGTTGATTCCATTCCATTCCATTCCATTCGCCTTGATTCCATTCCATTCCATTCCATTCGGGTTGATAACATTCTATTCCATTCCATCACATTCCATTCCATTCCATTCGGGTTGATTCCATTCCATTCCAATCCACTCCATTCCATTCCATTTGGTTTGATTCCATTCCATTCCATTCCAATCCATTCCATTCCATTCGGGTTGATTCCATTCCATTCCATTCTATTCCATTCGGGTTGATTCCATTCCATTCCATTCCATTCCATTCCATTCCATTCGGGTTGATTCCATTCCATTCCATTCCATTCCATTCCAATCGGGTTGATTCCATTCCGTTCCATTCCATTGCATTTCATTCCATTCCATTCCATTCCATTCGGATTGATTCCATTCCATTTTCATTCCATTCCATTGCATTCCTTTCCATTCCATTCGGGTTGATTCCATTCCATTCCATTCTATTCCATTTGGGTTGATTTCATTCCATGCCATTCCATTCCATTCGAGTTGATTCCATTCCATTCCATTCCGTTCCATTCGGGTTGATTCCATTTCATTCCGTTCCGTTCCATTCCTTTCCATTCAGGTTGATTCCATTCCATTCCATTCCATCCCATTCCATTCCATTCCATTCGGTTTAACTCCATTCCATTCCATTCCGGTTGATTACATTCCATTCCTTTCCATTCCATTTTGGTTGATTCCATTCCATTCCATTCCTTTCCATTCCATTTAGGTTGACTCCATTCCTCTCCATTCCATTCCCTTCCGGTTGATTCCATTCAATTCCATTCCATTCCATTCCATTCCTTTCCATTCAGATTTATTCCATTCCATTCCATTCCATCCGATTCCATTCCATTCCATCCGATTTCATTCCATTCCATTCGAGTTGATTCCATAGCATTCCATTCCATTCCATTCCGTTCCTTTCCAATCGATGTGATTCTATTCCATTGCGTTCCATTCCATTCCATTCCATTCCATTCGGGTTGATTCCATTCCATACCATTCCATGGCATTTGGATTGATTCCATCCTATTCCATTCCATTGAATTCCATTCCATTCCATTCCGGTTCACTACATTCCATTCCATTCCATTCCATTCCATTCGGGTTGATTCCATTCCATTCCATTCCATTCCTCTACGTTCCATTCCATTCGATTCCATTCCATTCAGTTCGATTCCATTCCCTTCCATTCCATTCGATTCCACTCTGTTTCGGTTGATTCCATTCCATTCCAATCCACTCCATTCCATTCCATTTGGTTTGATTCCATTCCATTCCATTCCATTCAATTCCATTCCATTCCATTCCATTCGGGTTGATTCCATTCCATTCCATTCCATTCCATTCCATTCTGGTTGATTCCATTCCATTCCATTCCATTCCATTCGGTTTGATTCCATTCCATTCCATTCCATTCCATTCCATTCGAGTTGATTCCATTCCATTCCATTCCATTCCATTCGGGTTGATTCCATTCCGTCCCATTCCATTCCTTTCCATTCCATTCCATTCCATTCGGATTGATTCCATTCCATTTTCATTCCATTCCATTGCATTCCTTTCCATTCCATTCTGGTTGATTCCATTCCATTCCATTCTATTCCATTCGGGTTGATTTCATTCCATTCAATTCCATTCGGGTTGATTACTTTCCATTCCATTCCATTCCGTTCCATTCCATTCCATTCCATTCCAAACCATTTCATTCTGGTTGATAATATTCTATTCCATTCCGTTCCATTCCATTCCATTCCATTTCATTCCATCCCATTCCGGTTGATTCCATTCATTTCCATTCCATTCGGTTTGACTCCATTCCACTCCATTCTGGTTGATTGCATTCCATTCCTTTCCATTCCACTTAGGTTGACTCCATTCCATTCTATTCCATTCCATTTCATTCGGGTTGATTCCATTCCATTCCATTCCGTTCCATTCGGGTTGATTCTATTCCATTCCATTCCATTCCATTCCATTCCATTCCATACCATTTGGTTTGATTCCTTTCCATTCCATTCCATTCCATTCCATTCCTTTCTTCTTGATTCCATTCCATTCCATTCCATTCGCGTTGATTCCATTCCTTTCCATTCCATTCGGGTTGATAACATTCTATTCCATTCCATCACATTCCATTCCATTCCATTCGGGTTGATTCCATTCCATTCCATTCCAATGCATTCCATTCCATTCGGGATGATTCCATTCCACTCCATTCCATGCCATTTGGTTTGATTCCATCCGATTCCATTCCATTGAATTCCATTCCATTCCATTCCGGTTGACTGCATTCCATTCCATTCCATTCCATTCCATAAGGGTTGATTCCATTCCATTCCATTCGATTCCACTACATTCCATTCCATTCCATTCAGTTCGATTCCATTCCATTGCATTCCATTCCATTCCACTCCGTTCCTGTTGATTCCATTCCATTCTAATCCACTACATTCCATTCCATTTGGTTTGAATCCATTCCATTCCATTCCAATCCATTCCATTCCATTCCATTCGGGTTGATTCCATTCCATTCCATTGCATTCCATTCGGGTTGATTCCATTCCATTCCATTCCATTCCATTTCATTCCTTTCCATTCCATTCCATTCGGGTTGATTCCATTCCATTCCATTCCATTCCCTTCCACTGCATTCCATTCGAGTTGATTCCATTCCGTTCCATTCCATTCCATTCCATTAAGATTGATTCCATTCCATTTTCATTCCATTCCATTGCATTCCTTTCCATTCCATTCGGGTTGATTCCATTCTATGCCATTCCATTCCATTCGTGTTGATTCCATTCCATTCCATTCCATTCGCCTTGATTCCATTCCATTCCATTCCATTCGGGTTGATAACATTCTATTCCATTCCATCACATTCCATTCCATTCCATTCGGGTTGATTCCATTCCATTCCATTCCATTGTATTCCATTCCATTCGGGTTGATTCCATTCCATTCCATTCCATGCCATTTGGTTTGATTCCATCCCATTCCATTCCATTCAATTCCATCCCATTCCATTCCGGTTCACTGCATTCCATTCCATTCCATTCCATTCCACTCTGTTTCGGTTGGTTCCATTCCATTCCAATCCACTCCATTCCATTCCATTTGGTTTGATTCCATTCCATTCCATTCCATTCCAATCCATTCCATTCCATTCCATTCGGGTTGATTCCATTCCATTCCATTGCATTCCATTCGGGTTGATTCCATTCCATTCCATTCCATTCCATTTCATTCCATTCCATTCCATTCCATTCGGGTTTATTCCATTCCATTCCATTCCATTCCATTCCATTCCATTGCATTCCATTCGAGTTGATTCCATTCCGTTCCATTCCATTCCATTCCATTAAGATTGATTCCATTCCATTTTCATTCCATTCCATTGCATTCCTTTCCATTCCATTCGGGTTGATTCCATTCTATGCCATTCCATTCCATTCCATTCCATTCGTGTTGATTCCATTCCATTCCATTCCATTCGCGTTGATTCCATTCCATTCCATTCCATTCGGTTTGATAACATTCTATTCCATTCCATCACATTCCATTCCATTCCATTCGGGTTGAATCCATTCCATTCCATTCCATTGCATTCCATTCCATTCGGGTTGATTCAATTCCATTCCATTCCATGCCATTTGGTTTGATTCCATCCCATTCCATTCCATTGAATTCCATTCCATTCCATTCCGGTTCACTGCATTCCATTCCATTCCATTCCATTGATTTCCATTCCATTCCATTCCGGTTCACTGCATTCCATTCCTTTCCGCTCCATTCCATTCGGGTTGATTCCATTCCATTCCATTCCATTCCACTACATCCCATTAAATTCGATTCCATTCCATTCAGTTCGATTCCATTCCATTCCATTCCATTCGATTTCACTCCGTTCCGGTTGATTCCATTCCATTCCAATCCACTCCATTCCATTCCATTTGGTTTGATTCCATTCCATTCCTTTCCATTCCATTCCATTCCATTCCATTCGGGTTGATGCCATTCCAATCCATTCCATTCCATTCGGGTTGATTCCATTCCATTCCATTCCATTCCATTCCATTCGGGATGATTCCATTCCATTCTTTCAATTCCATTCCATTCCATTCCAATCGGGTTGATTCCATTCCGTTCCATTCCATTCCATTCCATTCCATTCCATTCCATTCCATTCGGATTTATTCCGTTCCATTTTCATTCCATTCCATTGCATTCCTTTCCATTTCATTCGGGTTGATTCCATTGCATTCCATTCCGTACCATTCGGGTTGATTCCATTCCATTCCATTCCATTGCATTCCATTCCATTCGGGTTGATTCCATTCCATTCCATTCCATGCCATTTGGTTTGATTCCATCCCATTACATTCCATTGAACTCCAATCCATTCCATTCCGGTTGACTGTATTCCATTCCATTCCATTCCATTCCATTCGGGTTGATTCCATTCGATTCCATTCGATTCCACTACATTCCATTCCATTCCATTCGATTCCATTCCACTCAGTTCGATTCCTTTCCATTCCATTCCAGTCGATTCCACTCCGTTCCGGTTGATTCCATTCCATTCCAATCCACTCCATTCCATTCCATTTGGTTTGATTCCATTCCATTCCATTCCAATCCATTCCATTCCATTCGGGTTGATTCCATTCCATTCCATTCTATTCCATTCGGGTTGATTCCATTCCATTCCATTCCATTCCATTCCATTCCATTCGGGTTGATTCCATTCCATTCCATTCCATTGCATTCCAATCGGGTTGATTCCATTCCGTTCCATTCCATGGCATTTCATTCCATTCCATTCCATTCCATTCGGATTGATTCCATTCCATTTTCATTCCATTCCATTGCATTCCTTTCCATTCCATTCGGGTTGATTCCATTCCATTCCATTCTATTCCATTTGGGTTGATTTCATTCCATGCCATTCCATTCCATTCGAGTTGATTCCATTCCATTCCATTCCGTTCCATTCGGGTTGATTCCATTTCATTCCGTTCCATTCCATTCCTTTCCATTCAGGTTGATTCCATTCCATTCCATTCCATCCCATTCCATTCCATTCCATTCGGTTTAACTCCATTCCATTCCATTCCGGTTGATTACATTCCATTCCTTTCCATTCCATTTTGGTTGATTCCATTCCATTCCATTCCTTTCCATTCCATTTAGGTTGACTCCATTCCTTTCCATTCCATTCCATTCCGGTTGATTCCATTCAATTCCATTCCATTCCATTCCATTCCTTTCCATTCGGATTTATTCCATTCCGTTCCATTCCATCCGATTCCATTCCATTCCGTCCGATTTCATTCCATTCCATTCGAATTGATTCCATAGCATTCCATTCCATTCCATTCCGTTCCTTTCCAATCGATGTGATTCTATTCCATTGCGTTCCATTCCATTCCATTCCATTCCATTCGGGTTGATTCCATTCCATTCCATTCCATGGCATTTGGATTGATTCCATCCTATTCCATTCCATTGAATTCCATTCCATTCCATTCCGGTTCACTACATTCCATTCCATTCCATTCCATTCCATTCCATTCGGGTTGATTCCATTACATTCCATTCCATTCCTCTACATTCCATTCCATTCGATTCCATTCCATTCAGTTCGATTCCATTCCCTTCCATTCCATTCGATTCCACTCTGTTTCGGTTGATTCCATTCCATTCCAATCCACTCCATTCCATTCCATTTGGTTTGATTCCATTCCATTCCATTCCATTCCATTCCATTCCATTCCATTCGGGTTGATTCCATTCCATTCCATTCCATTCCATTCCATTCTGGTTGATTCCATTCCATTCCATTCCATTCCATTCGGGTTGATTCCATTCCGTTCCATTCCATTCCTTTCCATTCCATTCCATTCCATTCGGATTGATTCCATTCCATTTTCATTCCATTCCATTGCATTCCTTTCCATTCCATTCGGGTTGATTCCATTCCATTCCATTCTATTCCATTTGGGTTGATTTCATTCCATGCCATTCCATTCCATTCGAGTTGATTCCATTCCATTCCATTCCGTTCCATTCGGGTTGATTCCATTTCATTCCGTTCCGTTCCATTCCTTTCCATTCAGGTTGATTCCATTCCATTCCATTCCATCCCATTCCATTCCATTCCATTCGGTTTAACTCCATTCCATTCCATTCCGGTTGATTACATTCCATTCCTTTCCATTCCATTTTGGTTGATTCCATTCCATTCCATTCCTTTCCATTCCATTTAGGTTGACTCCATTCCTTTCCATTCCATTCCATTCCGGTTGATTCCATTCAATTCCATTCCATTCCATTCCATTCCTTTCCATTCAGATTTATTCCATTCCATTCCATTCCATCCGATTCCATTCCATTCCATCCGATTTCATTCCATTCCATTCGAGTTGATTCCATAGCATTCCATTCCATTCCATTCCGTTCCTTTCCAATCGATGTGATTCTATTCCATTGCGTTCCATTCCATTCCATTCCATTCCATTCGGGTTGTTTCCATTCCATACCATTCCATGGCATTTGGATTGATTCCATCCTATTCCATTCCATTGAATTCCATTCCATTCCATTCCGGTTCACTACATTCCATTCCATTCCATTCCATTCCATTCGGGTTGATTCCATTCCATTCCATTCCATTCCTCTACGTTCCATTCCATTCGATTCCATTCCATTCAGTTCGATTCCATTCCCTTCCATTCCATTCGATTCCACTCTGTTTCGGTTGATTCCATTCCATTCCAATCCACTCCATTCCATTCCATTTGGTTTGATTCCATTCCATTCCATTCCATTCAATTCCATTCCATTCCATTCCATTCGGGTTGATTCCATTCCATTCCATTCCATTCCATTCCATTCTGGTTGATTCCATTCCATTCCATTCCATTCCATTCGGTTTGATTCCATTCCATTCCATTCCATTCCATTCCATTCGAGTTGATTCCATTCCATTCCATTCCATTCCATTCGGGTTGATTCCATTCCGTCCCATTCCATTCCTTTCCATTCCATTCCATTCCATTCGGATTGATTCCATTCCATTTTCATTCCATTCCATTGCATTCCTTTCCATTCCATTCTGGTTGATTCCATTCCATTCCATTCTATTCCATTCGGGTTGATTTCATTCCATTCAATTCCATTCGGGTTGATTACTTTCCATTCCATTCCATTCCGTTCCATTCCATTCCATTCCATTCCAAACCATTTCATTCTGGTTGATAATATTCTATTCCATTCCGTTCCATTCCATTCCATTCCATTTCATTCCATCCCATTCCGGTTGATTCCATTCATTTCCATTCCATTCGGTTTGACTCCATTCCACTCCATTCTGGTTGATTGCATTCCATTCCTTTCCATTCCACTTAGGTTGACTCCATTCCATTCTATTCCATTCCATTTCATTCGGGTTGATTCCATTCCATTCCATTCCGTTCCATTCGGGTTGATTCTATTCCATTCCATTCCATTCCATTCCATTCCATTCCATACCATTTGGTTTGATTCCTTTCCATTCCATTCCATTCCATTCCATTCCTTTCTTCTTGATTCCATTCCATTCCATTCCATTCGCGTTGATTCCATTCCTTTCCATTCCATTCGGGTTGATAACATTCTATTCCATTCCATCACATTCCATTCCATTCCATTCGGGTTGATTCCATTCCATTCCATTCCAATGCATTCCATTCCATTCGGGATGATTCCATTCCACTCCATTCCATGCCATTTGGTTTGATTCCATCCGATTCCATTCCATTGAATTCCATTCCATTCCATTCCGGTTGACTGCATTCCATTCCATTCCATTCCATTCCATTCCATTCCATAAGGGTTGATTCCATTCCATTCCATTCGATTCCACTACATTCCATTCCATTCCATTCAGTTCGATTCCATTCCATTGCATTCCATTCCATTCCACTCCGTTCCGGTTGATTCCATTCCATTCTAATCCACTACATTCCATTCCATTTGGTTTGAATCCATTCCATTCCATTCCAATCCATTCCATTCCATTCCATTCGGGTTGATTCCATTCCATTCCATTGCATTCCATTCGGGTTGATTCCATTCCATTCCATTCCATTCCATTTCATTCCTTTCCATTCCATTCCATTCGGGTTGATTCCATTCCATTCCATTCCATTCCCTTCCACTGCATTCCATTCGAGTTGATTCCATTCCGTTCCATTCCATTCCATTCCATTAAGATTGATTCCATTCCATTTTCATTCCATTCCATTGCATTCCTTTCCATTCCATTCGGGTTGATTCCATTCTATGCCATTCCATTCCATTCGTGTTGATTCCATTCCATTCCATTCCATTCGCCTTGATTCCATTCCATTCCATTCCATTCGGGTTGATTACATTCTATTCCATTCCATCACATTCCATTCCATTCCATTCGGGTTGATTCCATTCCATTCCATTCCATTGTATTCCATTCCATTCGGGTTGATTCCATTCCATTCCATTCCATGCCATTTGGTTTGATTCCATCCCATTCCATTCCATTCAATTCCATCCCATTCCATTCCGGTTCACTGCATTCCATTCCATTCCATTCCATTCCACTCTGTTTCGGTTGGTTCCATTCCATTCCAATCCACTCCATTCCATTCCATTTGGTTTGATTCCATTCCATTCCATTCCATTCCAATCCATTCCATTCCATTCCATTCGGGTTGATTCCATTCCATTCCATTGCATTCCATTCGGGTTGATTCCATTCCATTCCATTCCATTCCATTTCATTCCATTCCATTCCATTCCATTCGGGTTTATTCCATTCCATTCCATTCCATTCCATTCCATTCCATTGCATTCCATTCGAGTTGATTCCATTCCGTTCCATTCCATTCCATTCCATTAAGATTGATTCCATTCCATTTTCATTCCATTCCATTGCATTCCTTTCCATTCCATTCGGGTTGATTCCATTCTATGCCATTCCATTCCATTCCATTCCATTCGTGTTGATTCCATTCCATTCCATTCCATTCGCGTTGATTCCATTCCATTCCATTCCATTCGGTTTGATAACATTCTATTCCATTCCATCACATTCCATTCCATTCCATTCGGGTTGAATCCATTCCATTCCATTCCATTGCATTCCATTCCATTCGGGTTGATTCCATTCCATTCCATTCCATGCCATTTGGTTTGATTCCATCCCATTCCATTCCATTGAATTCCATTCCATTCCATTCCGGTTCACTGCATTCCATTCCATTCCATTCCATTGATTTCCATTCCATTCCATTCCGGTTCACTGCATTCCATTCCTTTCCGCTCCATTCCATTCGGGTTGATTCCATTCCATTCCATTCCATTCCACTACATCCCATTAAATTCGATTCCATTCCATTCAGTTCGATTCCATTCCATTCCATTCCATTCGATTTCACTCCGTTCCGGTTGATTCCATTCCATTCCAATCCACTCCATTCCATTCCATTTGGTTTGATTCCATTCCATTCCTTTCCATTCCATTCCATTCCATTCCATTCGGGTTGATGCCATTCCAATCCATTCCATTCCATTCGGGTTGATTCCATTCCATTCCATTCCATTTCATTCCATTCGGGATGATTCCATTCCATTCTTTCAATTCCATTCCATTCCATTCCAATCGGGTTGATTCCATTCCGTTCCATTCCATTCCATTCCATTCCATTCCATTCCATTCCATTCCATTCCATTCGGATTTATTCCGTTCCATTTTCATTCCATTCCATTGCATTCCTTTCCATTTCATTCGGGTTGATTCCATTCCATTCCATTCCGTACCATTCGGGTTGATTCCATTCCATTCCATTCCATTGCATTCCATTCCATTCGGGTTGATTCCATTCCATTCCATTCCATGCCATTTGGTTTGATTCCATCCCATTACATTCCATTGAACTCCAATCCATTCCATTCCGGTTGACTGTATTCCATTCCATTCCATTCCATTCCATTCGGGTTGATTCCATTCCATTCCATTCCATTCCACTACATTCCATTCCATTCCATTCGATTCCATTCCACTCAGTTCGATTCCTTTCCATTCCATTCCAGTCGATTCCACTCCGTTCCGGTTGATTCCATTCCATTCCAATCCACTCCATTCCATTCCATTTGGTTTGATTCCATTCCATTCCATTCCAATCCATTCCATTCCATTCGGGTTGATTCCATTCCATTCCATTCTATTCCATTCGGGTTGATTCCATTCCATTCCATTCCATTCCATTCCATTCCATTCGGGTTGATTCCATTCCATTCCATTCCATTCCATTCCAATCGGGTTGATTCCATTCCGTTCCATTCCATGGCATTTCATTCCATTCCATTCCATTCCATTCGGATTGATTCCATTCCATTTTCATTCCATCCATTGCATTCCTTTCCATTCCATTCGGGTTGATTCCATTCCATTCCATTCTATTCCATTTGGGTTGATTTCATTCCATGCCATTCCATTCCATTCGAGTTGATTCCATTCCATTCCATTCCGTTCCATTCGGGTTGATTCCATTTCATTCCGTTCCATTCCATTCCTTTCCATTCAGGTTGATTCCATTCCATTCCATTCCATCCCATTCCATTCCATTCCATTCGGTTTAACTCCATTCCATTCCATTCCGGTTGATTACATTCCATTCCTTTCCATTCCATTTTGGTTGATTCCATTCCATTCCATTCCTTTCCATTCCATTTAGGTTGACTCCATTCCTTTCCATTCCATTCCATTCCGGTTGATTCCATTCAATTCCATTCCATTCCATTCCATTCCTTTCCATTCGGATTTATTCCATTCCGTTCCATTCCATCCGATTCCATTCCATTCCATCCGATTTCATTCCATTCCATTCGAATTGATTCCATAGCATTCCATTCCATTCCATTCCGTTCCTTTCCAATCGATGTGATTCTATTCCATTGCGTTCCATTCCATTCCATTCCATTCCATTCGGGTTGATTCCATTCCATTCCATTCCATGGCATTTGGATTGATTCCATCCTATTCCATTCCATTGAATTCCATTCCATTCCATTCCGGTTCAGTACATTCCATTCCATTCCATTCCATTCCATTCCATTCGGGTTGATTCCATTCCATTCCATTCCATTCCTCTACATTCCATTCCATTCGATTCCATTCCATTCAGTTCGATTCCATTCCCTTCCATTCCATTCGATTCCACTCTGTTTCGGTTGATTCCATTCCATTCCAATCCACTCCATTCCATTCCATTTGGTTTGATTCCATTCCATTCCATTCCATTCCATTCCATTCCATTCCATTCGGGTTGATTCCATTCCATTCCATTCCATTCCATTCCATTCTGGTTGATGCCATTCCATTCCATTCCATTCCATTCGGGTTGATTCCATTCCGTTCCATTCCATTCCTTTCCATTCCATTCCATTCCATTCGGATTGATTCCATTCCATTTTCATTCCATTCCATTGCATTCCTTTCCATTCCATTCTGGTTGATTCCATTCCATTCCATTCTATTCCATTCGGGTTGATTTAATTCCATTCCATTCCATTCGGGTTGATTACTTTCCATTCCATTCCATTCCGTTCCATTCCATTCCATTCCATTCCAAACCATTTCATTCTGGTTGATAATATTCTATTCCATTCCGTTCCATTCCATTCCATTCCATTTCATTCCATCCCATTCCGGTTGATTCCATTCATTTCCATTCCATTCGGTTTGACTCCATTCCACTCCATTCTGGTTGATTGCATTCCATTCCTTTCCATTCCACTTAGGTTGACTCCATTGCATTCTATTCCATTCCATTTCATTCGGGTTGATTCCATTCCATACCATTCCGTTCCATTCGGGTTGATTCTATTCCATTCCATTCCATTCCATTCCATTTGGTTTGATTCCTTTCCATTCCATTCCATTCCATTCCATTCCATTCTTGTTGATTCCATTCCATTCCATTCCATTCGCGTTGATTCCATTCCATTCCATTCCATTCGGGTTGATAACATTCTATTCCTTTCCATCACATTCCATTCCATTCCATTAGGGTTGATTCCATTCCATTCCATTCCAATGCATTCCATTCCATTCGGGATGATTCCAGTCCACTCCATTCCATGCCATTTGGTTTGATTCCATCCGATTCCATTCCATTGAATTCCATTCCATTCCATTCCGGTTGACTGCATTCCATTCCATTCCATTCCATTCCATTCCATTCGGGTTGATTCCGTTCCATTCCATTCGATTACACTACATTCCATTCCATTCCATTCCATTCCATTCAGTTCGATTCCATTCCATTGCATTCCATTCCATTCCACTCCGTTCCGGTTGATTCCATTCCATTCTCATCCACTACATTCCATTCCATTTGGTTTGATTCCATTCCATTCCATTCCAATCCATTCCATTCCATTGCATTCGGGTTGATTCCATTCCATTCCATTGCATTCCATTCGGGTTGATTCCATTCCATTCCATTCCATTCCATTTCATTCCATTCCATTCCATTCCATTCGGGTTGATTCCATTCCATTCCATTCCATTCCATTCCATTGCATTCCATTCGAGTTGATTCCATTCCGTTCCATTCCATTCCATTCCATTAATATTGATTCCATTCCATTTTCATTCCATTCCATTGCATTCCTTTCCATTCCATTCGGGTTGATTCCATTCTATGCCATTCCATTCCATTCGTGTTGATTCCATTCCATTCCATTCCATTCGCCTTGATTCCATTCCATTCCATTCCATTCGGGTTGATAACATTCTATTCCATTCCATCACATTCCATTCCATTCCATTCGGGTTGATTCCATTCCATTCCATTCCATTGCATTCCATTCCATTCGGGTTGATTCCATTCCATTCCATTCCATGCCATTTGGTTTGATTCCATCCCATTCCATTCCATTGAATTCCATCCCATTCCATTCCGGTTCACTGCATTCCATTCCATTCCATTCCATTCCATTCCACTCTGTTTCGGTTGATTCCATTCCATTCCAATCCACTCCATTCCATTCCATTTGGTTTGATTCCATTCCATTCCATTCCATTCCAATCCATTCCATTCCATTCCATTCGGGTTGATTCCATTCCATTCCATTGCATTCCATTCGGGTTGATTCCATTCCATTCCATTCCATTCCATTTCATTCCATTCCATTCCATTCCATTCGGGTTGATTCCATTCCATTCCATTCCATTCCATTCCATTGCATTCCATTCGAGTTGATTCCATTCCGTTCCATTCCATTCCATTCCATTAAGATTGATTCCATTCCATTTTCATTCCATTCCATTGCATTCCTTTCCATTCCATTCGGGTTGATTCCATTCTATGCCATTCCATTCCATTCCATTCCATTCGTGTTGATTCCATTCCATTCCATTCCATTCGCGTTGATTCCATTCCATTCCATTCCATTCGGTTTGATAACATTCTATTCCATTCCATCACATTCCATTCCATTCCTTTCGAGTTGAATCCATTCCATTCCATTCCATTGCATTCCATTCCATTCGGGTTGATTCCATTCCATTCCATTCCATTGAATTCCATTCCATTCCATTCCGGTTCACTGCATTCCATTCCATGCCATTCCATTGAATTCCATTCCATTCCATTCCGGTTCACTGCATTCCATTCCATTCCGTTCCATTCCATTCGGGTTGATTCCATTCCATTCCATTCCATTCCACTACATTCCATTAAATTCGATTCCATTCCATTCAGTTCGATTCCATTCCATTCCATTCCATTCGATTTCACTCCGTTCCGGTTGATTCCATTCCATTCCAATCCACTCCATTCCATTCCATTTGGTTTGATTCCATTCCATTCCTTTCCATTCCATTCCATTCCATTCCATTCGGGTTGATGCCATTCCAATCCATTCCATTCCATTCGGGTTGATTCAATTCCATTCCATTCCATTCCATTCCATTCGGGATGATTCCATTCCATTCTTTCAATTCCATTCCATTCCATTCCAATCGGGTTGATTCCATTCCGTTCCATTCCATTCCATTCCATTCCATTCCATTCCATTCCATTCCATTCCATTCGGATTTATTCCGTTCCAATTTCATTCCATTCCATTGCATTCCTTTCCATTTCATTCGGGTTGATTCCATTCCATTCCATTCCGTTCCATTCGGGTTGATTCCATTCCATTCCATTCCATTGCATTCCATTCCATTCGGGTTGATTCCATTCCATTCCATTCCATGCCATTTGGTTTGATTCCATCCCATTACATTCCATTGAACTCCAATCCATTCCATTCTGGTTGACTGTATTCCATTCCATTCCATTCCATTCCATTCCATTCGGGTTGATTCCTTTCCATTCCATTCGATTCCACTACATTCCATTCCATTCCATTCGATTCCATTCCATTCAGTTCGATTCCTTTCCATTCCATTCCAGTCGATTCCACTCCGTTCCGGTTGATTCCATTCCATTCCAATCCACTCCATTCCATTCCATTTGGTTTGATTCCATTCCATTCCATTCCAATCCATTCCATTCCATTCGGGTTGATTCCATTCCATTCCATTCTATTCCATTCGGGTTGATTCCATTCCATTCCATTCCATTCCATTCCATTCCATTCCATTCCATTCCATTCCATTCGGGTTGATTCCATTCCATTCCATTCCATTCCATTCCATTCGGGTTGATTCCATTCCGTTCCATTCCATTGCATTTCATTCCATTCCATTCCATTCCATTCGGATTGATTCAATTCCATTTTCATTCCATTCCATTGCATTCCTTTCCATTCCATTCGGGTTGATTCCATTCCATTCCATTCTATTCCATTTGGGTTGATTTCATTCCATGCCATTCCATTCCATTCGAGTTGATTCCATTCCATTCCATTCCGTTCCATTCGGGTTGATTCCATTTCATTCCATTCCATTCCATTCCTTTCCATTCAGGTTGATTCCATTCCATTGCATTCCATCCCATTCCATTCCATTCCATTCGGTTTAACTCCATTCCATTCCATTCCGGTTGATTACATTCCATTCCTTTCCATTCCATTTTGGTTGATTCCATTCCATTCCATTCCTTTCCATTCCATTTAGGTTGACTCCATTCCTTTCCATTCCATTCCATTCCGGTTGATTCCATTCAATTCCATTCCATTCCATTCCATTCCTTTCCATTCGGATTTATTCCATTCCATTCCATTCAATCCGATTCCATTCCATTCCATCCGATTTCATTCCATTCCATTCGAGTTGATTCCATAGCATTCCATTCCATTCCATTCCGTTCCTTTCCAATCGATGTGATTCTATTCCATTGCGTTCCATTCCATTCCATTCCATTCCATTCTGGTTGATTCCATTCCATTCCATTCCATTCCATTCGGGTTGATTCCATTCCATTCCATTCCATTCCATTCGGGTTGATTCCATTCCATTCCATTCCATTCCATTCCATTCCATTCGAGTTGATTCCATTCCATTCCATTCCATTCCATTCGGGTTGATTCCATTCCGTTCCATTCCATTCCTTTCCATTCCATTCCATTCCATTCGGATTGATTCCATTCCATTTTCATTCCATTCCATTGCATTCCTTTCCATTCCTTTCTGGTTGATTCCATTCCATTCCATTCTATTCCATTCGGGTTGATTTCATTCCATTCCATTCCATTCGGGTTGATTACTTTCCATTCCATTCCATTCCGTTCCATTCCATTCCAAACCATTTCATTCTGGTTGATAATATTCTATTCCATTCCGTTCCATTCCATTCCATTCCATTTCATTCCATCCCATTCCACTCCGTTCCGGTTGATTCCATTCCATTCTTATCCACTACATTTCATTCCATTTGGTTTGATTCCATTCCATTCCATTCCAAACCATTCCATTCCATTCCATTCGGGTTGATTCCATTCCATTCCATTGCATTCCATTCGGGTTGATTCCATTCCATTCCATTCCATTCCTTTCCATTCCATTCCTTTCCATTCCATTTTGGTTGATTCCATTCCATTCCTTTCCTTTCCATTCCGTTTAGGTTGACTCCATTCCTTTCCATTCCATTCCATTCCGGTTGATTCCATTCAATTCCATTCCATTCCATTCCATTCCTTTCCATTCGGATTTATTCCATTCCATTCCATTCCATCCGATTAAATTCCATTCCATCCGATTTCATTCCATTCCATTCGGGTTGATTCCATAGCATTCCATTCCATTCCATTCCGTTCCTTTCCAATCGATGTGATTCTATTCCATTGCGTTTCATTCCATTCCATTCCATTCCATTCGGGTTGATTCCATTCCATTCCATTCCATGGCATTTGGATTGATTCCATCCTATTCCATTCCATTGAATTCCATTCCATTCCATTCCGGTTCACTACATTCCATTCCATTCCATTCCATTCCATTCGGGTTGATTCCATTCCATTCCATTCCATTCCTCTACATTCCATTCCATTCGATTCCATTCCATTCAGTTCGATTCCATTCCATTCCGTTCCATTCGATTCCACTCTGTTTCGGTTGATTCCATTCCATTCCAATCCACTCCATTCCAATCCATTTGGTTTGATTCCATTCCATTCCATTCCATTCCATTCGATTCCACTCTGTTTCGGTTGATTCCATTCCATTCCAATCCACTCCATTCCAATCCATTTGGTTTGATTCCATTCCATTCCATTCCATTCAATTCCATTCCATTCCATTCCATTCGGGTTGATTCCATTCCATTCCATTCCATTCCATTCTGGTTGATTCCATTCCATTCCATTCCATTCCATTCGGGTTGATTCCATTCCATTCCATTCCATTCCATTCTGGTTGATTCCATTCCATTCCATTCCATTCCATTCGGGTTGATTCCATTCCATTCCATTCCATTCCATTCGGGTTGATTCCATTCCATTCCATTCCATTCCATTCGAGTTGATTCCATTCCATTCCATTCCATTCCATTCCATTCGGGATGATTCCATTCCGTTCCATTCCATTCCTTTCCATTCCATTCCATTCCATTCGGATTGATTCCATTCCATTTTCATTCCATTCCATTGCATTCCTTTCCATTCCATTCTGGTTGATTCCATTCCATTCCATTCTATTCCATTCGGGTTGATTTCATTCCATTCCATTCCATTCGGGTTGATTACTTTCCATTCCATTCCATTCCGTTCCATTCCATTCCATTCCATTCCAAACCATTTCATTCTGGTTGATAATATTCTATTCCATTCCGTTCCATTCCATTCCATTCAATTTCATTCCATCCCATTCCGGTTGATTCCATTCATTTCCATTCCATTCGGTTTGACTCCATTCCACTCCATTCTGGTTGATTGCATTCCATTCCTTTCCATTCCACTTAGGTTGACTCCATTCCATTCTATTCCATTCCATTTCATTCGGGTTGATTCCATTCCATTCCATTCCGTTCCATTCGAGTTGATTCTATTCCATTCCATTCCATTCCATTGAATTCCACTTGCGTTGCTTCCATTCCATTCCATTACATTCGTGTTTATTCCATTCCATTCCATTCCATTGGGGTTGATTCCACTCCATTCCATTCCATTCGGGTTGATAACATTCTATTCTGTTCCATCCCATTCCATTACATTCCATTCGGGTTGATTCCATTCCATTCCATTCCATTCCATTGCATTCCAATCCATTCGGGTTGATTCCATTCCATTCCATTCCATTCCATTCCATTGCATTCCATTCGAGTTGATTCCATTCCGTTCCATTCCATTCCATTCCATTAAGATTTATTCCATTCCATTTTCATTCCATTCCATTGCATTCCTTTCCATTCCATTCGGGTTGATTCAATTCCATGCCATTCCATTCCATTCCATTCCATTCGTGTTGATTCCATTCCATTCCATTCCATTCGCGTTGATTCCATTCCATTCCATTCCATTCGTGTTGATAACATTCTATTCCATTCCATCACATTCCATTCCATTCCATTCGGGTTGATTCCATTCCATTCCATTCCATTGCATTCCATTCCATTCGGGTTGATTCCATTCCATTCCATTCCATGCCATTTGTTTTCATTCCATCCCATTCCATTCCATTGTATTCCATTCCATTCCATTCCGGTTCACTGCATTCCATTCCATTCCATTCCATTCCATTCGGGTTGATTCCATTCCATTCCATTCCATTCCACTACATTCCATTCCATTCGATTCCATTCCATTCAGTTCGATTCCATTCCATTCCATTCCATTCGGCTTGACTCCTTTCCATTCCATTCCATTCCATTACATTACATTCCGATTGACCCCATTCCATTCCATTCCATTCCATTCCATTCCATTCCATTCGGGTTGATTCCATTCCATTCCATTCCATTCCACTCCGGTTGATTCCATTCCATTCCATTCCATTGCATTCCATTCCATTCCAATCGGGTTGATTCCATTCCATTCCTTTCCATTCCATTCCTTTCCATTCCTTTCCATTCCATTCCATTCGGGTGGATTCCACTCCATTCCATTCCATTCCATTCCATTCTATTCGGGTTGATTCCATTCCATTCCATTCCATTCCGGTTGATTCCATTCCATTCCATTCCATTCCATTCCATTCCATTCCATTCCATTCCATTCGAGTTGTATCCATTCCATTCCATTCCATTCCATTCCATTCCGTTCTGGTTGATTCAATTCCATTCCAGTCCATTCCATTCCATTGCATTCCATTCCATACCATTCAGGTTGATTTCATTCCATTCCATTCCATTCCATTCCATTCCATTCGGGTTGATTCCATTCCATTCCATTCCATTCCATTCCATTTGGGTTGATTCAATTCCATTCCATTCCAACCCATTCCATTCCATTCCATTCGGGCTGATTCCATTCCATTCCTTTCCATTGAGGTTGATTCTATACCTTTCCAATCCATTCCATTCCATTCCATTCCATTCCATTCCATTCGTGTTGATTCCATTCCATTCCATTCCATTCCATTCCATTCCATTCCATTCCATTCCATTCGGGTTGATTCCATTCCATGCCATTCCTTTCCCTTCCATTCCATTCCATTCCATTCCATTCCATTCTATTCGGGTTGATTCCACTCCGTTCCATTGAATTCCAGTCCATACCATTCTGGTTGATTCCATTCCATTCCATTCCATTCCATTCGTGTTGATTCCATTTCATTCCATTCCGTTCCATTGGGGTGATTCCATTCTATTCCATTCCATTCCATTCCATTCTATTCGGGTTGATTGCATTCCATTCCATTCCGGTTGATTCCATTCCATTGCATTCCATTCCATTCCATTCCATTCCGGTGTATTCATTTCCATTCTATTCCATTCCATTCCATTCCGGTGGATTGCATTCCATCCCAATGCATTCCATTCCTTTTTATTCTGTTTGATTCCATTCCATTCCATTCCATTCCATTCCTTTCCAATTCATTCCATTCCATTCCATTCCTTTCCATTTCATTCCATTCCATTCCATTCGGGTTGATGGCATTTCATTCCATTCCTTTCCATTCCATTTGTGTTGATTCCATCCCATTCCATTGCACTCTATTCCATTACATTCCATTCCATTCTATTCCATTTCATTCCATTCCATGCCACTCCAATCCCCTCCACTCCACTCCACTCCACTCCATTCCATTCCAATCAATTCCATTCGGGTTGATTCCATTCCATTCCTTTCCATTCCATTCCATTCCATTCCATTCCATTCGGGTTGATTCCATTCCATTCCATTTCATTCCATTCCATTCCACTTCATTCTATTCCATTCGGGTTGATTCCTTTCGATTCCATTCCATTACTTTCCATTCCATTCCATTCCGGTTGATGCCATTCCATTCCATTTCATTCCATTGGGTTGATTCCATTCCATTCCATTTCATTCCATTCCATTCCTTTCGATTCCATTTTATTCGGGTTTATTCCATTCCATTCCATTCCATTCCATTCCGGTAGATTCCATTCCATTCCATTCCATTCCATTAGATTCCAATCCATTCCATTCGGGTTGATTCCTTTCCATTCCATTCCATTCCATTCCATTCCATTCGGGTGGATTCCATTCCATTCCATTCCATTCCGTTCGTGTTGATTCCATTTCATTCGATTCCATTCCATTCCATTCCATTCCGATTCATTCCATTCCATTCCATTCCATTCCATTAGATTCCAATCCATTCCATTCGGGTTGATTCCTTTCCATTCCATTCCGTTCCATTCGGGTGGATTCCATTCCATTCCATTCCATTCCGTTCTTGTTGATTCCATTTCATTCGATTCCATTCCATTCCATTCCATTCCATTCCTATTGATTCCATTCCATTCCATTCCATTCTATTCCATTCCATTCCATTCCATTCGCGTTGATTCCATTCCATTCCATTCCATTTCATTCCATTCCATTCCTTACCATTCCATTCCATTGGGGTGATTTGATTCTATTCCGTTCCGTTCCATTCCATTCCATTCCATTCGGGTTGATTCCATTCCATTCCATTCCATTCGGATTGATTCCATTCCATTCCATTCCATTCCATTCCATTCCACTCCATTCCGTTTGATTCTATTCCATTCCATTCCATTCCATTCCATTCCATTCCATTCCATTCCATTGTATTCAGTTTGATTTCTTTCCATTCCATTCCATTCCATTTAGTTCCATTCGCGTTGATTCCATTCCATTCCATTCCATTCCATTCCATTCCATTCCATTCGGGTTGATTCCATTCCATTCCATTCCATTCCACTCCGGTTGATTCCATTCCATTCCATTACATTCCATTCGGGTTGATTCCATTCCATTCCTTTCCATTCCATTCCTTTCCATTCCATTCCATTCCATTCCATTCGGGTGGATCCCATTGCATTCCATTCCATTCCATTCCATTCCATTCGTGTTGATTCCATTCCGTTCCATTCCATTCTATTCCACTCCATTCCATTCCATTCCATTTCATTCTATTCCGGTTGATTCCACTCCATTCCATTGCATTCCAGTCCATACCATTCTGGGTGATTCCATTCCATTCCATTCCATTCCATTCCATTCCATTCCATTCGTGTTGTTTCCATTCCATTCCTTTCCATTCCATTCCATTCCATTCGTGTTGATTCCATTCCATTTCATTCCATTCCATTCCATTGGGGTGATTCCATTCTATCCCATTCCATTCAATTCCATTCTATTCGGGTTGATTCCTTTACATTACATTCCATTCCGTTTGATTCCATTTCATTCCATTCCATTCCATTCCATTCCATTCCATTCCATTCCAGTGGATTCCATTCCATTCCATTCCATTCCATTCCGGTGGATTCCATTCCCTCCCATTCCATTCCATTCCATTTTATTCGGTTTGATTCCATTCCATTCCATTCCATTCCATTCCATTCCTTTCCATTTCATTCAATTCGGGTTGATGGAATTTCATTCCATTCCTTTACATTCCATTTGGATTGATTCCATCCCATTCCATTGCACTCTATTGCATTCCATTCCATTCCATTCTATTCCATTCCATTCCATTCCATTCGACTCCAATCCCGTCCACTCCACTCCACTCCACTCCATTCCATTCCAATCAATTCCATTCTGGTTGATTCCATTCCATTTCATTCAATTCCATTCCATTCCATTCCATTCCATTCCATTCGGGTTGATTCCATTCCATTCCATTCCATTCCATTCCATTCCATTCCATTCCATTCGTGTTGATTCCATTCCGTTCCATTCCATTCTATTCCACTCCATTCCATTCCATTCCATTTCATTCTATTCCGGTTGATTCCACTCCATTCCATTGCATTCCAGTCCATACCATTCTGGGTGATTCCATTCCATTCCATTCCATTCCAGTCCATTCCATTCCATTCCATTCCATTCCATTCCATTCCATTCGGTTTGTTTCCATTCCATTCCTTTCCATTCCATTCCATTCCATTCGTGTTGATTCCATTCCATTTCATTCCATTCCATTCCATTGGGGTGATTCCATTCTATCCCATTCCATTCCATTCCATTCTATTCGGGTTGATTCCATTCCATTACATTCCATTCCGTTTGATTCCATTTCATTCCATTCCATTCCATTCCATTCCATTTCATTCCAGTGGATTCCATTCCATTCCATTCCATTCCGGTGGATTCCATTCCCTCCCATTCCATTCCATTCCATTTTATTCGGTTTGATTCCATTCCATTCCATTCCATTCCATTCCTTTCCATTTCATTCAATTCGGGTTGATGGCATTTCATTCCATTCCTTTACATTCCATTTGGATTGATTCCATCCCATTCCATTGCACTCTATTGCATTCCATTCCATTCCATTCTACTCCATTCCATTCCATTCCATTCGACTCCAATCCCGTCCACTCCACTCCACTCCATTCCATTCCAATCAATTCCATTCGGGTTGATTCCATTCCATTTCATTCAATTCCATTCCATTCCATTCCATTCCATTCCATTCGGGTTGATTCCATTCCATTCAATTTCATTCCATTCCATTCCATTCCATTCCATTCCATTCCACTCCATTCCATTCCATTTGGGGTGATTCCTTTCCATTCCATTCCATTCCTTTCCATTCCATTCCATTTCGGTTGATTCCATTCCATTCCATTCCATTGCATTCCATTCCATTCCAATCGGGTTGATTCCATTCCATTCCTTTTCATTCCATTCCTTTCCATTCCTTTCCATTCCATTCCATTCGGGTGGATTCCACTCCATTCCATTCCATTCCATTCCATTCCATTCCATTCCATTCCATTCCATTCCATTCCATTCCTTTCCATTCGGGTTGATTCCATTCCATTCCATTCCATTCCGTTTCATTCCATTCCATTCCATTTCATTCCATTCCTTTCCATTCGGGTTGATTCCATTCCATTCCATTCCGTTCCATTCGGGTTGATTCCATTTCATTCCGTTCCATTCCATTCCTTTCCATTCAGGTTGATTCCATTCCATTCCATTCCATCACATTCCATTCCATTCCATTCGGTTTAACTCCATTCCATTCTATTCCGGTTGATTACATTCCATTCCTTTCCATTCCATTTTGGTTGATTCCATTCCATTCCATTCCTTTCCATTCCATTTAGGTTGACTCCATTCCTTTCCATTCCATTCCATTCCGGTTGATTCCATTCGATTCCATTCCATTCCATTCCATTCCTTTCCATTCGGATTTATTCCATTCCAATCCATTCCATCCGATTCCATTCCATTCCATCCGATTTCATTCCATTCCATTCGAGTTGATTCCATTGCATTCCTTTCCATTTCATTCGGGTTGATTCCATTCCATTCCATTCCATTCCATTCGGGTTGATTCTATTCCATTCCATTCCATTGCATTCCATTCCATTCGGGTTGATTCCATTCCACTGCATTCCATTCCATTTCATTCCATTTCATTCGGGTTGATTCCATTCCATTCCATTCCGTTCCATTCGGGTTGATTCTATTCCATTCCATTCCATTCCATTGAATTCCACTTGCGTTGCTTCCATTCCATTCCATTACATTCGTGTTGATTCCATTCCATTCCATTCCAATGGGGTTGATTCCACTCCATTCCATTCCATTCGGGTTGATAACATTCTATTCTATTCCATCCCATTCCATTCCATTCCATTCGGGTTGATTCCATTCCATTCCATTCCATTCCATTGCATTCCAATCCATTCGGGCTGATTCCATTCCATTCCATTCCATTCCATTCCATTGCATTCCATTCGAGTTGATTCCATTCCGTTCCATTCCATTCCATTCCCTTAAGATTTATTCCATTCCATTTTCATTCCATTCCATTGCATTCCTTTCCATTCCATTCGGGTTGATTCAATTCCATGCCATTCCATTCCATTCCATTCCATTCGTGTTTATTCCATTCCATTCCATTCCATTCGCGTTGATTCCATTCCATTCCATTCCATTCGGGTTGATAACATTCTATTCCATTCCATCACATTCCATTCCATTCCATTCGGGTTGATTCCATTCCATTCCATTCCATTGCATTCCATTCCATTCGGGTTGATTCCATTCCATTCCATTCCATGCCATTTGGTTTGATTCCATCCCATTCCATTCCATTGTATTCCATTCCATTCCATTCCGGTTCACTGCTTTCCATTCCATTCCATTCCATTCCATTCGGGTTGATTCCATTCCATTCCATTCGATTCCACTACATTCCATTCCATTCGATTCCATTCCATTCAGTTCGATTCCACTCCATTCCATTCCATTCGGCTTGACTCCTTTCCATTCCATTCCATTCCATTACATTACATTCCGATTCACCCCATTCCATTCCATTCCATTCCATTCCATTCCATTCCATTCCATTCGGGTTGATTCCATTCCATTCCATTCCATTCCACTCCGGTTGATTACATTCCATTCCATTCCATTGCATTCCATTCCATTCCAATCGGGTTGATTCCCTTCCATTCCTTTCCATTCCATTCCTTTCCATTCCTTTCCTTTCCATACCATTCGGGTGGATTCCACTCCATTCCATTCCATTCCATTCCATTCCATTCCATTCTATTCGGGTTGATTCCATTCCATTCCATTCCATTCCTGTTGATTCCATTCCATTCCATTCCATTCCATTCCATTCCATTCTATTCGGGTTGATTCCATTCCGTTACATTCCATTCCGGTTGATTCCATTCCATTCCATTCCATTCCATTCCATTCGAGTTGTATCCATTCCATTCCATTCCATTACATTCCTTTCCGTTCTGGTTGATTCAATTCCATTCTAGTCCATTCCATTCCATTGCATTCCATTCCATACCATTCAGGTTGATTTCATTCCATTCCATTCCATTCCATTCCATTCCATTCGGGTGGATTCCATTCCATTCCATTCCATTTGGGTTGATTCAATTCCATTCCATTCCAACCCATTCCATTCCATTCCATTCGGGCTGATTCCATTCCATTCCTTTCCATTGAGGTTGATTCTATACCTTTCCAATCCATTCCATTCCATTCCATTCCGTTCCATTCCACTCAGGTTGATTCCGTTCCATTCCATTCCATTCCGTTCCATTCCATTCCATTCCATTCCATTCGTGTTGATTCCATTCCATTCCATTCCATTCCATTCCATTCCATTCCATTCCATTCCATTCCATTCGGGTTGATTCCATTCCATGCCATTCCTTTCCATTCCATTCCATTCCATTCCATTCCATTCTATTCGGGTTGATTCCACTCCGTTCCATTGAATTCCAGTCCATACCATTCTGGTTGATTCCATTCCATTCCATTCCATTCCATTCGTGTTGATTCCATTCCATTCCATTCCATTCCATTCCATTCCATTGGGGTGATTCCATTCTATTCCATTCCATTCCATTCCATTCTATTCGGGTTGATTGCATTCCATTCCATTCCGGTTGATTCCATTCCATTGCATTCCATTCCATTCCATTCCATTCCCTTCCGGTGTATTCATTTCCATTCCATTCCATTCCATTCCATTCCGGTGGATTCCATTCCATCCCAATGCATTCCATTCCTTTTTATTCTGTTTGATTCCATTCCATTCCATTCCATTCCATTCCTTTCCAATTCATTCCATTCCATTCCATTCCATTCCATTCCATTCCATTCCTTTCCATTTCATTCCTTTCCATTCCATTCGGGTTGATGGCATTTCATTCCATTCCTTTCCATTCCATTTGGGTTGATTCCATCCCATTCCATTGCACTCTATTCCATTCCATTCCATTCCATTCTATTCCATTTCATTCCATTCCATTCCACTCCAATCCCCTCCACTCCACTCCACTCCACTTCATTCCATTCCAATCAATTCCATTCGGGTTGATTCCATTCCATTCCTTTCCATTCCATTCCATTCCATTCCATTCCATTCGGGTTGATTCCATTCCATTCCATTTCATTCCATTCCATTCCACTTCATTCTATTCCATTCGGGTTGATTCCTTTCCATTCCATTCCATTACTTTCCATTCCATTCCATTCCGGTTGATGCCATTCCATTCCATTTCATTCCATTGGGGTGATTCCTTTCCATTCCATTTCATTCCATTCCATTCCTTTCCATTCCATTTTATTCGGGTTGATTCCATTCCATTCCATTCCATTCCATTCCGGTAGATTCCATTCCATTCCATTCCATTTGATTCCAATCCATTCCATTCGGGTTGATTCCTTTCCATTCCATTCCATTCCGTTCGTGTTGATTCCATTTCATTCGATTCCATTCCATTCCATTCCATTCCGATTGATTCCATTCCATTCCATTCCATTCCATTAGATTCCAATCCATTCCATTCGGGTTGATTCCTTTCCATTCCATTCCATTCCATTCGGGTGGATTCCATTCCATTCCATTCCATTCCGTTCTTGTTGATTCCATTTCATTCGATTCCATTCCATTCCATTCCATTCCTATTGATTCCATTCCATTCCATTCCATTCTATTCCATTCCATTCCATTCCATTCCATTCCATTCGCGTTGATTCCATTCCATTCCATTCCATTTCATTCCATTCCATTCCGTACCATTCCATTCCATTGGGGTGATTTGATTCTATTCCGTTCCGTTCCATTCCATTCCATTCCATTCGGGTTGTTTCCATTCCATTCCATTCCATTCGGATTGATTCCATTCCATTCCATTCCATTCCATTCCATTCCATTCCATTCCATTCCATTCCACTCCATTCCGTTTGATTCTATTCCATTCCATTCCATTCCGTTCCATTCCATTGTATTAAGTTTGATTTCTTTCCATTCCATTCCATTCCATTTAGTTCCATTCGCGTTGATTCCATTCCATTCCATTCCATTCCATTCGGGTTGATACCATTCCATTCCATTCCATTCCACTCCGGTTGATTCCATTCCATTCCATTCCATTCCATTACATTCCATTCGGGTTGATTCCATTCCATTCCTTTCCATTCCATTCCTTTCCATTCCATTCCTTTCCATTCCATTCCATTCCATTCCATTCGGGTGGATCCCATTGCATTCCATTCCATTCCATTCCATTCCTTTCCATTCGGGTTGATTCCATTCCATTCCATTCCGTTCCATTCCATTCCATTCCATTCCATTCCATTCGGGTTGATTCGCTTCCATTCCATTCCGTTCCCTTTGACTCCATTCCTTTCCATTACATTACATTATATTCCGGTTGATTCCATCCCATTCCATTCCATTCCATTCCGTTCAGGTTGATTCCACTCCATTCCATTCCATTCCATTCCCTTCCATTCCATTCGTGTTGATTCAATTCCGTTCCATTCCATTCCATTCCATTCCATTCCATTCCATTCCATTCCATTCAGGTTGGTTCCATTCCATTCCATTCCATTCTATTCCATTCCATTCCATTCGGGATGATTCCACTCCATTCCATTCCATTCCACTCCGGTTGATTCCATCCCATTCCATTCCATTGCATTCCATTCCATTCCAATCGTGTTGATTCCATTCCATTCCTTTCCATTCCATTCCTTTCCATTCCTTTCCATTCGATTCCATTCGGGTGGATTCCACTCCATTCCATTCCATTCCATTCCATTACATTCCATTCCTTTCCATTCGGGTTGATTCCATTCCATTCCATTCCGTTCCATTCCATTCCATTCCATTCCATTCCTTTCCATTCGGGTTGATTCCATTCCATTCCATTCGGTTCCATTCCATTCCACTCCATTCCATTCCATTCCATTCCATTCGGGTTGATTCGCTTCCATTCCATTCCATTAGGTTTGACTCCATTCCATTCCATTCCATTCCATTCCGGTTGATTCCATCCCATTCCATTGCATTCCATTCCATTCCATTCAGGTTGATTCCATTCCATTCCATTCCATTCCATTCCATTCCATTCCATTCGTGTTGATTCCATTCCGTTCCATTCCATTCTATTCCACTCCATTCCATTCCATTCCATTTCATTCTATTCCGGTTGATTCCACTCCATTCCATTGCATTCCAGTCCATACCATTCTGGGTGATTCCATTCCATTCCATTCCATTCCATTCCATTCCATTCCATTCCATTCCATTCGGGTTGTTTCCATTCCATTCCTTTCCATTCCATTCCATTCCATTCGTGTTGATTCCATTCCATTTCATTCCATTCCATTCCATTGGGGTGATTCCATTCTATCCCATTCCATTCCATTCCATTCTATTCGGGTTGATTCCATTCCATTACATTCCATTCCGTTTGATTCAATTTCATTCCATTCCATTCCATTCCATTCCATTCCATTCCATTCCAGTGGATTCCATTCCATTCCATTCCATTCCGGTGGATTCCATTCCCTCCCATTCCATTCCATTCCATTTTATTCGGTTTGATTCCATTCCATTCCATTCCATTCCATTCCTTTCCATTTCATTCAATTCGGGTTGATGGCATTTCATTCCATTCCTTTACATTCCATTTGGATTGATTCCATCCCATTCCATTGCACTCTATTGCATTCCATTCCATTCCATTCTATTCCATTCCATTCCATTCCATTCGACTCCAATCCCGTCCACTCCACTCCACTCCACTCCATTCCATTCCAATCAATTCCATTCTGGTTGATTCCATTCCATTTCATTCAATTCCATTCCATTCCATTCCATTCCATTCCATTCGGGTTGATTCCATTCCATTCAATTTCATTCCATTCCATTCCATTCCATTCCATTCCATTCCACTTCATTCCATTCCATTTGGGGTGATTCCTTTCCATTCCATTCCATTCCTTTCCATTCCATTCCATTTCGGTTGATTCCATTCCATTCCAATCGGGTTGATTCCATTCCATTCCTTTTCATTCCATTCCTTTCCATTCCTTTCCATTCCATTCCATTCGGGTGGATTCCACTCCATTCCATTCCATTCCATTCCATTCCATTCCATTCCATTCCTTTCCATTCGGGTTGATTCCATTCCATTCCATTCCATTCCGTTTCATTCCATTCCATTCCATTCCATTCCATTCCATTCCTTTCCATTCGGGTTGATTCCATTCCATTCCATTCCGTTCCATTCCATTCCATTCCATTCCATTCCATTCCATTCCATTACATTCCATTCCGGTTGATTCCATCCCATTCCATTCAGGTTGATTCCATTCCATTCCATTCCATTCCATTCCATTCGTGTTGATTCCATTCCGTTCCATTCCATTCTATTCCATTCCATTCCATTCCATTCCATTTCATTCTATTCGGGATGATTCCACTCCATTCTATTGCATTCCAGTCCATTCCATTTGGGTGATTCCATTCCATTGCATTCCATTCCATTCCATTCCATTCCATTCCATTCCATTCCATTCCATTCCATTCGGGTTTATTCCATTCCATTCCTTTCCATTCCATTCCATTCCATTCCTGTTGATTCCATTCCATTCCATTCCATTGCATTCCATTCCATTGGGGTGATCCCATTCTGTCCCATTCCATTCCCTTCCATTCTATTCGGGTTGATTCCATTCCATTACATTCCATTCCGGTTGATTCCATTTCATTCCATTCCATTCCATTCCATTCAATTCCATTCCATTCCATTCCGGTGGATTCCATTCCCTCCCATTCCATTCCATTCCATTGGATTCCATTCCATTCCATTCCATTCCATTCCGGTGGATTCCATTCCCTCCCATTCCATTCCATACCATTTTATTCGGTTTGATTCCATTCCATTCCATTCCTTTCCATGTTATTCCATTCCATTCCATTCCATTCGGGTTGATGTCATTTCATTCCATTCCTTTCCATTCCATTTGGGTTGATTCCATCCCATTGCATTGCACTCTATTGCATTCCATTCCATTCCATTCTATTCCATTCCATTCCATTGCATTCGACTCCAATACCGTCCACTCCTCTCCACTCCACTCCATTCCATTCCAATCAATTCCATTCGGGTTGAATCCATTCCATTCCATTCAATTCCATTCCATTCCATTCCATTCCATTCGGGTTGATTCCATTCCATTCAATTTCATTCCATTCCTTTCCATTCCATTCCACTCCACCCGATTCCATTTGGTTTGATTCCTTTCCATTCCATTCCATTCCTTTCCATTCCATTCCATTCCGGTTGATTCCATTCCATTCCATTCCATTCGGGTTGATTCCATTCCATTCCATTCCATTCAATTTCATTCCATTCCAATCCATTCCATTCCATTCCATTTGGGTTGATTCCTTTCCATTCCATTCCATTCCTTTCCATTCCATTCCATTCCGGTTGATTCCATTCCATTCCATTCCATTCGGGTTGATTCCATTCCATTCCATTCCATTCAATTGGGGTAATTCCATTCCATTCCATTTCATTCCATTCCATTCCTTTCCATTCCATTTCATTCGGGTTGATTCCATTCCTTTCCATTCCATTCCGGTTGATTCCATTCCATTCCATTCCATTCCATTCCAATCCGGTAGATTCCATTCCATTCCATTCCATTCCAATCCATTCCATTCGGGTTGATTCCTTTCCATTCCATTCCATTCCATTCCATTCGTATGGATTCCATTCCATTCCATTCCATTCCCTTTGTGTTGATTCCATTTCATTCGATTCCATTCCATTCAATTCCATTCCGATTGATTCCATTCCATTCCATTCCATTCTATTCCATTCCATTCCATTACATTCCATTTCATTCGGGTTTATTCCATTCCATTCCATTCCATTCCATTCCATTCAGTTCCATTCCATTCCATTGGGGTGATGCGATTCTATTCCGTTCCGTTCCATTCCATTCCATTCCGTTCGGGATGAATCCATTCCATTCCATTCCGGTTGATTCCATTCCATTCCATTGCATTCCATTCCATTCCATTCCGGTAGATTCCATTCCATTCCATTCCATTCGTGTGGATTCCATTCCATTCCATTCCTTTCCATTCCGTTCGTGTTGATTCCATTTCATTCGATTTCATTCCATTCCATTCCATTCCGATTTATTCCATTCCATTCCATTCCATTCTATTCCATTCCATTCCGTTCGTTTTGATTCCATTTCATTCGATTTCATTCCATTCCATTCCATTCCGATTTATTCCATTCCATTCCATTCCATTCTATTCCATTCCATTCCATTCCATTCCATTTCATTCGTGTTGATTCCTTTCCATTCCATTCCATTCCTTTCCATTCCATTCCATTCCGGTTCATTGCATTCCATTCCATTCCATTCGGGTTGATTCCATTCCATTGCATTCCATTCCATTGGGGTGATTCCATTCCATTCCATTTCATTCCATTCCATTCCTTTCCATTCCATTTTATTCGGGTTGATTCCATTCCATTCCATTCCATTCCATTCCGGTTGATTTCATTCCATTCCATTCCATTCCGGTAGATTCCATTCCATTCCATTCCATTCCAATCCATTCTATTCTGGTTGATTCCTTTCCATTCCATTCCATTCCATTCCATTCGTGTGGATTCCATTCCATTCCATTCCATTCCATTCCGTTCGTGTTGATTCCATTTCATTTGATTCCATTCCATTCCATTCCATTCCATTCCATTCCACTCCATTCCTTTTGATTCTATTCCATTCCATTCCATTCCATTCCATTCAGTTTGATTCCTTTCCATTCCATTCCATTTCATTTCATTCCATTCCATTCCATTCGGATTGACTCCATTCCATTCCTTTCCATTCCATTCCTTTCCATTCCATTCCCTTCCTTTCCATTCGGGTGGATTCCATTCCATTCGATTCCATTCCATTCCATACCATTCCATTCCTTTCCATTCGGGTTGATTCCATTCCATTCCTTTCCGTTCCATTCCATCCCATTCCATTCCATTCCATTCCATTACATTCTGGTTGATTCCATTCCATTCCATTCCATTCGGTTTGACTCCATTCCATTGCATTCCATTACATTCCATTCCAGTTTTTTCCATCCCATTCCTTTCCATTCCATTCCATTCCGGTTGATTCCATTCCATTCCATTCCATTCCTTTCCATTCCATTCAGGTTGATTCCATTCCACTCCATTCCATTGCATTCCAGTCCATACCATTCTGGGTGCTTCCATTCCATTCCATTCCATTCCATTCCATTCCATTCCATTCCATTCCATTCCATTCCATTCAGGTTGATTCCATTCCATTCCATTCCATTCCATTCCATTCCATTCCATTCGTGTTGATTCCATTCCGTTCCATTCCATTCCATTTCATTCCATTCCATTCCATTCCATTCAGGTTGGTTCCATTCCATTCCATTCCATTCCATTCCATTCGGGTTGATTCCATTCCATTCCATTCCATTCCATTCCATTCCATTCCATTCCATTCGTGTTGATTCCATTCCATTACATTCCATTCCATTGGGGTGATTCCATTCTATTCCATTCCATTCCATTCCATTCCATTCTATTCGGGTTGATTCCATTCCATTCCATTCCATTCCGGTTGATTCCATTCCATTCCATTCCATTCCATTCCATTCCATTCCATTCTATTCGGGTTGATTCCATTCCGTTACATTCCATTCCGGTTGATTCCATTCCATTCCATTCCATTCCATTCCATTCCATTCCATTCGAGTTGTATCCATTCCATTCCATTCCATTCCATTCCATTTCGTTCTGGTTGATTCCATTCCATTCTATTCCATTGCATTCCATTCCATACCATTCACGTTGATTTCATTCCATTCCATTCCATTCCATTCCATTCAATTCCGGTTGATTCCATTCCATTCCATTCCATTCCATTTGGGTTGATTCAATTCCATTCCATTCCATCCCATTCCATTCCATTCCATTCGGCCTGATTCCATTCCATTCCATTCCATTGAGGTTGATTGTATACCTTTCCATTCCATTCCATTCCATTCCATTCCATTCCGTTCCATTCCACTCAGGTTGATTCCGTTCCATTCCATTCCATTCCATTCCATTCCATTCGTGTTGATTCCATTCCATTCCATTCCATTCCATTCCATTCCATTCCATTCCATTCCATTCGGGTTGATTCCATTCCATGCCATTCCTTTCCATTCCATTCCATTCCATTCCATTCTATTCGGGTTGATTCCACTCCGTTCCATTGAATTCCAGTCCATACCATTCTGGGTGATTCCATTCCGTTCCATTGAATTCCATTCCATACCATTCTGGGTGATTCCATTCCATTCCATTCCATTCGTGTTGATTCCATTCCATTCCATTCCATTCCATTTCATTGGGGTGATTCCATTCTATTCCATTCCATTCCATTCCATTCTATACGGGTTGATTGCACTCCATTCCATTCCGGTTGATTCTATTCCATTTCATTCCATTCCATTCCATTCCGGTGTATTCCTTTCCATTCCATTCCATTCCATTCCATTCCGGTGGATTCCATTCCATCCCAATGCATTCCATTCCATTTTATTCTGTTTGATTCCATTCCATTCCATTCCATTCCATTCCTTTCCAATTCATTCCATTCCATTCCATTCCATTCGGGTTGATGGCATTTCATTCCATTCCATTCCATTCCATTCGGGTTGATGGCATTTCTTTCCATTCCTTTCCATTCCATTTGGGTTTATTCCATCCCATTCCATTGCACTCTATTCCATTACATTCCATTCCATTCTATTCCATTTCATTCCATTCCATTCCACTCCAATCCCCTCCACTCCACTCCACTCCACTCCATTCCATTCCAATCAATTCCATTCGGGTTGATTCAATTTCATTCCATTCCAATCCATTCCATTCCATTCCATTCCATTCCATTTGGGTTGATTCCTTTCCATTCCATTCCATTCCTTTCCATTCCATTCCATTCCGGTTGATTCCATTCCATTCCATTCCATTCGGGTTGATTCCATTCCATTCCATTCCATTCAATTGGGGTGATTCCATTCCATTCCATTTCATTCCATTCCATTCCTTTCCATTCCATTTTATTCGGGTTGATTCCATTCCATTCCATTCCATTCCGGTTGATTCCTTTCCATTCCATTCCATTCCATTCCAATCCGGTAGATTCCATTCCATTCCATTCCATTCCAATCCATTCCATTCGGGTTGATTCCTTTCCATTCCATTCCATTCGTAAGGATTCCATTCCATTCCATTCCATTCCGTTCGTGTTGATTCCGTTTCATTCGATTCCATTCCATTCAATTCCATTCCGATTGATTCCATTCCATTCCATTCCATTCTATTACATTCCATTCCATTACATTCCATTTCATTCGGGTTTATTCCATTCCATTCCATTCCATTCCATTCCATTCCATTCCGTTCCATTCCATTGGGGTGATGCGATTCTATTCCGTTCCGTTCCATTCCACTCCATTCCGTTCGGGATGATTCCATTCGATTCCATTCCATTCCATTCCGGTTGATTCCATTCCATTCCATTCCATTCCATTCCATTCCGGTAGATTCCATTCCATTCCATTCCAATCCATTCCATTCGGGTTGATTCCTTTCCATTCCATTCCATTCCATTCCATTCCAGTGGATTCCATTCCATTCCATTCCATTCCGGTGGATTCCATTCCCTCCCATTCCTTTCCATTCCATTGGATTCCATTCCATTCCATTCCATTCCGGTGGATTCCATTCCCTCCCATTCCATTCCATTCCATTTTATTCGGTTTGATTCCATTCCATTCCATTCCTTTCCATTTCATTCCATTCCATTCCATTCGGGTTGATGTCATTTCATTCCATTCCTTTCCATTCCATTTGGCTTGATTCCATCCCATTCCATTGCACTCTATTGCATTCCATTCCATTCCATTCTATTCCATTCCATTCCATTCTATTCCATTCCATTCCATTGCATTCGACTCCAATCCCGTCCACTCCACTTCACTCCACTCCACTCCATTCCATTCCAATCAATTCCATTCGGGTTGATTCCATTCCATTCCATTCCATTCCATTCCATTCCATTCCATTCCATTCGGGTTGATTCCATTCCATACAATTTCATTCCATTCCATTCCATTCCATTCAACTCCACCCGATTCCATTTGGGTTGATTCCTTTCCATTCCATTCCATTCCTTTCCATTCCATTCCATTCCGGTTGATTCCATTCCATTCCATTCCATTCGGGTTGATTCCATTCCATTCCATTCCATTCAATTTCATTCCATTCCAATCCATTCCATTCCATTCCATTCCATTCCCTTTGGGTTGATTCCTTTCCATTCCATTCCATTCCTTTCCATTCCATTCCATTCCGGTTGATTCCATTCCATTCCATTCCATTCGGGTTGATTCCATTCCATTCCATTCCATTCAATTGGGGTGATTCCATTCCATTCCATTTCATTCCATTCCATTCCTTTCCATTCCATTTTATTCGGGTTGATTCCATTCCATTCCATTCCATTCCGGTTGATTCCATTCCATTCCATTCCATTCCATTCCAATCCGGTAGATTCCATTCCATTCCATTCCATTCCAATCCATTCCATTCGGGTTGATTCCTTTCCATTCCATTCCATTCGTATGGATTCCATTCCATTCCATTCCATTCCGTTCGTGTTGATTCCATTTCATTCGATTCCATTCCATTCAATTCCATTCCGATTGATTCCATTCCATTCCATTCCATTCTATTACATTCCATTCCATTACATTCCTTTTCATTCGGGTTTATTCCATTCCATTCCATTCCGTTCCATTCCATTCCATTCCATTCCGTTCCATTCCGTTGGGGTGATGCGATTCTATTCTGTTCCGTTCCATTCCACTCCATTCCGTTCGGGATGATTCCATTCCATTCCATTCCGGTTGATTCCATTCCATTCCATTCCATTCCATTCCATTCCGGTAGATTCCATTCCATTCCATTCCAATCCATTCCATTCGGGTTGATTCCTTTCCATTCCATTCCATTCCATTCCATTCGTGTGGATTCCATTCCATTCCATTCCATTCCATTCCGTTCGTGTTGATTCCATTTCATTCGATTCCATTCCATTCCATTCCATTCCGATTGATTCCATTCAATTTCATTCCATTCTATTCCATTCCATTGCATTCCATTCCATTTCATTCGTGTTGATAACTTTCCATTCCACTCCATTCCTTCCCATTCCATTCCATTCCGGTTGATTGCATTCCATTCCATTCCATTCCATTGGGGTGATTGCATTCCATTCCATTTCATTCCATTCCATTCCTTTCCATTCCATTTTATTCGGGTTGATTCCATTCCATTCCGGTTGATTTCATTCCATTCCATTCCATTCCGGTAGATTCCATTCCATTCCATTCCATTCCAATCCGGTTGATTTCATTCCATTCCATTCCATTCCAATCCATTCCATTCGGGTTGATTCCTTTCCATTCCATTCCATTCCATTCCATTCGTGTGGATTCCATTCCATTCCATTCCATTCCATTCCGTTCGTGTTGATTCCATTTCATTCCATTCCATTCCATTCCATTCCATTCCATTCCATTCCACTCCATTCCTTTTGATTCTATTCCATTCCATTCCATTCCATTCAGTTTGATTCCTTTCCATTCCATTTCATTTCATTCCTTTCCATTCAATTCGGATTGACTCCATTCCATTCCTTTCCATTCCATTCCTTTCCATTCCATTCCCTTCCATTCCATTCGGGTGGATTCCATTCCATTCCATTCCATTCCATTCCATTCCATTCCATTCCATTCCATTCCTTTCCATTCGGGTTGATTCCATTCCATTCCTTTCCGTTCCATTCCATCCCATTCCATTCCATTCCATTACATTACATTCTGGTTGATTCACTTCCATTCCATTCCATTCGGTTTGACTCCATTCCATTGCATTCCATTACATTCCATTCCAGTTGTTTCCATCCCATTCCTTTCCATTCCATTCCATTCAGGTTGATTCCATTCCTTTCCATCCCATTCCTTTCCATTCCATTCAGGTTGATTCCATTCCACTCCATTCCGTTCAGTTTGATTCCATTCCAATCCATTCCATACCATTCCATTACATTCCATTGCATTCCATTCTATTCCATTCAGGTTGATTCCATTCCATTCCATTCTATTCGGGTTGATTCCATTCCATTCCATTCCATTCGGCTTGACTCCGTTCCATTCCATTCCATTACATTCCGATTGACCCCATTCCATTCCATTCCATTCCATTCCATTCCATTCCATTCCATTCCATTCGGGTTGATTCCATTCCATTCCATTCCATTCCATTCGTCTTGATTCCATTCCGTTCCATTCCATTCCATTCCTTTCCATTCCATTCCATTTCGGTTGATTCCATTCCATTCCATTCCATTGCATTCCATTCCATTCCAATCGGGTTGATTCCATTCCATTCCTTTCCATTCCATTCCTTTCCATTCCTTTCCATTCCATTCCATTCGGGTGGATTCCACTCCATTCCATTCCATTCCATTCCATTCCATTCCATTCCATTCCATTCCTTTCCATTCGGGTTGATTCCATTCCATTCCATTCCATTCCGTTTCATTCCATTCCATTCCATTTCATTCCATTCCTTTCCATTCGGGTTGATTCCATTCCATTCCATTCCGTTCCATTCCATTCCATTCCATTACATTACATTACATTCAGGTTGATTCGCTTCCATTCCATTCCATTAGGTTTGACTCCATTCCATTCCATTCCATTCCATTCCATTACATTCCATTCCGGTTGATTCCATCCCATTCCATTCAGGTTGATTCCATTCCATTCCATTCCATTCCATTCCATTCCATTCGTGTTGATTCCATTCCGTTCCATTCCATTCTATTCCATTCCATTCCATTTCATTCTCTTCGGGTTGATTCCACTCCATTCTATTGCATTCCAGTCCATTCCATTTGGGTGATTCCTTTCCATTCCATTCCATTCCTTTCCATTCCATTTGGGTTTATTCCATTCCATTCCTTTCCATTCCATTCCATTCCATTCCTGTTGATTCCATTCCATTCCATTCCATTCCATTCCATTGGTGTGATTCCATTCTCTCCCATTCCATTCCCTTCCATTCTATTAGGGTTGATTACATTCCATTACATTCCATTCCGGTTGATTCCATTTCATTCCATTCCATTCCATTCCATTCCATTCCAGTGGACTCCATTCCATTCCATTCCATTCCGGTGGATTCCATTCCCTCCCATTCCTTTCCATTCCATTGGATTCCATTCCATTCCATTCCATTCCGGTGGATTCCATTCCCTCCCATTCCATTCCATTCCATTTTATTCGGTTTGATTCCATTCCATTCCATTCCTTTCCATTTCATTCCATTCCATTCCATTCGGGTTGATGTCATTTCATTCCATTCCTTTCCATTCCATTTGGCTTGATTCCATCCCATTCCATTGCACTCTATTGCATTCCATTCCATTCCATTCCGTCACATTCCATTCGGGTTGATTCCATTCAATTCCATTCCATTTCGTTCCATTCCATTCGGGTTGATTCCTTTCCATTGCATTCGGTTCCATGCCAATCCATTGCATTCCATTAAGTTGATTCCATTCCATTCCATATCTTTTCATTCGGGTTGATTCCATTCCATTCCATTCCATTCCATTCCATTCCAGTCCATTCCATTCCATTTGGGTTGATTGCATTCCATTCCAATCCATTCCATTCCACTGCATTCCATTCCATTCCATTCCATTCCTGTTGATTCCCTTCCATTCCTTTCCATTCCATTCCATACGGGTTGAATCCATTGCCTTCCATTCTATTCCATTCCATTCCATTCCATTCGGGTTGATTCCATTCCATTCCTTTCCTTTCCATTCCATTCCATTCCATTCCATTCCATTCCATTCCATTCGGTTTGATTCCATTCCATTCCATTCCATTCCATTCCATTCCAGTCTTGTTGATTCCATTCCATTCCATTCAATTCCATTCCATTCAATTAGGGTTGATTCCATTCTATTCCATTCCATTCCATTCCGTTCCATTCGGGTTGATTCCACTCCATTCCATTCCATTTCATTCCATTCTGGGTGATTCCAAACCAATCCATTCCATTCCATTCCATTCGAGTTGATTCCATTCCTTTATATTCCATTCCTTTCCATTCCATTCCTTTCGGGTTGATTCCATTCCATTATATTCCATTCCATTCCATTCCATTCCATTCCATTCCATCCAATTCCATTCCATTCCATTCGGGTTTATTCCTTCCATTCCATTCCATTACATTCCAATCCACTCCATTACTTTCTTGTTGATTCCATTCCATTCCTTTCCATTCCATTCCGTTCCATTCCATTTGTGTTGATTCCATTCCGTTCCACTGCATTCCATTCCAGTCCATTCCATTCCATTCGGTTTGATTCCGTTACATTACATTTAATTCGATTCCATTCCATTCTGATTGATTCCACTACATTCCATTCCATTCCATTCCATTCCATTCCATTCCAATCGGGTTGATTCCATTCCATTCCATTCCATTCCATTACATTCCATTCCATTCCATTTGGGTTGATTGCATTCCATTCCAATCCATTCCATTCCAATGCATTCCATTCCATTCCATTCCATTCCGGTTGATTCCATTCCATTCCATTCCATTCAATTCCATTCGGGTTGAATCCATTGCCTTCAATTCCATTCCATTGCATTCCATTAAATTCCATTCGGGTTGATTCCATTCCATTCCATTCCTTTCCATTCCATTCCATTCCATTCCATTCGGGTTGATTCCATTCCATTCTATTCCATCCCATTCCATTCGGGTTGATTCCATTCCATTCCATTCCATCCCATTCCATTCCATTCCATTGGGGTGGATTTCATTCCATTTCTTACCATTCCATTACATTGGGGTTGAGTCTATTCCATTCCATTCCATTCCATTCGGGTTGATTCCATTCCTTTCCATTCCATTCCGGTTGATTCCATTCAATTTCATTCCATTCCATTGCATTCCCTTCCATTCCATTCTGGTTGATTCCATTCCATTCCATTCCATTCCATTCCTTTCCATTCCATTCCATTCCAGTCCATTTGTGTTGATTCCCTTCCATTCCATTCCATTCCATACCATTCCATTCGTGTTGATAACATTCTGTTCCATTCCGTTCCATTCCAATCCATTCACTTCCATTTAATTCGGGTTGGTTCCATTCCATTCAATTCCATTCGGTTAGACTCCATTCCATTCCATTCCATTCCGGTTGATTCCATTCCATTCCATTGCATTCCTTTCCATTCCATTTAGTCTGATTCCATTCCATTCCATTCTATTCCATTCCATTCCATTCCTTTCTGGATTATTCCGTTCCATTCCATTCCATTTCATTCCATTCGGGTTGAATCCATTCCATTCCATTCCATTCCCTTCCATTCCATTCCGGTTGATTCCATTCCATTCCATTCCATTCCATTCCATTCGCGTTTATTCCGCTCCATTCCATTCCATCCCATTCCATTCCTTTCGGGTTGATTCCATACCGATCCATTCCATTCAATTCCATTCTATTACATTACATTTGGGTTGATTCCGTACCATTCCATTCCATTCCATTACATTCCGTTACATTCCATTCCATTCAGGTTGATTCTGTTCCATTCCATTCCATTCCATTCCATTCCATATCATTCCATTCCATTCCTTTCAGTTTGACTGCATTCCATTCCATTCCATTCCATTCCATTCCGTCACATTCCATTCGGGTTGATTCCATTCGATTCCATTCCATTTCGTTCCATTCCATTCGGGTTGATTCCTTTCCATTGCATTCCGTTCCATGCCAATCCATTCCATTCCATTAAGTTTGATTCCATTCCATTCCATATCTTTTCATTCGGGTTGATTCCATTCCATTCCATTCCATTCCAGTCCAGTCCATTCCATTCCATTCCATTCCATTTCATTCTGGTTGTTTCCATTCTATTCCATTCCATTCCATTCCAAACGGGTTGATTCCATTCCATTCCATTCCATTCCATTCCATTTGGGTTGATTGCATTCCATTCCAATCCATTCCATTCCACTGCATTCCATTCCATTCCATTCCATTCCGGTTGATTCCCTTCCATTCCATTCCATTCCATTCCATTCGGGTTGAATCCATTGCCTTCCATTCTATTCCATTCCATTCCATTCCATTCGGGTTGATTACATTCCATTCCTTTCCTTTCCATTCCATTCCATTCCATTCCATTCCATTCGGTTTGATTCCATTCCATTCCATTCCATTCCATACCAGTCTTGTTGATTCCATTCCATTCCATTCAATTCCATTCCATTCAATTAGGGTTGATTCCATTCTATTCCATTCCATTCCATTCCGTTCCATTCGGGTTGATTCCACTCCATTCCATTCCATTTCATTCCATTCTGGGTGATTCCAAACCAATCCATTCCATTCCATTCCATTCGTGTTGATTCCATTCCTTTATATTCCATTCCCTTCCATTCCATTCCTTCGGGTTGATTCCATTCCATTATATTCCATTCCATTCCATTCCATTCCATTCCATTCCATTCCATTCCATCCAATTCCATTCCATTCCATTCGTGTTTATTGCTTCCATTCCATTCCATTCCATTCCAATCCACTCCATTCCTTTCTTGTTGATTCCATTTTTTTCCTTTCCATTCCATTCCGTTCCATTCCATTCGTGTTGATTTCATTCCGTCCCATTGCATTCCATTCCAGTCCATTCCATTCCATTCGGTTTGATTCCGTTCCATTACATTTCATTCGATTCCATTCCATTCGGATTGATTCCATTCCATTCCTTTCCATTCCCTTCCATTCCATTCCATTCCATTCCATTCGTGTTGATTCCATTCCGTTCCATTCCATTCCATTCCACTCCATTCCATTCCATTCGGGTTGATTCTATTCCATTCCATTCCATCCCATTCCATTGCATTCCATTCGGGTTGATTCCATTCCATTTCATTCCTTTGCATTACATTCGGTATGATTTTATTCCATTCCATTCCATTCCATTCCATTCCATTCGGGCTGATTCCATTCCTTTCTATTCCATTCCATTCCATTCCATTCCATTCCTTTCGGGTTGATTCCATTCCGTTCCATTCCATTCCATTCGGTTTGATTCCATTCAATCTCATTCCATTCCATTGCATTCCATTCCATTCCATACGGGTTGATTCCATTCCATTCCATTCCATTCCATTCCATTCCATTCCATTCCATGCCATTCCGGATGATACCATTCCGTTTCATTCCATTCCATTCGAGTTGATTCCATTCCGTTCCATTCCATTCCATTCCATTCGATTTCATTACATTCCATTCCATTCCATTCGTGTTGGTTCCATTCCATTCCGCTTCATTCCATTCCATTCCATTCCATTCCATACGGGTTGATTCCATTCCATTCCATTCCATTCGGGTTGATTCCATTCCATTCCATTTCATTCCATTCCATTCGGTTCCATTTCGGTTGATTCCATTCCATTCCATTTCATTCCATTCCATTCCGTTCCATTTCGGTTGATTCCTTTCCATTCCATTCCATTCCATTCCATTCGTGTTGATTCCATTCCAATCGATTTCGTTCCATTCCATTCCATTCGTGTTGCTTCCATTCCATTCCGTTTCCTTCCATTCCATTCCATTCCATTACTTTCGTGTTGATTCCATTCCATTCCTTTCCATTCCATTATATTCCGTGCCATTTCGGATGACTCCATTCCATTCCATTCCATCCGCGTTGATTCCATTCTATTCCATTACATTCGATTCCATTCGGGTTGATTCCATTCCGTTCCAATCCATTCCATTCCATTCCATTCCATTCCATTCCATTCCATTCCTTTCGGGTTGATTCCATTCCATTCCATTCCATTCCATTCCATTCGTTTTGATTCCATTCCATTCCATTCAATTCCATTCCATTCAATTAGGGTTGATTCCATTCTATTCCATTCCATTCCATTCCATTCCATTCCATTACATTCGGGTTGATTCCACTCCATTCCATTCCATTCCATTCCATTCCATTCTTGTTGATTCCACACCAATCCATTCCATTCCAATCCATTCCAGTTGATTCCATTCCATTCCATTCCATTCCATCCCATTCCATTCCACTCTATTCGGGTTGACTCCATTCCATTCCTTTCCATTCGGGTTGAATCTATTCCACTTCATTCCATTCCATTCCATTCGGGTTGATTCCGTTCCTTTCAATTCCATTCCATTCCATTCCATTCGGGTTGATTCCATTCCATTCCATTCCGTTCCTTTCCATTTCACTCCATTCCTTTCTTGTTGATTCCATTCCATTCCTTTCCATTCCATTCCGTTCCATTCCATTCGTGTTCATTCCATTCCGTTCCATTGCATTCCATTCCATTCCATTCCATTCCATTCGGATTGATTCCGTTCCATTACATTCCATGCGATTCCATTCCCTTCGGGTTGATTCCATTCCATTCCTTTCCATTCCCTTCCATACCATTCCATTCCATTCCATTCCATTCCATTCGTGTTGATTCCATTCAGTTCCATTCCATTCCATTCCATTCCATTCCGGTTGATTCTATTCCATTCCATTCCATCCCACTCCATTTCATTCCATTCGGGTTGATTCCATTCCATTTCATTCCATTACATTACATTCGGTTTGATTGTATTCCATTCCATTCCATTCCATTCCTTTCCATTCCATTCCATTCGGTTTGATTGTATTCCATTCCATTCCATTCCATTCCTTTCCATTCCATTCCATTCCATTCTGGCTGATTCCATTCCATTCCATTCCATTCCATTCCATTCCATTCCATTCCATTCGGGCTGATTCCATTCCATTCCATTCCATTCTATTCGGGTTGATTCCATTCCATTCCATTCCATTCCATTCTGTTCCATTCCATTCCATTCGAGTTGAATCCATTCCATTCCATTCAATTCCATTCCATTCCATTGGATTTCATTCCATTCCATTCCATTCGTGTTGGTACCATTCCATTCCGTTTCATTCCATTCCATTCCATTCCATTCGGTTTGATGTCATTCCATTCCATTCCATTGCATTCCATTCTATTCCGTTCCATTTCGGTTGATTCCTTTCCATTCCATTCCATTCCATTACATTCGAGTTGATTCCATTCCGTTCCATTCCATTCCATTCCATTCCATTCGTGTTGATTCCATGCCATTTCATTCCATTCCATTGCATTCCATTCCATTCCAATCGGGTTGATTCCATTCCATTCCATTCCATTCAGGTTGATTGCATTCCATTCCATTCCACTCCATTCCATTCCATTCCATTCCATTCCAGTTGATTCCATTCCATTCCATTATATTCCATTCCATTCCGGTTGATTCCATTCCATTCTATTCCATTCCATTCCGGTTGATTCATTTCCATTTTATTCCATTCCATTCCGTTTGATTCCATTCCATTCGATTCCATTCCATTCCATTCCATTCGGGTTGATTCCATTCCATTCCATTCCATTCCGTTCCATTCCATTCCATTCCGGTTGATTCCATAACATTCCATTCCATTCCATTCCATTCTATTCCATTCCATTCCATTCCATTCGTGTTGACTCCATTCCATTACATTCCATCCCATTCCATTCCATTCTATTCCTTTACATTCCATTCGGGTTGATTGCATTTCATTCCAATCCATTCCATTCCATTCCATTCAGGTTGATTGCATTCCATTCCATTTCATTCCATTCCATTCCAGTTGATTCCATTCCATTCCATTCCATTCCATTCCATTCCATTCCGGTTGATTCCATTCCATTCCATTCCATTCCATTCCGGTTGATTCCATTCCACTCCATTCCATTCCATTCCATTCCGTTCCATTCCATTCCATTCCATTCGGGTTGATTCCATTCCGTTCCATTCCATTCCATTCCATTCCATTCGGGATGATTCCTTTTCATTTCATTCCATTCCATTGCATTCCATTCCATTCCATTCGGGTTGATTCCATTCGGTTCCATTACATTACATTACATTACATGCTTTTCGGGATGATTCCATTCCATTCCATTCCATTCGAGTTGATTCCATTCCATTCCATTGCATTCCATTCGAGTTGATTCCATTCCATTCCATTCCATTCCATTCCATTGTATTCCATTCGATTTCATTCCATTCCATTCCATTCGGGTTGTTTCCATTCCATTCCGTTTCATTCCATTCCATTCCATTCCATTACATTCGTGTTGATTGCATTCCATTCCATTCCATTCCATTACATTCCGTGCCATTCTGGATGATTCCATTCCTTTCCATTCCATTCCATTCCATTCTATTCCATTCGAGTTGATTCCACTCCATTCCATTCCATCACATTCCATTCGGGTTGATTCCATTCCGTTCCATTCCGTTCCATTCCACTCCATTCAATTCAATTCCATTCCATTAACTTCCATTCGGGTTGATTCCATTCAATTTCATTCTATTCCTTTGCATTGCCTTCTATTCCATTCTGGTTGATTCCATTCCATTGCATTCCATTCCATTACATTCCATGAAATTCGGGATGATTCCTTTACATTCCATTCCATTCCATTCTATTCCATTCGATTTGATTCCATTCCATTCCATTCCATTCCATTCTGGTTGATTCCATTCCATTCCATTCCATTCCATTCCATTCCATTCCAATCGGGTTGATTCCATTCCATTCCATTCCATTCAGGTTGATTGCATTCCATTCCATTCCTTTCCATTCCATTCCAGTTGATTCCATTCCATTCCATTCCATTCCATTCCATTCCGGTTGATTCCATTCCATTCCATTCCATTCCATTCCATTCCGGTTGATTCCATTCCATTCCATTCCATTCCATTCCATTCCATTCCATTCGGGTTGATTCCATTCCATTCCATTCCATTCCATTCCATTCCATTCCATTCCCTTCGGGATGATTCCATTCCATTTCATTCCATTCCATTGCTTTCCATTCCATTCCATTTGGGTTGATTCCATTCCATTCCATTCCATTCCATGCCATTCGGGATGACTCCATTCCATTCGATTCCATTCCATTACATTCGAGTTGATTCAATTCTGTTCCATTCCATTCCATTCCCATCCATTCGGGTTGATTCCATTACGTTCCATTCCATTCCATTCCATTCCGTTCCATTCCATTCCATTCCATTCCATTCGTGTTGATTCCATGACATTTCATTCCATTCCATTGCATTCCATTCCATTCCAATCGGGTTGATTCCATTCCATTCCATTCCATTCAGGTTGATTGCATTCCATTCCATTTCATTCCATTCCATTCCAGTTGATTCCATTCCATTCCATTCCATTCCATTCCATTCCGGTTGATTCCATTCCATTCCATTCCATTCCATTCCGGTTGATTCCATTCCACTCCATTCCATTCCATTCCATTCCGTTCCATTCCATTCCATTCCATTCGTGTTGATTCCATTCCGTTCCATTCCATTCCATTCCATTCCATTCGGGATGATTCCTTTCCATTTCATTCCATTCCATTGCATTCCATTCCATTCCATTCGGGTTGATTCCATTCGGTTCCATTACATTACATTACATTACATGCTTTTCGGGATGATTCCATTCCATTCCATTCCATTCGAGTTGATTGCATTCCATTCCATTGCATTCCATTCGAGTTGATTCCATTCCATTCCATTCCATTCCATTCCATTGTATTCCATTCGATTTCATTCCATTCCATTCCATTCGGGTTGTTTCCATTCCATTCCGTTTCATTCCATTCCATTCCATTCCATTACATTCGTGTTGATTGCATTCCATTCCATTACATTCCATTACATTCCGTGCCATTCTGGATGATTCCATTCCTTTCCATTCCATTCCATTCCATTCTATTCCATTCGAGTTGATTCCACTCCATTCCATTCCATTCCATTCCATTCGGGTTGTTTCCATTCCATTCCGTTTCATTCCATTCCATTCCATTCCATTACATTCGTGTTGATTGCATTCCATTCCATTCCATTCCATTACATTCCGTGCCATTCTGGATGATTCCATTCCTTTCCATTCCATTCCATTCCATTCTATTCCATTCGAGTTGATTCCACTCCATTCCATTCCATTCCATTCCATTCGGGTTGATTCCATTCCGTTCCATTCCGTTCCATTCCACTCCATTCAATTCAATTCCATTCCATTAACTTCCATTCAGGTTGATTCCATTCAATTTCATTCTATTCCTTTGCATTGCCTTCTATTCCATTCTGGTTGATTCCATTCCATTGCATTCCATTCCATTACATTCCATGAAATTCGGGATGATTCCTTTACATTCCATTCCATTCCATTCTATTCCATTCGATTTGATTCCATTCCATTCCATTCCATTCCATTCTGGTTGATTCCATTCCATTCCATTCCATTCCATTCCATTCCATTCCAATCGGGTTGATTCCATTCCATTCCATTCCATTCAGGTTGATTCCATTCCATTCCATTCCTTTCCATTCCATTCCAGTTGATTCCATTCCATTCCATTCCATTCCATTCCATTCCGGTTGATTCCATTCCATTCCATTCCATTCCATTCCATTCCATTCCATTCGGGATGATTCCATTCCATTTCATTCCATTCCATTGCATTCCATTCCATTCCATTCGGGTTGATTCCATTCGATTCCATTACATTACATTACATTACATGCTTTTCGGGATGATTCCATTCCATTCCATTCCATTCCATTCCATTCGAGTTGATTCCATTCCATTCCATTGCATTCCATTCGAGTTGATTCCATTCCATTCCATTCCATTGTATTCCATTCGATTTCATTCCATTCCATTCCATTCGGGTTGTTTCCATTCCATTCCGTTTCATTCCATTCCATTCCATTCCATTACATTCCATTCCATTCGGGTTGATTCCATTCCATTCCATTCCATTCCATTCCATTCCATTCCATTCCATTCCATTCCATTCGGGATGATTCCATTCCATTTCATTCCATTCCATTGCATTCCATTCCATTCCATTCGGGTTGATTCCATTCGATTCCATTACATTACATTACATTACATGCTTTTCGGGATGATTCCATTCCATTCCATTCCATTCCATTCCATTCCATTCCATTCCATTCCATTCCATTCGGGTTGATTCCATTCCATTCCATTCCATTCCATTCCATTCCATTCCATTCCATTCCATTCCATTCGGGATGATTCCATTCCATTTCATTCCATTCCATTGCATTCCATTCCATTCCATTCGGGTTGATTCCATTCGATTCCATTACATTACATTACATTACATGCTTTTCGGGATGATTCCATTCCATTCCATTCCATTCCATTCCATTCGAGTTGATTCCATTCCATTCCATTGCATTCCATTCGAGTTGATTCCATTCCATTCCATTCCATTGTATTCCATTCGATTTCATTCCATTCCATTCCATTCGGGTTGTTTACATTCCATTCCGTTTCATTCCATTCCATTCCATTCCATTACATTCGTGTTGATTGCATTCCATTCCATTCCATTACATTACATTCCGTGCCATTCTGGATGATTCCATTCCTTTCCATTCCATTCCATTCCATTCTATTCCATTCGAGTTGATTCCACTCCATTCCATTCCATTCCATTCCATTCGGGTTGATTCCATTCCGTTCCATTCCGTTCCATTCCATTCCATTCAATTCAATTCCATTCCATTCCCTTCCATTCGGGTTGATTCCATTCAATTTCATTCTATTGCATTGCCTTGCCTTCCATTCCATTCTGGTTGATTCCATTCCATTGCATTCCATTCCATTACATTCCATGAAATTCGGGATGATTCCTTTACATTCCATTCCATTCCATTCCATTCCATTCGATTTGATTTCATTCCATTCCATTCCATTCCATTCCACTGGGGTTGATTCCATTCCATTCCCTTCCATTCTGGTTGATTCCATTCCATTCCATTCCATTCCATTCCATTCCATTCCATTCCATTCCAATCGGGGTGATTCAATTCCTTTCCTTTCCATTCCATTCCATTCCATTCAACTCCATTCCATTCCCTTCCATTTGGGTTAATTCCATTCAATTTCATTCTATTCCATTGCATTCCCTTCCATTCCATTCTGGTTGATTCCATTCCATTGCATTCCATTCCATTACATTCCATGCCATTCGGGATGATTCCTTTCCATTCCATTCCATTCCATTCCATTCCATTTGATTCCATTCCACTCCATTCCATTCCATTCCATTTTATTCCATTCGATTTCTTTCCATTCCATTTTATTCGGGATGGTTCCATTCCATTCAGTTTCATTCCATTCCATTCCATTCCGTGACATTCGGCTTGATTCCATTCCATTCCATTCCATTCCTTTCGGGTTGATTCCATTCCATTCCATTGCATTCCATTTCATTCCATTCTGGTTGATTCCATTCCATTCCATTCCATTCCATTCCATTCCATTCCATTCCATTCCATTCCATTCGTGTTGATTCCATTCCATTCCACTCCATTCCATTCCATTCCATTCCATTCCATTCCATTCGGTTTGATTACATACCATTCCATTCCATTACGTTCCATTCCATTGGGGTTGATTCTTTTCCATTTCATTCCATTCCATTCCATTCCATTCCATTCTGGTTCATTCCATTCGGGTTGATTCTTTTCCATTTCATTCCATTCCATTCCATTCCATTAAATTCTGGTTAATTCCGTTCCATTCAATTCCATTCCATTCCATTCACGTTGATTCATTCCATTCCATTCCATTCCATTCCTTTTCATTCGGGTTGTTTGCATTCAATTCTTTCCGTTCCATTCCATTCCATTCCTTTCCATTCCATTCCATTCGTGTTGATTCCATTCCATTCCATTCCATCCCATTCCATTCGGGTGGATTCCATTCGTTTTCATTCCATTCCAATATACTCGGGTGGATTCTATTCCATTCCATTCCATTCCATTCCATTCCATTCGGGTTGATTCCATTCCATTCCATTCCATTCCATTCCATTCCATTCCATTCCATTCCGGTTGATTCCATTCCACCCCATTCCATTCCATTCCATTCCATTCCATTCCATTCCATTCCATTCCATTCCATTCGGGTTGATTCCATTCCGTTCCATTCCATTCCATTCCATTCCATTCCATTCGGGATGATTCCATTCCATTTCATTCCATTCCATTGCATTCCATTCCATTCCATTCGTGTTGATTCCATTCCATTCCATTCCATTGGGTTGATTCCATTCCATTCCATTCCATTCCATTCCTTTCGGGTTGATTCCATACCATTCCATTCCATTCCATTACATGACATTACATTCGGTTTGATTACATACCATTCCATTCCATTGCGTTCCATTCCATTCTGGTTGATTCTTTTCCGTTTCATTCCATTCCATTCCATTCCATTCCATTCTGGTTCATTCCATTCGAGTTGATTCTTTTCCATTTCATTCCATTCCATTCCATTCCGTTAAATTCTGGTTAACTCCGTTCCATTCAATTCCATTGATTCCATTCACGTTGATTCCATTCCATTCGATTCCATTCCATTCGGGTTGTTTGCATTCCATTCCATTCCGTTCCATTCCATTCCATTCCTTTCCATTCCATTCCATTCATGTTGATTCCATTCCATTCCATTCCATCCCATTCCATTCCATTCCATTCGGGTGGATTCCATTCGTTTTCATTCCATTCCAATACATTCGGGTTGATTCTATTCCATTCCATTCCGTTCCATTCCATTCCACTCCATTCGGGTTGATTCCATTCCATTCCATTCCATTCCATTCCATTCCATTCCATTCCATTCCGGTTGATTCCATTCCACTCCATTCCATTCCACTCCATTCCATTCGATTCCATTCGGGTTGATTCCATTCCGTTCCATTCCATTCCATTCCATTCCACTCCATTCCATTCCATTCGGGATGATTCCATTCCATTTCATTCCATTCCATTGCATTCCATTCCATTCCATCCGGGTTGATTCCATTCCATTCCATTCCATTACATTACATTACATGCTTTTCGGGATGATTCCATTCCATTCCATTCCATTCCATTCCATTCGAGTTGATTCCATTCCATTCCATTGCATTCCATTCGAGTTGATTCCACTCCATTCCATTCCATTCCATTCCATTTGGGTTGATTCCATTCCGTTCCATTCCATTCCATTGCATTCCATTCCATTCCATTCGGGTTGATTCCATTCCATTCCATTCCATTCCATTACATTCCATGCCATTCGGGATGATTCCATTCCATTCGATTCCATTCCATTACATTCGAGTTGATTCCATTCCGTTCCTTTCCATTCCATTCCATTCCATTCGTGTTGATTCCATGCCATTTCATTCCATTCCATTGCATTCCATTCCATTCCAATCGGGTTGATTCCATTCCATTCCATTCCATTCATGTTGATTGCATTCCATTCCATTCCATTCCATTGCATTCCATTCCATTCCATTCCAGTTGATTCCATTCCATTCCATTCCATTGCATTCCATTCCGGTTGATTCCATTCCATTATATTCCATTCCATTCCGGTTGATTCCATTCCATTTTATTCCATTCCATTCCGGTTGATTCCTTTCCATTTTATTCCATTCCATTCCGTTTGATTCCATTCCATTCGATTCCATTCCATTCTATTCCATTCGGGTTGATTCCATTCCATTCCATTCCATTCCATTCCATTCCATTCCATTCCATTCCGGTTGATTCCATACCATTCCATTCCATTCCATTCTATTCCATTCCATTCCATTCCATTCGGGTTGACTCCATTCCATTCCATTCCATCCCATTCCATTCCATTCTATTCCTTTACATTCCATTCGGGTTGATTGCATTTCATTCCAATCCATTCCATTCCATTCCATTCAGGTTGATTGCATTCCATTCCATTCCATTCCAATCTATTCCATTCGAGTTGATTCCGTTCAATTCCATTCCATTCCATTCCATTCCATTCCACTCCATTCCATTCGGGTTGATTCCATTCCATTCCATTCCATTCAATTCCTTTCCATTCCATTGCATTCCATTCGGGTTGATTCCATACCATTCCATTTCATTCCATTCCATTCCATTCCATTCCGGTTGACTCCATTCCATTCCATTCCATCACATTCCATTCCATTCCATTCCATTCCATCCCATTCCATTCCATTCCATTCCATTACATTACATTCGGGTTGATTCTATTCCATTCCATTCCATTCGGGTTTATTCTGTTCCATTCCATTCCATTCCATTCGGTATGTTTCCATTCCACTCCATTCCATTCAATTCCATTCCATTCCATTCCTTTCGGGTTGATTCCACTCCATTCCATTCCATTCCATTCCAGTCTTGTTTATTCCATTCCATTCCATTCCTTTCCATTGCATTCCATTCCATTCCATTCCATTCGGGTTGATTCCTTTCCATTCTATTCCATCCCATTCCATTCGGGTTGATTCCATTCCATTCCATTCCATCCCATTCCATTCCATTCCATTCGCGTGGATTTCATTCCATTTCATACCATTCCATTACATTGGGGTTGATTCTATTCCATTCCATTCCATTCCATTCCATTCCATTCCATTCCATTCCATTCCATTCCATTCCATTCCATTCGGGTTGATTCCATTCCATTCCATTCCATTGTGGTTGATTCCATTCCATTCCATTCCATTCCATTCCATTCCATTCCATTCCATTCGGGTTGATTCCATTCCTTTCCATTCCATTCCATTCCATTCCATTCCATTCCATTCCATTCCCTACCATTCGGGTTGATTCCATTCAATTTCATTCTAATCCATTGCATTGCCTTCCATTCCATTCTGGTTGATTCCATTCCATTGCATTCCATTCCATTACATTCCATGAATTTCGGGATTATTCCTTTACATTCCATTCCATTCCATTCGATTTGATTCCATTCCATTCCATTCCATTCCATTCCATTCCATTCCATTCCACTCGGGTTGATTCCATTCCATTCCATTCCATTCCTTTCGGGTTGATTCCATTCCATTCCATTGCATTCCATTTCATTCCATTCTGGTTGATTCCACTCCATTCCATTCCATTCCATTCCATTCCATTCCATTCCATTCGTGTTGATTCCATTCCATTCCATTCCATTCCATTCCATTCCATTCCATTCCATTCCATTCCATTCCATTCCATTCGTGTTGATTCCATTCCATTCAATTCCATTCGGTTTGACTCCATTCCATTCCATTCCGTCTGGTTGATTCCATTCCATTCCATTCCATTCCTTTCCATTCCATTTAGGTTGATTCCATTCCATTCCATTCCTTTCCTGTTGATTCCATTCCATTCAATTCCATTCCATTCCATTCCATTCCATTCAATTCGGGTTTATTCCATTCCATTCCATTCCATTGGTGTTGATTCCATACCATTCCATTCCATTCCATTACATTACATTACATTCGGTTTGATTACATACCATTCCATTCCTTAACGTTGCATTCCATTGGGGTTGATTCTTTTCCATTTCATTCCATTCCATTCCATTCTGGTTCATTCCATTCGGGTTGATTCTTTTCCATTTCATTCCATTCCATTCCATTCCATTAAATTCTGGTTAATTCCGTTCCATTCAATTCCATTCCATTCCATTCACCTTGATTCCATTCCATTCCATTCCATTCCATTCCATTCCATTCCATTCCAATTCATTCGGGTTGTTTGCATTCCCTTCCATTCCGTTCCATTCCATTCCATTCCTTTCCATTCCATTCCATTCGTGTTGATTCCATTCCATTCCATTTCATCCCATTCCATTCCATTCCATTCGGGTGGATTCCATTCGTTTTCATTCCATTCCAATACACTCGGGTGGATTCTATTCCATTCCATTCCATTCCATTCCATTCCATTCCATTCCATTCCATTCGGGTTGATTCCATTCCATTCCATTCCATTCCATTCCATTCCATTCCATTCCATTCCATTCCATTCCGGTTGATTCCATTCCACTCCATTCCATTCCATTCCATTCCATTCGGGTTGATTCCATTCCGTTCCATTCCATTCCATTCGGGATGATTCCATTCCATTTCATTCCATTCCATTGCATTCCATTCCATTCCATTCGTGTTGATTCCATTCCATTCCATTCCATTGGGTTGATTCCATTCCATTCCATTCCATTACATTACATTACATGCTTTTCGGGATGATTCCATTCCATTCCATTCCATTCCATTCGAGTTGATTCCATTCCATTCAATTGCATTCCATTCGAGTTGATTCCACTCCATTCCATTCCATTCCATTCCATTTGGGTTGATTCCATTTCGTTCCATTCCATTCCATTGCATTCCATTCCATTCCATTCGGGTTGATTCCATTCCATTCCATTCCATTCCATTACATTCCATGCCATTCGGGATGATTCCATTCCATTCGATTCCATTCCATTACATTCGAGTTGATTCCATTCCGTTCGTTTCCATTCCATTCCATTCCATTCGTGTTGATTCCATGCCATTTCATTCCATTCCATTGCATTCCATTCCATTCCAATCGGGTTGATTCCATTCCATTCCATTCCATTCAGGTTGATTGCATTCCATTCCATTCCATTCCATTCCATTCCATTCCATTCCATTCCAGTTGATTCCATTCCATTCCATTCCATTCTATTCCATTCCGGTTGATTCCATTCCATTATATTCCATTCCATTCCGGTTGATTCCATTCCATTTTATTCCATTCCATTCCGGTTGATTCCTTTGCATTTTATTCCATTCCATTCCGTTTGATTCCATTCCATTCGATTCCATTCCATTCCATTCCATTCGGGTTGATTCCATTCCATTCCATTCCATTCCATTCCATTCCGGTTGATTCCATACCATTCCATTCCATTCCATTCCATTCTATTCCATTCCATTCCATTCCATTCGGGTTGACTCCATTCCATTCCATTCCATCCCATTCCTTTCCATTCTATTCCTTTACATTCCATTCGGGTTGATTGCATTTCATTCCAATCCATTCCATTCCATTCCATTCAGGTTGATTGCATTCCATTCCATTCCATTCCAATCTATTCCATTCGGGTTGATTCCGTTCAATTCCATTCCATTCCATTCCATTCCAATTCTTTCCATTCCCTGCCATTCTGGATGATTCCATTCCATTCCATTCCATTCCATTCCATTCCATTCCGGTTGATTCCATTCCATTCCATTCCATTCCATTCCGGTTGATTCCATTCCACTCCATTCCATTCCATTCCATTCCGTTCCATTCCATTCCATTCCATTCGGGTTGATTCCATTCCGTTCCATTCCATTCCATTCCATTCCATTCGGGATGATTCCTTTCCATTTCATTCCATTCCATTGCATTCCATTCCATTCCATTCGGGTTGATTCCATTCGGTTCCATTACATTACATTACATTACATGCTTTTCGGGATGATTCCATTCCATTCCATTCCATTCGAGTTGATTCCATTCCATTCCATTGCATTCCATTCGAGTTGATTCCATTCGATTCCATTCCATTCCATTCCATTGTATTCCATTCGATTTCATTCCATTCCATTCCATTCGGGTTGTTTCCATTCCATTCCGTTTCATTCCATTCCATTCCATTACATTACATTCGTGTTGATTGCATTCCATTCCATTCCATTCCATTACATTCCGTGCCATTCTGGATGATTCCATTCCTTTCCATTCCATTCCATTCCATTCTACTCCCTTCGAGTTGATTCCACTCCATTCCATTCCATTCCATTCCATTCGGGTTGATTCCATTCCGTTCCATTCCGTTCCATTCCACTCCATTCAATTCAATTCCATTCCATTAACTTCCATTCGGGTTGATTCCATTCAATTTCATTCTATTCCTTTGCATTGCCTTCTATTCCATTCTGGTTGATTCCATTCCATTGCATTCCATTCCATTACATTCCATGAAATTCGGGATGATTCCTTTACATTCCATTCCATTCCATTCTATTCCATTCGATTTGATTCCATTCCATTCCATTCCATTCCATTCTGGTTGATTCCATTCCATTCCATTCCATTCCATTCCATTCCATTCCATTCCAATCGGGTTGATTCCATTCCATTCCATTCCATTCAGGTTGATTGCATTCCATTCCATTCCTTTCCATTCCATTCCAGTTGATTCCATTCCATTCCATTCCATTCCATTCCATTCCGGTTGATTCCATTCCATTCCATTCCATTCCATTCCATTCCGGTTGATTCCATTCCATTCCATTCCATTCCATTCCATTCCATTCCATTCCATTCGGGTTGATTCCATTCCATTCCATTCCATTCCATTCCATTCCATTCCATTCCCTTCGGGATGATTCCATTCTATTTCATTCCATTCCATTGCTTTCCATTCCATTCCATTTGGGTTGATTCCATTTCATTCCATTCCATTCCATGCCATTCGGGATGACTCCATTCCATTCGATTCCATTCCATTACATTCGAGTTGATTCAATTCTGTTCCATTCCATTCCATTCCCATCCATTCGGGTTGATTCCATTACGTTCCATTCCATTCCATTCCATTCCGTTCCATTCCATTCCATTCCATTCCATTCGTGTTGATTCCATGACATTTCATTCCATTCCATTGCATTCCATTCCATTCCAATCGGGTTGATTCCATTCCATTCCATTCCATTCAGGTTGATTGCATTCCATTCCATTTCATTCCATTCCATTCCAGTTGATTCCATTCCATTCCATTCCATTCCATTCCATTCCGGTTGATTCCATTCCATTCCATTCCATTCCATTCCGGTTGATTCCATTCCACTCCATTCCATTCCATTCCATTCCGTTCCATTCCATTCCATTCCATTCGTGTTGATTCCATTCCGTTCCATTCCATTCCATTCCATTCCATTCGGGATGATTCCTTTCCATTTCATTCCATTCCATTGCATTCCATTCCATTCCATTCGGGTTGATTCCATTCGGTTCCATTACATTACATTACATTACATGCTTTTCGGGATGATTCCATTCCATTCCATTCCATTCGAGTTGATTGCATTCCATTCCATTGCATTCCATTCGAGTTGATTCCATTCCATTCCATTCCATTCCATTCCATTCCATTGTATTCCATTCGATTTCATTCCATTCCATTCCATTCGGGTTGTTTCCATTCCATTCCGTTTCATTCCATTCCATTCCATTCCATTACATTCGTGTTGATTGCATTCCATTCCATTACATTCCATTACATTCCGTGCCATTCTGGATGATTCCATTCCTTTCCATTCCATTCCATTCCATTCTATTCCATTCGAGTTGATTCCACTCCATTCCATTCCATTCCATTCCATTCGGGTTGATTCCATTCCGTTCCATTCCGTTCCATTCCACTCCATTCAATTCAACTCCATTCCATTAACTTCCATTCGGGTTGATTCCATTCAATTTCATTCTATTCCTTTGCATTGCCTTCTATTCCATTCTGGTTGATTCCATTCCATTGCATTCCATTCCATTACATTCCATGAAATTCGGGATGATTCCTTTACATTCCATTCCATTCCATTCTATTCCATTCGATTTGATTCCATTCCATTCCATTCCATTCCATTCTGGTTGATTCCATTCCATTCCATTCCATTCCATTCCATTCCATTCCAATCGGGTTGATTCCATTCCATTCCATTCCATTCAGGTTGATTGCATTCCATTCCATTCCTTTCCATTCCATTCCAGTTGATTCCATTCCATTCCATTCCATTCCATTCCATTCCGGTTGATTCCATTCCATTCCATTCCATTCCATTCCATTCCATTCCATTCCATTCCATTCGGGATGATTCCATTCCATTTCATTCCATTCCATTGCATTCCATTCCATTCCATTCGGGTTGATTCCATTCGATTCCATTACATTACATTACATGCTTTTCGGGATGATTCCATTCCATTCCATTCCATTCCATTCCATTCGAGTTGATTCCATTCCATTCCATTGCATTCCATTCGAGTTGATTCCATTCCATTCCATTCCATTGTATTCCATTCGATTTCATTCCATTCCATTCCATTCGGGTTGTTTCCATTCCATTCCGTTTCATTCCATTCCATTCCATTCCATTACATTCCATTCCATTCGGGTTGATTCCATTCCATTCCATTCCATTCCATTCCATTCCATTCCATTCCATTCCATTCGGGATGATTCCATTCCATTTCATTCCATTCCATTGCATTCCATTCCATTCCATTCGGGTTGATTCCATTCGATTCCATTACATTACATTACATTACATGCTTTTCGGGATGATTCCATTCCATTCCATTCCATTCCATTCCATTCCATTCCATTCCATTCGGGTTGATTCCATTCCATTCCATTCCATTCCATTCCATTCCATTCCATTCCATTCCATTCGGGATGATTCCATTCCATTTCATTCCATTCCATTGCATTCCATTCCATTCCATTCGGGTTGATTCCATTCGATTCCATTACATTACATTACATTACATGCTTTTCGGGATGATTCCATTCCATTCCATTCCATTCCATTCCATTCGAGTTGATTCCATTCCATTCCATTGCATTCCATTCGAGTTGATTCCATTCCATTCCATTCCATTGTATTCCATTCGATTTCATTCCATTCCATTCCATTCGGGTTGTTTCCATTCCATTCCGTTTCATTCCATTCCATTCCATTCCATTACATTCGTGTTGATTGCATTCCATTCCATTCCATTACATTACATTCCGTGCCATTCTGGATGATTCCATTCCTTTCCATTCCATTCCATTCCATTCTATTCCATTCGAGTTGATTCCACTCCATTCCATTCCATTCCATTCCATTCGGGTTGATTCCATTCCGTTCCATTCCGTTCCATTCCATTCCATTCAATTCAATTCCATTCCATTCCCTTCCATTCGGGTTGATTCCATTCAATTTCATTCTATTGCATTGCCTTGCCTTCCATTCCATTCTGGTGGATTCCATACCATTGCATTCCATTCCATTACATTCCATGAAATTCGGGATGATTCCTTTACATTCCATTCCATTCCATTCCATTCCATTCGATTTGATTTCATTCCATTCCATTCCATTCCATTCCAATGGGGTTGATTCCATTCCATTCCCTTCCATTCTGGTTGATTCCATTCCATTCCATTCCATTCCATTCCATTCCATTCCATTCCATTCCAATCGGGTTGATTCAATTCCTTTCCTTTCCATTCCATTCCATTCCATTCAACTCCATTCCATTCCCTTCCATTTGGGTTAATTCCATTCAATTTCATTCTATTCCATTGCATTCCCTTCCATTCCATTCTGGTTGATTCCATTCCATTGCATTCCATTCCATTACATTCCATGCCATTCGGGATGATTCCTTTCCATTCCATTCCATTCCGTTCCATTCCATTTGATTCCATTCCACTCCATTCCATTCCATTCCATTTTATTCCATTCGATTTCTTTCCATTCCATTTTATTCGGGATGGTTCCATTCCATTCAGTTTCATTCCATTCCATTCCATTCCGTGACATTCGGCTTGATTCCATTCCATTCCATTCCATTCCTTTCGGGTTGATTCCATTCCATTCCATTGCATTCCATTTCATTCCATTCTGGTTGATTCCATTCCATTCCATTCCATTCCATTCCATTCCATTCCATTCCATTCCATTCGTGTTGATTCCATTCCATTCCATTCCATTCCATTCCATTCCATTCCATTCCATTCGGTTTGATTACATACCATTCCATTCCATTACGTTCCATTCCATTGGGGTTGATTCTTTTCCATTTCATTCCATTCCATTCCATTCCATTCCATTCTGGTTCATTCCATTCGGGTTGATTCTTTTCCATTTCATTCCATTCCATTCCATTCCATTAAATTCTGGTTAATTCCGTTCCATTCAATTCCATTCCATTCCATTCACGTTGATTCATTCCATTCCATTCCATTCCATTCCTTTTCATTCGGGTTGTTTGCATTCAATTCTTTCCGTTCCATTTCATTCCATTCCTTTCCATTCCATTCCATTCGTGTTGATTCCATTCCATTCCATTCCATCCCATTCCATTCGGGTGGATTCCATTCGTTTTCATTCCATTCCAATATACTCGGGTGGATTCTATTCCATTCCATTCCATTCCATTCCATTCCATTCGGGTTGATTCCATTCCATTCCATTCCATTCCATTCCATTCCATTCCATTCCGGTTGATTCCATTCCACCCCATTCCATTCCATTCCATTCCATTCCATTCCATTCCATTCCATTCCATTCGGGTTGATTCCATTCCGTTCCATTCCATTCCATTCCATTCCATTCCATTCGGGATGATTCCATTCCATTTCATTCCATTCCATTGCATTCCATTCCATTCCATTCGTGTTGATTCCATTCCATTCCATTCCATTGGGTTGATTCCATTCCATTCCATTCCATTCCATTCCTTTCGGGTTGATTCCATACCATTCCATTCCATTCCATTACATGACATTACATTCGGTTTGATTACATACCATTCCATTCCATTGCGTTCCATTCCATTCTGGTTGATTCTTTTCCGTTTCATTCCATTCCATTCCATTCCATTCCATTCTGGTTCATTCCATTCGAGTTGATTCTTTTCCATTTCATTCCATTCCATTCCATTCCGTTAAATTCTGGTTAACTCCGTTCCATTCAATTCCATTGATTCCATTCACGTTGATTTCATTCCATTCGATTCCATTCCATTCGGGTTGTTTGCATTCCATTCCATTCCGTTCCATTCCATTCCATTCCTTTCCATTCCATTCCATTCATGTTGATTCCATTCCATTCCATTCCATCCCATTCCATTCCATTCCATTCGGGTGGATTCCATTCGTTTTCATTCCATTCCAATACATTCGGGTTGATTCTATTCCATTCCATTCCATTCCATTCCATTCCACTCCATTCGGGTTGATTCCATTCCATTCCATTCCATTCCATTCCATTCCATTCCATTCCATTCCATTCCGGTTGATTCCATTCCACTCCATTCCATTCCACTCCATTCCATTCGATTCCATTCGGGTTGATTCCATTCCGTTCCATTCCATTCCATTCCATTCCACTCCATTCCATTCCACTCCATTCCATTCCATTCGGGATGATTCCATTCCATTTCATTCCATTACATTGCATTCCATTCCATTCCATCCGGGTTGATTCCATTCCATTCCATTCCATTGGTGTTGATTCCATTCCATTCCATTACATTCCATTCCTTTCGGGTTGATTCCATACCATTCCATTCCATTCCATTACATTACATTACATTCGGTTTGATTACATACCATTCCATTCCTTAACGTTGCATTCCATTGGGGTTGATTCTTTTCCATTTCATTCCATTCCATTCCATTCTGGTTCATTCCATTCGGGTTGATTCTTTTCCATTTCATTCCATTCCATTCCATTCCATTAAATTCTGGTTAATTCCGTTCCATTCAATTCCATTCCATTCCATTCACCTTGATTCCATTCCATTCCATTCCATTCCATTCCATTCCATTCCATTCCATTTCATTCGGGTTGTTTGCATTCCCTTCCATTCCGTTCCATTCCATTCCATTCCTTTCCATTCCATTCCATTCGTGTTGATTCCATTCCATTCCATTTCATCCCATTCCATTCCATTCCATTCGGGTGGATTCCATTCGTTTTCATTCCATTCCAATACACTCGGGTGGATTCTATTCCATTCCATTCCATTCCATTCCATTCCATTCCATTCCATTCGGGTTGATATCATTCCATTCCATTCCATTCCATTCCATTCCATTCCATTCCATTCCATTCCATTCCGGTTGATTCCATTCCACTCCATTCCATTCCATTCCATTCCATTCGGGTTGATTCCATTCCGTTCCATTCCATTCCATTCCATTCCATTCCATTCCATTCCATTCGGGATGATTCCATTCCATTTCATTCCATTCCATTGCATTCCATTCCATTCCATTCGTGTTGATTCCATTCCATTCCATTCCATTGGGTTGATTCCATTCCATTCCATTCCATTACATTACATTACATGCTTTTCGGGATGATTCCATTCCATTCCATTCCATTCCATTCGAGTTGATTCCATTCCATTCAATTGCATTCCATTCGAGTTGATTCCACTCCATTCCATTCCATTCCATTCCATTTGGGTTGATTCCATTTCGTTCCATTCCATTCCATTGCATTCCATTCCATTCCATTCGGGTTGATTCCATTCCATTCCATTCCATTCCATTACATTCCATGCCATTCGGGATGATTCCATTCCATTCGATTCCATTCCATTACATTCGAGTTGAATCCATTCCGTTCGTTTCCATTCCATTCCATTCCATTCGTGTTGATTCCATGCCATTTCATTCCATTCCATTGCATTCCATTCCATTCCAATCGGGTTGATTCCATTCCATTCCATTCCATTCAGGTTGATTGCATTCCATTCCATTCCATTCCATTCCATTCCATTCCATTCCATTCCATTCCAGTTGATTCCATTCCATTCCATTCCATTCTATTCCATTCCGGTTGATTCCATTCCATTATATTCCATTCCATTCCTGTTGATTCCATTCCATTTTATTCCATTCCATTCCGGTTGATTCCTTTCCATTTTATTCCATTCCATTCCGTTTGATTCCATTCCATTCGATTCCATTCCATTCCATTCCATTCGGATTGATTCCATTCCATTCCATTCCATTCCATTCCATTCCGGTTGATTCCATACCATTCCATTCCATTCCATTCCATTCTATTCCATTCCATTCTATTCCATTCGGGTTGACTCCATTCCATTCCATTCCATCCCATTCCTTTCCATTCTATTCCTTTACATTCCATTCGGGTTGATTGCATTTCATTCCAATCCATTCCATTCCATTCCATTCAGGTTGATTGCATTCCATTCCATTCCATTCCAATCTATTCCATTCGGGTTGATTCCGTTCAATTCCATTCCATTCCATTCCATTCCAATTCTTTCCATTCCATTCCATTCGGGTTGATTCCATTCCATTCCATTCCATTCAATTCCATTCCATTCCATTGCATTCCATTCGGGTTGATTCCATACCATTCCATTTCATTCCATTCCATTCCATTCCATTCCGATTGACTCCATTCCATTCCATTCCATCACATTCCATTCCATTCCATTCCATTCCATCCCATTCCATTCCATTCCATTCCATTCCATTCCATTACATTCGGGTTGATTCTATTCCATTCCATTCCATTCGGGTTTATTCTGTTCCATTCCATTCCATTCCATTCGGTATGTTTCCATTCCACTCCATTCCATTCAATTCCATTCCATTCCATTCCTTTCGGGTTGATTCCACTCCATTCCATTCCATTCCATTCCAGTCTTGTTGATTCCATTCCATTCCATTCCTTTCCATTCCATTCCATTCCATTCCATTCGGGTTGATTCCTTTCCATTCTATTCCATCCCATTCCATTTGGGTTGATTCCATTCCATTCCATTCCATCCCATTCCATTCCATTCCATTCGCGTGGATTTCATTCCATTTCATACCATTCCATTACATTGGGGTTGATTCTATTCCATTCCATTCCATTCCATTCCATTCCATTCCATTCCATTCCATTCCATTCGGGTTGATTCCATTCCATTCCATTCCATTCTGGTTGATTCCATTCCATTCCATTCCATTCCATTCCATTCCATTCCATTAGGGTTGATTCCATTCCTTTCCATTGCATTCCATTCCATTCCATTCAATTCCATTCCATTCCCTACCATTCGGGTTGATTCCATTCAATTTCATTCTAATCCATTGCATTGCCTTCCATTCCATTCTGGTTGATTCCATTCCATTGCATTCCATTCCATTACATTCCATGAATTTCGGGATTATTCCTTTACATTCCATTCCATTCCATTCGATTTGATTCCATTCCATTCCATTCCATTCCATTCCATTCCATTCCATTCCACTCGGGTTGATTCCATTCCATTCCATTCCATTCTGGTTGATTCCATTCCACTCCATTCCATTCCATTCCATTCCATTCCATTCCATTCCAATCCAATCGGGTTGATTCCATTCCTTTCCATTCCATTCCATTCCATTCCATTCCATTCCATTCCATTCCATTCGGATTTATTCCGTTCCATTCCATTCCATCCCATTCCATTCCATTCCTTTTGGGTTGATTCCATACCATTCCATTCCATTCCATTACATGACATTCCATTCGGGTTGATTCCATACGATTCCATTCCATTACATTACATTCCATTACATCCCATTCCATTCAGGTTGCTTTTATTCCATTCCATTACTTTCCATTCCATATCATTCCATTCCTTACCATTCAGGTTCATTGCATTCCATTCCATTCCATTCAATTCCATTCGGGTTGATTCCTTTCCATTGCATTCCGTTCTGTGCCATTCCATTCCATTCCATTAAGGTTGATTCCATTCCATTCCATTCAATTTCATTCGGGTTGATTCCATTCCATTCCATTCCATTCCATTCCATTCCATTCCATTCCGTTCGGGTTGATTCCATTCTATTCCATTCCATTCCATTCCATTTCATTCTGGTTGATTCCATTGCATTCCATTCCATTCCATTCCATTCCACTCCACTCCATTCGGATTGATTCCAATCCATTCCATTCCATTCCATTGCAGTCCATTCCATTCCAATCCATTCCTTTCCTTTCCATTCCATTCCATTCTGGATGATTCCATTCCATTCCATTCCATTCCATTCGGTTTGATTCCATTCCATTCCATTCCATTCCATTAAATTGTGGTTCATTCTATTCCATTCCGTTCCCTTCCATTCCATTCCATTCCATTCAGGTTGATTCCATTCCATTCCATTCCGTTCCATTCTATTCCATTCCATTTCATTCTGGTTGATTCCATTCCGTTCCATTCCATTCCATTCCATTCCATTCCATTCGGGTTGATTCCATTCGGTTCCATTACATTACATTACATTACATGCTTTTCGGGATGATTCCATTCCATTCCATTCCATTCGAGTTGATTCCATTCCATTCCATTGCATTCCATTCGAGTTGATTCCATTCCATTCCATTCCATTCCATTCCATTGTATTCCATTCGATTTCATTCCGTTCCATTCCATTCGGGTTGTTTCCATTCCATTCCGTTTCATTCCATTCCATTCCATTCCATTACATTCGTGTTGATTGCATTAAATTCCATTCCATTCCATTACATTCCGTGCCATTCTGGATGATTCCATTCCTTTCCATTCCATTCCATTCCATTCTATTCCATTCGAGTTGATTCCACTCCATTCCATTCCATTCCATTCCATTCGGGTTGATTCCATTCCGTTCCATTCCGTTCCATTCCATTCCATTCAATTCAATTCCATTCCATTAACTTCCATTCGGGTTGATTCCATTCAATTTCATTCTATTCCTTTGCATTGCCTTCCATTCCATTCTGGTTGATTCCATTCCATTGCATTCCATTCCATTACATTCCATGAAATTCGGGATGATTCCTTTACATTCCATTCCATTCCATTCCATTCCATTCGATTTGATTCCATTCCATTCCATTCCATTCCATTCCACTGGGGTTGATTCCATTCCATTCCATTCCATTCTGGTTGATTCCATTCCATTCCATTCCATTCCATTCCATTCCATTCCATTCCAATCGGGTTGATTCCATTCCATTCCATTCCATTCAGGTTGATTGCATTCCATTCCATTCCATTCCATTCCATTCCATTCCAGTTGATTCCATTCCATTCCATTCCATTCCATTCCGGTTGATTCCATTCCATTCCATTCCATTCCATTCCATTCCATTCCGGTTGATTCCATTCCACTCCATTCCATTCCATTCCATTCCATTCCATTCCATGCCATTCGGGTTGATTCCATTCCGTTCCATTCCATTCCATTCCATTCCATTCCATTCCATTCCATTCGGGATGTTTCCATTCCATTTCATTCCATTCCATTGCATTCCATTCCATTCCATTCGGGTTGATTCCATTCGATTCCATTACATTACATTACATTACATGCTTTTCGGGATGATTCCATTCCATTCCATTCCATTCGAGTTGATTCCATTCCATTCCATTGCATTCCATTCGAGTTGTTTCCATTCCATTCCATTCCATTGTATTCCATTCGATTTCATTCCATTCCATTCCATTCGGGTTGTTTCCATTCCATTCCGTTTCATTCCATTCCATTCCATTCCATTACATTCGTGTTGATTGCATTCCATTCCATTCCATTCCATTACATTCCGTGCCATTCTGGAGGATTCCATTCCTTTCCATTCCATTACATTCCATTCTATTCCATTCGAGTTGATTCCACTCCATTCCATTCCATTCCATTCCACTCGGGTTGATTCCATTCCGTTCCATTATGTTCCATTCCATTCCATTCAATTCAATTCCATTCCATTCCCTTCCATTCGGGTTGATTCCATTCAATTTCATTCTATTGCATTGCATTGCCTTCCATTCCATTCTGGTTGATTCCATTCCATTGCATTCCATTCCATTACATTCCATGAAATTCGGGATGATTCCTTTACATTCCATTCCATTCCATTCCATTCCATTCGATTTGATTTCATTCCATTCCATTCCATTCCATTCCACTGGGGTTGATTCCATTCCATTCCATTCCATTCTGGTTGATTCCATTCCATTCCATTCCATTCCATTCCATTCCATTCCATTCCATTCCAATCGGGTTGATTCCATTCCTTTCCTTTCCATTCCATTCCATTCCATTCAATTCCATTCCATTCCCTTCCATTTGGGTTGATTCCATTCAATTTCATTCTATTCCATTGCATTCCCTTCCATTCCATTCTGGTTGATTCCATTCCATTGCATTCCATTCCATTACATTCCATGCCATTCGGGATGATTCCTTTCCATTCCATTCCATTCCATTCGATTTGATTCCATTCCACTCCATTCCATTCCACTCCATTTTATTCCATTCGATTTCTTTCCATTCCATTTTATTCGGGTTGGTTCCATTCCATTCAGTTTCATTCCATTCCATTCCATTCCGTGACATTCGGCTTGATTCCATTCCATTCCATTCCATTCCTTTCGGGTTGATTCCATTCCATTCCATTGCATTCCATTTCATTCCATTCTGGTTGATTCCATTCCATTCCATTCCATTCCATTCGTGTTGATTCCATTCCATTCCATTTCATTCCATTCTGGTTGATTCCATTCCATTCCATTCCATTCCATTCCATTCCATTCCATTCGTGTTGATTCCATTCCATTGCATTCCATTCCATACCATTCCATTCGGGTTGATAACATCCCATTCCATTCCATGCCATTCCATTCCATTCCATTCCAATCCATTCCATTCCATTCCATTCGTGTTGATTCCATTCCATTCAATTCCATTCGGTTTGACTCCATTCCATTCCATTCCATCTGGTTGATTCCATTCCATTCCATTCCATTCCTTTCCATTCCATTTAGGTTGATTCCATTCCATTCTATTCCTTTCCGGTTGATTCCATTCCATTCCATTCCATTCCATTCCATTCCATTCCATTCCATTCCATTCCATTCGGGTTGTTTGCATTCCATTCCATTCCGTTCCATTCCATTCCATTCCTTTCCATTCCATTCCATTCGTGTTGATTCCATTCCATTCCATTCCATCCCATTCCATTCCATTCCATTCGGGTGGATTCCATTCGTTTTCTTTCCATTCCAATACACTCGGGTGGATTCTATTCCATTCCATTCCATTCCATTCCATTCCATTCCATTCCATTCCATTCGGGTTGATTCCTTTCCATTCCATTCCATTCCATTCCATTCCATTCCATTCCATTCCGGTTGATTCCATTCCACTCCATTCCATTCCATTCCATTCCATTCCATTCCATTCCATTCGGGTTGATTCCATTCCGTTCCATTCCATTCCATTCCATTCCATTCCATTCGGGATGATTCCATTCCATTTCATTCCATTCCATTGCATTCCATTCCATTCCATTCGTGTTGATTCCATTCCATTCCATTCCATTGGGTTGATTCCATTCCATTCCATTCCTTTCGGGTTGATTCCATACCATTGCATTCCATTCCATTACATTACATTACATTCAGTTTGATTACATACCATTCCACTCCATTTCGTTCCATTCCATTCTGGTTGATTCTTTTCCGTTTCATTCCATTCCATTCCATTCCATTCCATTCCATTCTGGTTCATTCCATTCGGGTTGATTCTTTTCCATTCCATTCCATTCCATTCCATTCCATTCCATTCCAGTTGATTCCATTCCATTCCATTCCATTCCATTCCATTCCTGTTGATTCCATTCCATTATATTCCATTCCATTCCGGTTGATTCCATTCCATTTTATTCCATTCCATTCCGGTTGATTCCTTTCCATTTTATTCCATTCCATTCCGTTTGATTCCATTCCATTCGATTCCATTCCATTCCATTCCATTCGGGTTGATTCCATTCCATTCCATTCCATTCCATTCCATTCCATTCCATTCCGGTTGATTCCATACCATTCCATTCCATTCCATTCCATTCTATTCCATTCCATTCCATTCCATTCGGGTTGACTCCATTCCATTCCATTCCATCCCATTCCATTCCATTCTATTCCTTTACATTCCATTCGGGTTGATTGCATTTCATTCCAATCCATTCCATTCCATTCAGGTTGATTGCATTCCATTCCATTCCATTCCAATCTATTCCATTCGAGTTGATTCCGTTCAATTCCATTCCATTCCATTCCATTCCATTCCATTCCATTCCATTCCATTCGGGTTGATTCCATTCCATTCCATTCCATTCAATTCCATACCATTCCATTGCATTCCATTCGGGTTGATTCCATACCATTCCATTTCATTCCATTCCATTCCATTCCATTCCGGTTGACTCCATTCCATTCCATTCCATCACATTCCATTCCATTCCATTCCATTCCATCCCATTCCATTCCATTCCATTCCATTCCATTCCATTACATTCGGGTTGATTCTATTCCATTCCATTCCATTCGGGTTTATTCTGTTCCATTCCATTCCATTCCATTCGGTATGTTTCCAATCCACTCCATTCCATTCAATTCCATTCCATTCCATTCCTTTCGGGTTGATTCCACTCCATTCCATTGCATTCCATTCCAGTCTTGTTGATTCCATTCCATTCCATTCCTTTCCATTCCATTCCATTCCATTCCATTCCATTCGTGTTGATTCCTTTCCATTCTATTCCATCCAATTCCATTCGGGTTGATTCCATTCCATTCCATTCCATCCCATTCCATTCCATTCCATTCGCGTGGATTTCATTCCATTTCATACCATTCCATTACATTGGGGTTGATTCTATTCCATTCCATTCCATTCCATTCCATTCCATTCCATTCCATTCCATTCCATTCGGGTTGATTCCATTCCATTCCATTCCATTCTCGTTGATTCCATTCCATTCCATTCCATTCCATTCCATTCCATTCCATTCCATTCGGGTTGATTCCATTCCTTTCCATTCCATTCCATTCCATTCCATTCAATTCCATTCCATTCCCTACCATTCGGGTTGATTCCATTCAATTTCATTCTAATCCATTGCATTGCCTTCCATTCCATTCTGGTTGATTCCATTCCATTGCATTCCATTCCATTACATTCCATGAATTTCGGGATTATTCCTTTACATTCCATTCCATTCCATTCGATTTGATTCCATTCCATTCCATTCCATTCAATTCCATTCCATTCCATTCCACTCGGGTTGATTCCATTCCATTCCATTCCATTCCTTTCGGGTTGATTCCATTCCATTCCTTTGCATTCCATTTCATTCCATTCTGGTTGATTCCATTCCATTCCATTCCATTCCATTCCATTCCATTCCATTCCATTCGTGTTGATTCCATTCCATTCCATTCCATTCCATTCCATTCCATTCCATTCCATACCATTCCATTCGGGTTGATAACATCCCATTACATTCCATGCCATTCCATTCCATTCCATTCCAATCCATTCCATTCCATTCCATTCATGTTGATTCCATTCCATTCAATTCCATTCGGTTTGACTCCATTCCATTCCATTCCATCTGGTTGATTCCATTCCATTCCATTCCATTCCTTTCCATTCCATTTAGGTTGATTCCATTCCATTCCATTCCTTTCCGGTTGATTCCATTCCATTCAATTCCATTCCATTCCATTCCATTCCATTCAATTCGGGTTTATTCCATTCCATTCCATTCCATTGGTGTTGATTCCATTCCATTCCATTACATTCCATTCCTTTCGGGTTGATTCCATACCATTCCATTCCATTACATTACATTCCATTCCATTCGGTTTGATTACATACCATTCCATTCCTTTACGTTCCATTCCATTGGGGTTGATTCTTTTCCATTTCATTCCATTCCATTCCATTCCATTCCATTCTGGTTCATTCCATTCGGGTTGATTCTTTTCCATTTCATTCCATTCCATTCCATTCCATTAAATTCTGGTTAATTCCGTTCCATTCAATTCCATTCCATTTCATTCACGTTGATTCCATTCCATTCCATTCCATTCCATTCCATTCCATTCCCTTTCATTCGGGTTGTTTGCATTCCATTCCATTCCGTTCCATTCCATTCCATTCCTTTCCATTCCATTCCATTCGTGTTGATTCCATTCCATTCCATTCCATCCCATTCCATTCCATTCCATTCGGGTGGATTCCATTAGTTTTCATTCCATTCCAATACACTCAGGTGGATTCTATTCCATTCCATTCCATTCCATTCCATTCCATTCCATTCGGGTTGATTCCATTCCATTCCATTCCATTCCATTCCATTCCATTCCATTCCATTCCATTCCGGTTGATTCCTTTCCACTCCATTCCATTCCATTCCATTCCATTCCATTCCATTCCATTCGGGTTGATTCCATTCCGTTCCATTCCATTCCATTCCATTCGGGATGATTCCATTCCATTTCATTCCATTCCATTGCATTCCATTCCATTCCATTCGTGTTGATTCCATTCCATTCCATTCAATTGGGTTGATTCCATTCCATTCCATTCCATTCCATTACATTACATGCTTTTCGGGATGATTCCATTCCATTCCATTCCATTCCATTCGAGTTGATTCCATTCCATTCCATTGCATTCCATTCGAGTTTATTCCACTCCATTCCATTCCATTCCATTCCATTTGGGTTGATTCCATTCCGTTCCATTCCATTCCATTGCAACCCATTCCATTCCATTCGGGTTGATTCCATTCCATTCCATTCCATTCCATTACATTCCATGCCATTCGGGATGATTCCATTCCATTCGATTCCATTCCATTACATTCGAGTTGATTCCATTCCGTTCCTTTCCATTCCATTCCATTCCATTCGTGTTGATTCCATGCCAATTCATTCCATTCCATTGCATTCCATTCCATTCCAATCGGGTTGATTCCATTCCATTCCATTCCATTCAGGTTGATTGCATTCCATTCCATTCCATTCCATTCCATTCCATTCCATTCCATTCCAGTTGATTCCATTCCATTCCATTCCATTCCATTCCATTCCGGTTGATTCCATTCCATTATATTCCATTCCATTCCTGTTGATTCCATTCCATTATATTCCATTCCATTCCGGTTGATTCCATTCCATTTTATTCCATTCCATTCCGGTTGATTCCTTTCCATTTTATTCCATTCCATTCCGTTTGATTCCACTCCATTCGATTCCATTCCATTCCATTCCATTCGGGTTGATTCCATTCCATTCCACTCCATTCCATTCCATTCCGGTTGATTCCATACCATTCCATTCCATTCCATTCCATTCTATTCCATTCCATTCCATTCCATTCGGGTTGACTCCATTCCATTCCATTCCATCCCATTACATTCCATTCGGGTTTACTCCATTCCATTCCATTCCATCCCATTCCATTCCATTCTATTCCTTTACATTCCATTCGGGTTGATTGCATTTCATTCCATTCCATTCTGGTTGATTCCATTCCATTCCATTCCATTCCATTCCATTAGGGTTGATTCCATTCCTTTCCATTCCATTCCATTCCATTCCATTCAATTCCATTCCATTCCCTACCATTCGGGTTGATTCCATTCAATTTCATTCTAATCCATTGCATTGCCTTCCATTCCATTCTGGTTGATTCCATTCCATTGCATTCCATTCCATTACATTCCATGCCATTCGGGATGATTCCTTTCCATTCCATTCCATTCCATTCCATTCGATTTGATTCCATTCCACTCCATTCCATTCCACTCCATTTTATTCCATTCGATTTCTTTCCATTCCATTTTATTCGGGTTGGTTCCATTCCATTCAGTTTCATTCCATTCCATTCCATTCCGTGACATTCGGCTTGATTCCATTCCATTCCATTCCATTCCTTTCGGGTTGATTCCATTCCATTCCATTGCATTCCATTTCATTCCATTCTGGTTGATTCCATTCCATTCCATTCCATTCCATTCCATTCGTGTTGATTCCATTCCATTCCATTTCATTCCATTCTGGTTGATTCCATTCCATTCCATTCCATTCCATTCCATTCCATTCCATTCGTGTTGATTCCATTCCATTGCATTCCATTCCATACCATTCCATTCGGGTTGATAACATCCCATTCCATTCCATGCCATTCCATTCCATTCCATTCCAATCCATTCCATTCCATTCCATTCGTGTTGATTCCATTCCATTCAATTCCATTCGGTTTGACTCCATTCCATTCCATTCCATCTGGTTGATTCCATTCCATTCCATTCCATTCCTTTCCATTCCATTTAGGTTGATTCCATTCCATTCTATTCCTTTCCGGTTGATTCCATTCCATTCCATTCCATTCCATTCCATTCCATTCCATTCCATTCCATTCGGGTTGTTTGCATTCCATTCCATTCCGTTCCATTCCATTCCATTCCTTTCCATTCCATTCCATTCGTGTTGATTCCATTCCATTCCATTCCATCCCATTCCATTCCATTCCATTCGGGTGGATTCCATTCGTTTTCTTTCCATTCCAATACACTCGGGTGGATTCTATTCCATTCCATTCCATTCCATTCCATTCCATTCCATTCCATTCCATTCGGGTTGATTCCTTTCCATTCCATTCCATTCCATTCCATTCCATTCCATTCCGGTTGATTCCATTCCACTCCATTCCATTCCATTCCATTCCATTCCATTCCATTCCATTCGGGTTGATTCCATTCCGTTCCATTCCATTCCATTCCATTCCATTCCATTCGGGATGATTCCATTCCATTTCATTCCATTCCATTGCATTCCATTCCATTCCATTCGTGTTGATTCCATTCCATTCCATTCCATTGGGTTGATTCCATTCCATTCCATTCCTTTCGGGTTGATTCCATACCATTGCATTCCATTCCATTACATTACATTACATTCAGTTTGATTACATACCATTCCACTCCATTTCGTTCCATTCCATTCTGGTTGATTCTTTTCCGTTTCATTCCATTCCATTCCATTCCATTCCATTCCATTCCATTCTGGTTCATTCCATTCGGGTTGATTCTTTTCCATTTCATTCCATTCCATTCCATTCCGTTAAATTCTGGTTAATTCCGTTCCATTCAATTCCATTGATTCCATTCACGTTGATTCCATTCCATTCCATTCCATTCCATTCGGGTTGTTTGCATTCCATTCCATTCCGTTCCATTCCATTCCATTCCTTTCCATTCCATTCCATTCATGTTGATTCCATTCCATTCCATTCCATCCCATTCCATTCCATTCCATTCGGGTGGATTCCATTCGTTTTCATTCCATTCCAATACATTCGGGTTGATTCTATTCCATTCCATTCCATTCCATTCCATTCCATTCCATTCCATTCCATTCCATTCCATTCGGGTTGATTCCATTCCATTCCATTCCATTCCATTCCATTCCATTCCATTCCGGTTGATACCATTCCACTCCATTCCATTCCACTCCATTCCATTCGATTCCATTCGGGTTGATTCCATTCCGTTCCATTCCATTCCATTCCATTCCACTCCATTCCATTCCATTCGGGATGATTCCATTCCATTTCATTCCATTCCATTGCATTCCATTCCATTCCATCCGGGTTGATTCCATTCCATTCCATTCCATTACATTACATTACATGCTTTTCGGGATGATTCCATTCCATTCCATTCCATTTCATTCCATTCCATTCGTGTTGATTCCATTCCATTCCATTGCATTCCATTCGAGTTGATTCCACTCCATTCCATTCCATTCCATTCCATTTGGGTTGATTCCATTCCGTTCCATTCCATTCCATTGCATTGCATTCCATTCCATTCGTGTTGATTCCATTCCATTCCATTCCATTCCATTTCATTCCATGCCATTCGGGATGATTCCATTCCATTCGATTCCATTCCATTACATTCGAGTTGATTCCATTCCGTTCCTTTCCATTCCATTCCATTCCATTCGTGTTGATTCCATGCCATCTCATTCCATTCCATTGCATTCCATTCCATTCCAATCGGGTTGATTCCATTCCATTCCATTCCATTCAGGTTGATTGCATTCCATTCCATTCCATTCCATTCCATTCCATTCCATTCCATTCCAGTTGATTCCATTCCATTCCATTCCATTCCATTCCATTCCTGTTGATTCCATTCCATTATATTCCATTCCATTCCGGTTGATTCCATTCCATTTTATTCCATTCCATTCCGGTTGATTCCTTTCCATTTTATTCCATTCCATTCCGTTTGATTCCATTCCATTCGATTCCATTCCATTCCATTCCATTCCATTCCATTCCATTCCATTCCATTCCATTCCATTCCGGTTGATTCCATACCATTCCATTCCATTCCATTCCATTCTATTCCATTCCATTCCATTCCATTCGGGTTGACTCCATTCCATTCCATTCCATCCCATTCCATTCCATTCTATTCCTTTACATTCCATTCGGGTTGATTGCATTTCATTCCAATCCATTCCATTCCATTCAGGTTGATTGCATTCCATTCCATTCCATTCCAATCTATTCCATTCGAGTTGATTCCGTTCAATTCCATTCCATTCCATTCCATTCCATTCCATTCCATTCCATTCGGGTTGATTCCATTCCATTCCATTCCATTCAATTCCATACCATTCCATTGCATTCCATTCGGGTTGATTCCATACCATTCCATTTCATTCCATTCCATTCCATTCCATTCCGGTTGACTCCATTCCATTCCATTCCATCACATTCCATTCCATTCCATTCCATTCCATCCCATTCCATTCCATTCCATTCCATTCCATTCCATTACATTCGGGTTGATTCTATTCCATTCCTTTCCATTCGGGTTTATTCTGTTCCATTCCATTCCATTCCATTCGGTATGTTTCCAATCCACTCCATTCCATTCAATTCCATTCCATTCCATTCCTTTCGGGTTGATTCCACTCCATTCCATTCCATTCCATTCCAGTCTTGTTGATTCCATTCCATTCCATTCCTTTCCATTCCATTCCATTCCATTCCATTCCATTCGTGTTGATTCCTTTCCATTCTATTCCATCCCATTCCATTCGGGTTGATTCCATTCCATTCCATTCCATCCCATTCCATTCCATTCCATTCGCGTGGATTTCATTCCATTTCATACCATTCCATTACATTGGGGTTGATTCTATTCCATTCCATTCCATTCCATTCCATTCCATTCCATTCCATTCCATTCCATTCGGGTTGATTCCATTCCATTCCATTCCATTCTCGTTGATTCCATTCCATTCCATTCCATTCCATTCCATTCCATTCCATTCCATTCGGGTTGATTCCATTCCTTTCCATTCCATTCCATTCCATTCCATTCCATTCAATTCCATTCCATTCCCTACCATTCGGGTTGATTCCATTCAATTTCATTCTAATCCATTGCATTGCCTTCCATTCCATTCTGGTTGATTCCATTCCATTGCATTCCATTCCATTACATTCCATGAATTTCGGGATTATTCCTTTACATTCCATTCCATTCCATTCGATTTGATTCCATTCCATTCCATTCCATTCAATTCCATTCCATTCCATTCCACTCGGGTTGATTCCATTCCATTCCATTCCATTCCTTTCGGGTTGATTCCATTCCATTCCTTTGCATTCCATTTCATTCCATTCTGGTTGATTCCATTCCATTCCATTCCATTCCATTCCATTCCATTCGTGTTGATTCCATTCCATTCCATTCCATTCCATTCCATTCCATTCCATTCCATACCATTCCATTCGGGTTGATAACATCCCATTACATTCCATGCCATTCCATTCCATTCCATTCCAATCCATTCCATTCCATTCCATTCATGTTGATTCCATTCCATTCAATTCCATTCGGTTTGACTCCATTCCATTCCATTCCATCTGGTTGATTCCATTCCATTCCATTCCATTCCTTTCCATTCCATTTAGGTTGATTCCATTCCATTCCATTCCTTTCCGGTTGATTCCATTCCATTCAATTCCATTCCATTCCATTCCATTCCATTCAATTCGGGTTTATTCCATTCCATTCCATTCCATTGGTGTTGATTCCATTCCATTCCATTACATTCCATTCCTTTCGGGTTGATTCCATACCATTCCATTCCATTACATTACATTCCATTCCATTCGGTTTGATTACATACCATTCCATTCCTTTACGTTCCATTCCATTGGGGTTGATTCTTTTCCATTTCATTCCATTCCATTCCATTCCATTCCATTCTGGTTCATTCCATTCGGGTTGATTCTTTTCCATTTCATTCCATTCCATTCCATTCCATTAAATTCTGGTTAATTCCGTTCCATTCAATTCCATTCCATTTCATTCACGTTGATTCCATTCCATTCCATTCCATTCCATTCCATTCCATTCCCTTTCATTCGGGTTGTTTGCATTCCATTCCATTCCGTTCCATTCCATTCCATTCCTTTCCATTCCATTCCATTCGTGTTGATTCCATTCCATTCCATTCCATCCCATTCCATTCCATTCCATTCGGGTGGATTCCATTAGTTTTCATTCCATTCCAATACACTCAGGTGGATTCTATTCCATTCCATTCCATTCCATTCCATTCCATTCCATTCGGGTTGATTCCATTCCATTCCATTCCATTCCATTCCATTCCATTCCATTCCATTCCGGTTGATTCCTTTCCACTCCATTCCATTCCATTCCATTCCATTCCATTCCATTCCATTCGGGTTGATCCCATTCCGTTCCATTCCATTCCATTCCATTCGGGATGATTCCATTCCATTTCATTCCATTCCATTGCATTCCATTCCATTCCATTCGTGTTGATTCCATTCCATTCCATTCAATTGGGTTGATTCCATTCCATTCCATTCCATTCTATTACATTACATGCTTTTCGGGATGATTCCATTCCATTCCATTCCATTCCATTCGAGTTGATTCCATTCCATTCCATTGCATTCCATTCGAGTTGATTCCACTCCATTCCATTCCATTCCATTCCATTTGGGTTGATTCCATTCCGTTCCATTCCATTCCATTGCAACCCATTCCATTCCATTCGGGTTGATTCCATTCCATTCCATTCCATTCCATTACATTCCATGCCATTCGGGATGATTCCATTCCATTCGATTCCATTCCATTACATTCGAGTTGATTCCATTCCGTTCCTTTCCATTCCATTCCATTCCATTCGTGTTGATTCCATGCCAATTCATTCCATTCCATTGCATTCCATTCCATTCCAATCGGGTTGATTCCATTCCATTCCATTCCATTCAGGTTGATTGCATTCCATTCCATTCCATTCCATTCCATTCCATTCCATTCCATTCCAGTTGATTCCATTCCATTCCATTCCATTCCATTCCATTCCGGTTGATTCCATTCCATTATATTCCATTCCATTCCTGTTGATTCCATTCCATTATATTCCATTCCATTCCGGTTGATTCCATTCCATTTTATTCCATTCCATTCCGGTTGATTCCTTTCCATTTTATTCCATTCCATTCCGTTTGATTCCACTCCATTCGATTCCATTCCATTCCATTCCATTCGGGTTGATTCCATTCCATTCCACTCCATTCCATTCCATTCCGGTTGATTCCATACCATTCCATTCCATTCCATTCCATTCTATTCCATTCCATTCCATTCCATTCGGGTTGACTCCATTCCATTCCATTCCATCCCATTCCATTCCATTCGGGTTTACTCCATTCCATTCCATTCCATCCCATTCCATTCCATTCTATTCCTTTACATTCCATTCGGGTTGATTGCATTTCATTCCATTCCATTCTGGTTGATTCCATTCCATTCCATTCCATTCCATTCCATTCCATTAGGGTTGATTCCATTCCTTTCCATTCCATTCCATTCCATTCCATTCAATTCCATTCCATTCCCTACCATTCGGGTTGATTCCATTCAATTTCATTCTAATCCATTGCATTGCCTTCCATTCCATTCTGGTTGATTCCATTCCATTGCATTCCATTCCATTACATTCCATGAATTTCGGGATTATTCCTTTACATTCCATTCCATTCCATTCGATTTGATTCCATTCCATTCCATTCCATTCTATTCCATTCCATTCCACTCGGGTTGATTCCATTCCATTCCATTCCATTCTGGTTGATTCCATTCCACTCCATTCCATTCCATTCCATTCCATTCCATTCCAATCGGGTTGATTCCATTCCTTTCCATTCCATTCCATTCCATTCCATTCCATTCGGGTTTATTCCGTTCCATTCCATTCCATCCCATTCCATTCCATTCCTTTTGGTTTGATTCCATACCATTCCATTCCATTCCATTACATGACATTCCATTCGGGTTGATTCCATACGATTCCATTCCATTACATTACATTCCATTACATCCCATTCCATTCAGGTTGCTTTTATTCCATTCCATTACTTTCCATTCCATATCATTCTTTCCTTACCATTCAGGTTGATTGCATTCCATTCCATTCCATGCAATTCCATTCGGGTTGATTCCTTTCCATTGCATTCCGTTCTGTGCCATTCCATTCCATTCCATTAAGGTTGATTCTATTCCATTCCATTCCATTTCATTCGGGTTGTTTCCATTCCATTCCATTCCATTCCATTCCATTCCATTCCATTCCATTTCATTCTGGTTGATTCCATTGCATTCCATTCCATTCCATTCCATTCCACTCCACTCCATTCGGATTGATTCCAATCCATTCCATTCCATTCCATTCCAGTCCATTCCATTCCAATCCATTCCTTTCCTTTCCATTCCATTCCATTCTGGATGATTCCATTCCATTCCATTCCATTCCATTCGGTTTGATTCCATTCCATTCCATTCCATTCCATTAAATTGTGGTTCATTCTATTCCATTCCGTTCCCTTCCATTCCATTCCATTCCATTCAGGTTGATTCCATTCCGTTCCATTCCATTCCATTCCATTCCATTCCATTCGGGTTGATTCCATTCGATTCCATTCCATTACATTACATTACATTACATGCTTTTCGGGATGATTCCATTCCATTCCATTCCATTCGAGTTGATTCCATTCCATTCCATTGCATTCCATTCGAGTTGATTCCATTCCATTCCATTGCATTCCATTCGAGTTGATTCCATTCCATTCCATTCCATTCCATTCCATTGTATTCCATTCGATTTCATTCCGTTCCATTCCATTCGGGTTGTTTCCATTCCATTCCGTTTCATTCTATTCCATTCCATTCCATTACATTCGTGTTGATTGCATTCCATTCCATTCCATTCCATTACATTCCGTGCCATTCTGGATGATTCCATTCCTTTCCATTCCATTCCATTCCATTCTATTCCATTCGAGTTGATTCCACTCCATTCCATTCCATTCCATTCCATTCGGGTTGATTCCATTCCGTTCCATTCCGTTCCATTCCATTCCATTCAATTCAATTCCATTCCATTAACTTCCATTCGGGTTGATTCCATTCAATTTCATTCTATTCCTTTGCATTGCCTTCCATTCCATTCTGGTTGATTCCATTCCATTGCATTCCATTCCATTACATTCCATGAAATTCGGGATGATTCCTTTACATTCCATTCCATTCCATTCCATTCCATTCGATTTGATTCCATTCCATTCCATTCCATTCCATTCCACTGGGGTTGATTCCATTCCATTCCATTCCATTCTGGTTGATTCCATTCCATTCCATTCCATTCCATTCCATTCCATTCCAATCGGGTTGATTCCATTCCTTTCCTTTCCATTCCATTCCATTCCATTCAATTCCATTCCATTACCTTCCATTTGGGTTGATTCCATTCAATTTCATTCAATTCCATTGCATTCCCTTCCATTCCATTCTGGTTGATTCCATTCCATTGCATTCCATTCCATTACCTTCCATGCCATTCGGGATGATTCCTTTCCATTCCATTCCATTCCATTCCATTCCATTCGATTTGATTCCATTCCACTCCATTCCATTCCACTCCATTTTATTCCATTCGATTTCTTTCCATTCCATTTTATTCGGGTTGGTTCCATTCCATTCAGTTTCATTCCATTCCATTCCATTCCGTGACATTCAGCTTGATTCCATTCCATTCCATTCCATTCCTTTCGGGTTGATTACATTCCATTCCATTGCATTCCATTTCATTCCATTCTGTTTGATTCCATTCCATTCCATTCCATTCCATTCCATTCCATTCGTGTTGATTCCATTCCATTCCATTCCATTCCATACCATTCCATTCGGGTTGATAACATCCCATTCCATTCCATGCCATTCCATTCCATTCCATTCCAATCCATTCCATTCCATTCCATTCGTGTTGATTCCATTCCATTCAATTCCATTCGGTTTGACTCCATTCCATTCCATTCCATCTGGTTGATTCCATTCCATTCCATTCCATTCTTTCCATTCCATTTAGGTTGATTCCATTCCATTATATTCCTTTCCGGTTGATTCCATTCCATTCCATTCCATTCCATTCCATTCCATTCGGGTTGTTTGCATTCCATTCCATTCCGTTCCATTCCATTCCATTCCTTTCTATTCCATTCCATTCGTGTTGATTCCATTCCATTCCATTCCATCCCATTCCATTCCATTCCATTCGGGTGGATTCCATTCGTTTTCTTTCCATTCCAATACACTCAGGTGGATTCTATTCCATTCCATTCCATTCCATTCCATTCCATTCCATTCGGGTTGATTCCTTTCCATTCCATTCCATTCCATTCCATTCCATTCCATTCCGGTTGATTCCATTCCACTCCATTCCATTCCATTCCATTCCATTCCATTCCATTCCATTCCATTCGGGTTGATTCCATTCCGTTCCATTCCATTCCATTCCATTCCATTCCATTCGGGATGATTCCATTCCATTTCATTCCATTCCATTGCATTCCATTCCATTCCATTCGTGTTGATTCCATTCCATTCCATTCCATTGGGTTGATTCCATTCCATTCCATTCCATTCCATTCCTTTCGGGTTGATTCCATACCATTCCATTCCATTCCATTACATTACATTACATTCGGTTTGATTACATAACATTCCACTCCATTGCGTTCCATTCAATTCCATTGATTCCAATCACGTTGATTCCATTCCATTCCATTCCATTCCATTCGGGTTGTTTGCATTCCATTCCATTCCGTTCCATTCCATTCCATTCCTTTCCATTCCATTCCATTCATGTTGATTCCATTCCATTCCATTCCATCCCATTCCATTCCATTCCATTCGGGTGGATTCCATTCGTTTTCATTCCATTCCAGTACATTCGGGTTGATTCTATTGCATTCCATTCCATTCCATTCCATTCCATTCCATTCCATTCGGGTTGATTCCATTCCATTCCATTCCATTCCATTCCATTCCATTCCGGTTGATACCATTCCACTCCATTCCATTCCACTCCATTCCATTCGATTCCATTCGGGTTGATTCCATTCCGTTCCATTCCATTCCATTCCATTCCACTCCATTCCATTCCATTCGGGATGATTCCATTCCATTTCATTCCATTCCATTGCATTCCATTCCATTCCATCCGGGTTGATTCCATTCCATTCCATTCCATTACATTACATTACATGCTTTTCGGGATGATTCCATTCCATTCCATTCCATTCCATTCCATTCGAGTTGATTCCATTCCATTCCATTGCATTCCATTCGAGTTGATTCCTCTCCATTCCATTCCATTCCATTCCATTTGGGTTGATTCCATTCCGTTCCATTCACTTCCATTGCATTGCATTCCATTCCATTCGGGTTGATTCCATTCCATTCCATTCCATTCCATTACATTCCATGCCATTCGGGATGATTCCATTCCATTCGATTCCATTCCATTACATTCGAGTTGATTCCATTCCGTTCCTTTCCATTCCATTCCATTCCATTCGTGTTGATTCCATGCCATTTCATTCCATTCCATTGCATTCCATTCCATTCCAATCGGGTTGATTCCATTCCATTCCATTCCATTCAGGTTGATTGCATTCCATTCCATTCCATTCCATTCCATTCCATTCCATTCCATTCCAGTTGATTCCATTCCATTCCATTCCATTCCATTCCATTCCGGTTGATTCCATTCCATTATATTCCATTCCATTCCGGTTGATTCCATTCCATTTTATTCCATTCCATTCCGGTTGATTCCTTTCCATTTTATTCCATTCCATTCCGTTTGATTCCATTCCATTCGATTCCATTCCATTCCATTCCATTCGGGTTGATTCCATTCCATTCCATTCCATTCCATTCCATTCCATTCCATTCGGGTTGATTCCATACCATTCCATTCCATTCCATTCCATTCTATTCCATTCCATTCCATTCCATTCGGGTTGACTCCATTCCATTCCATTCCATCCCATTCCATTCCATTCTATTCCTTTACATTCCATTCGGGTTGATTGCATTTCATTCCAATCCATTCCATTCCATTCCATTCAGGTTGATTGCATTCCATTCCATTCCATTCCAATCTATTCCATTCGAGTTGATTCCGTTCAATTCCATTCCATTCCATTCCATTCCATTCCATTCCATTCCATTCCATTCGGGTTGATTCCATTCCATTCCATTCCATTCAATTCCATTCCATTCCATTGCATTCCAATCGGGTTGATTCCATACCATTCCATTTCATTCCATTCCATTCCATTCCATTCCGGTTGACTCCATTCCATTCCATTCCATCACATTCCATTCCATTCCATTCCATTCCATTCCATCCCATTCCATTCCATTCCATTCCATTCCATCCCATTACATTACATTCGGGTTGATTCTATTCCATTCCATTCCATTCGAGTTTATTCTGTTCCATTCCATTCCATTCCATTCGGTATGTTTCCATTCCACTCCATTCCATTCAATTCCATTCCATTCCATTCCTTTCGGGTTGATTCCACTCCATTCAATTCCATTCCATTCCAGTCTTGTTGATTCCATTCCATCCCATTCCTTTCCATTCCATTCCATTCCATTCCATTCGGGTTTATTCCTTTCCATTCTATTCCATCCCATTCCATTCGGGTTGTTTCCATTCCATTCCATTCCATCCCATTCCATTCCATTCCATTCGCGTGGATTTCATTCCATTTCATACCATTCCATTACATTGGGGTTGATTCTATTCCATTCCATTCCATTCCATTCCATTCCATTCCATTCCATTCGGGTTGATTCCATTCCATTCCATTCCATTCTGGTTGATTCCATTCCATTCCATTCCATTCCATTCCATTCCATTCCATTCCATTCCATTCGGGTTGATTCCATTCCTTTCCATTCCATTCCATTCAATTCCATTCCATTCCCTACCATTCGGGTTGATTCCATTCAATTTCATTCTATTCCATTGCATTGCCTTCCATTCCATTCTGGTTGATTCCATTCCATTGCATTCCATTCCATTACATTCCATGAATTTCGGGATTATTCCTTTACATTCCATTCCATTCCATTCGATTTCATTCCATTCCATTCCATTCCATTCCATTCCATTCCATTCCATTCCACTCGGGTTGATTCCATTCCATTCCATTCCATTCTGGTTGATTCCCTTCCACTCCATTCCATTCCATTCCATTCCATTCCATTCCAATCGGGTTGATTCCATTCCATTCCATTCCATTCCATTGCATTCCATTCCATTCCATTCTGGTTTATTCCGTTCCATTCCATTCCATCCCATTCCATTCCATTCCTTTTGGGTTGATTCCATACCATTCCATTCCATTCCATTACATGACATTCCATTCGGGTTGATTCCATACGATTCCATTCCATTAAATTACATTCCATTACATCCCATTCCATTCAGGTTGCTTTTATTCCATTCCATTACTTTCCATTCCATATCATTCCATTCCTTACCATTCAGGTTGATTGCATTCCATTCCATTCCATTCCATTCAATTCCATTCGGGTTGATTCCTTTCCATTGCATTCCGTTCTGTGCCATTCCATTCCATTCCATTAAGGTTAATTCCATTCCATTCCATTCCATTTCATTCGGGTTGATTCCATTCCATTCCATTCCATTCCATTCCATTCCATTCCTTTCGGGTTGATTCCATTCTATTCCATTCCATTCCATTCCATTTCATTCTGGTTGATTCCATTGCATTCCATTCCATTCCATTCCATTCCACTCCACTCCATTCGGATTGATTCCAATCCATTCCATTCCATTCCATTCCAGTCCATTCCATTCCAATCCATTCCTTTCCTTTCCATTCCATTCCATTCTGGATGATTCCATTCCATTCCATTCCATTCCATTCGGTTTGATTCCATTCCATTTCATTCCATTCCATTAAATTGTGGTTCATTCTATTCCATTCCATTCCCTTCCATTCCATTCCATTCCATTCAGGTTGATTCCATTCCATTCCATTCCATTCCATTCCATTCTATTCCATTCCATTTCATTCTGGTTGATTCCATTCCATTCCATTCCATTCCATTCCATTCCATTCCATTCCTGTTGACTCCATTCCATTTTATACCATTCCATTCCGTTTGGTCTCTTTCCATTCTATTCCATTCCATTCCATTCCATGCCATTCCATTCGGGTTGATTCCATTCCATTCCATTCCATTCTGGTTGATTCCATTCCATTCCATTCCATTCCATTCCATTCCATTCCATTCGGGTTGATTCCATTCCTTTCCATTCCATTCCATTCCATTCCTTTCAATTCCATTCCATTCCCTACCGTTCGGGTTGATTCCATTCAATTTCATTCTATTCCATTGCATTGCCTTCCATTCCATTCTGGTTGATTCCATTCCATTGCATTCCATTCCATTCCATGAATTTCGGGATGATTCCTTTACATTACATTCCATTCCATTCGATTTGATTCCATTCCACTCCATTCCATTCCATTCCATTCCATTCCATTCCATTCCACTCGGGTTGATTCCATTCCATTCCATTCCATTCTGGTTGATTCCATTCCACTCCATTCCATTCCATTCCATTCCATTCCATTCCATTCCATTCCAATCGGGTTGATTCCATTCCATTCCATTCCATTCCATTCCATTCCATTCCATTCCATTCCATTCCCTTCCATTTGGGTTGATTCCATTCAATTTCATTCTATTCCATTGCATTCCCTTCCATTCCATTCTGGTTGATTCCATTCCATTGCATTCCATTCCATTACATTCCATGCCATTTGGGATGATTCCTTTCCATTCCATTCCATTCCATTCCATTCGATTAGATTCCATTCCATTCCATTCCATTCCATTCCATTTTATTCCATTCGATTTCTTTCCATTCCATTTTATTCGGGTTGGTTCCATTCCATTCAGTTTCATAGCATTCCATTCCATTCCATGACATTCGGCTTGATTCCATTCCATTCCATTCCATTCCTTTCGGGTTGATTTCATTCCATTCCATTGCATTCCATTTCATTCCATTCTGGTTGATTCCATTCCATTCCATTCAATTCCATTCCATTCGTGTTGATTCCACTCCATTCCATTCCATTCCATTCCATTCCTTTCCATTCCATTCCAGTCGGTTTGGTTCCGATTCATTCCATTCCATTCGATTCCATTCCATTCGGTTGTTTCCATTTCATTCCTTTCCATTCCATTCCATTCCATTCCATTCCATTCGTGTTGATTCCATTCCGTTCCATTCCACTCCATTCCTTTCCATTCCATTCAATTCGGGTTGATTCCATTCCATTCCATTCCATGCCATTCCAATACATTCCATTCTGGTTGATTCCATTCCATTTCATTCCATTCCATTATATTCTGGTTGATTCTATTCCATTCCATTCCATTCCATTCGGGTTGATTCCATTCCATTCCATTCCATTCCATTCCATTCCATTCGGGTTTATTCGGTTCCATTCCATTCCATCATATTCCATTCCATTTCTTTTGGGTTGATTCCATACCATTCCATTCCATTCCATTACATGACATTCCATTCGGGTTGATTCCATACGATTCCATTCCATTCCATTACATTCCATTACATCCCGTTCCATTCAGGTTGCTTTTATTCCATTCCATTACTTTCCATTCCATATCATTCCATTACATACCATTCAGGTTGATTGCATTCCATTCCATTCCATTCACTTCCATTCGGGTTGATTCCTTTCCATTGCATTCCGTTCTGTGCCATTCCATTCCATTCCATTAAGGTTGATTCCATTCCATTCCATTCCATTTCATTCGGGTTGATTCCATTCCATTCCATTCCATTCCATTCCATTCCATTCCATTGGGGTTGATTCCATTCTATTCCATTCCATTCCATTCCATTTCATTCTGGTTGATTCCATTGCATTCCATTCCATTCCATTCCATTCCACTCCATTCGGATTGATTCCAATCCATTCCATTCCATTCCATTCCAGTCCATTCCATTCCAATCCATTCCTTTCCATTCCATTCCATTCCATTCTGGATGATTCCATTCCATTCCATTCCATTCCATTCGGTTTGATTCCATTCCATTCCATTCCATTCCATTAAATTGTGGTTCATTCTATTCCATTCCATTCCCTTCCATTCCATTCCATTCCATTCAGGTTGATTCCATTCCATTCCATTCCATTCCATTCTATTCTATTCCATTTCATTCTGGTTGATTCCATTCCGTTCCACTCCATTCCATTCCATTCCATTCCATTCCTGTTGACTCCATTCCATTTTATACCATTCCATTCCGTTTGGTCTCTTTCCATTCTATTCCATTCCATTCCATTCCATTCGGGTTGATTGCATTCCATTCCATTCCATTCCATTCCATTCCATTCCATTCCATTCCATTCCATGCGGGTTGATTCCATACTATTCCATTCCATTCCATTCCATTCCATTCCGGTTGACTCCATTCCATTCCATTCCATCCCATTCCATTCCATTGCATTCCATTCCATTACATTCGGGTTGATTCTATTCCATTCCATTCCATTCGGGTTTATTCTGTTCCCTGCCATTCCATTCCATTGGGTATGTTTCCATTCCACTCCATTCCACTCAACTCCATTCCATTAAATTCCATTCCTTTCGCGTTGATTCCACTCCATTCCATTCCATTCCATTCCAGTCTTGTTGATTCCATTCCATACCATTCCTTTCCATTCCATTCCATTCCATTCGGGTTGATTCCATTCCATTCTATTCCATCCCATTCCATTCGGGTTGATTCCATTCCATTCCATTCCATTCCATTCCATTCCATTGCATTCCATTCGGGTTGATTCCATTCCATTCCATTCCATTCTGGTTGATTCCATTCCATACCATTCCATTCCATTCCATTCCATTCCATTCGGGTTGATTCCATTCCTTTCCATTCCATTCCATTCCATTCCAATCGCGTTGATTCCATTCCTTTCCATTCCATACCATCCCATTCCATTCCATTCAGTTCCATTCCATTCCCTTCCATTTGTGTTGATTCCATTCAATTTCATTCTATTCCATTGCATTCCCTTCCATTCCATTCTGGTTGATTCCATTCCATTGCATTCCATTTCATTACCTTCCATGCCATTCCGGTTGATTCCATTCCATTTTATTCCATTCCATTCCGGTTGATTCCTTTCCATTTTATTCCATTCCATTCCGTTTGATTCCATTCCATTCGATTCCATTCCATTCTATTCCATTCGGGTTGATTCCATTCCATTCCATTCCATTCCATTCCATTCCATTCCATTCCGGTTGATTCCATACCATTCCATTCCATTCCATTCTATTCCATTCCATTCCATTCCATTCGGGTTGACTCCATTCCATTCCATTCCATCCCATTCCATTCCATTCTATTCCTTTACATTCCATTCGGGTTGATTGCATTTCATTCCAATCCATTCCATTCCATTCCATTCAGGTTGATTGCATTCCATTCCATTCCATTCCAATCTATTCCATTCGAGTTGATTCCGTTCAATTCCATTCCATTCCATTCCATTCCATTCCACTCCATTCCATTCGGGTTGATTCCATTCCATTCCATTCCATTCAATTCCTTTCCATTCCATTGCATTCCATTCGGGTTGATTCCATACCATTCCATTTCATTCCATTTCATTCCATTCCATTCCGGTTGACTCCATTCCATTCCATTCCATCACATTCCATTCCATTCCATTCCATTCCATCCCATTCCATTCCATTCCATTCCATTACATTACATTCGGGTTGATTCTATTCCATTCCATTCCATTCGGGTTTATTCTGTTCCATTCCATTCCATTCCATTCGGTATGTTTCCATTCCACTCCATTCCATTCAATTCCATTCCATTCCATTCCTTTCGGGTTGATTCCACTCCATTCCATTCCATTCCATTCCAGTCTTGTTTATTCCATTCCATTCCATTCCTTTCCATTGCATTCCATTCCATTCCATTCCATTCGGGTTGATTCCTTTCCATTCTATTCCATCCCATTCCATTCGGGTTGATTCCATTCCATTCCATTCCATCCCATTCCATTCCATTCCATTCGCGTGGATTTCATTCCATTTCATACCATTCCATTACATTGGGGTTGATTCTATTCCATTCCATTCCATTCCATTCCATTCCATTCCATTCCATTCGTGTTGATTCCATGACATTTCATTCCATTCCATTGCATTCCATTCCATTCCAATCGGGTTGATTCCATTCCATTCCATTCCATTCAGGTTGATTGCATTTCATTCCATTTCATTCCATTCCATTCCAGTTGATTCCATTCCATTCCATTCCATTCCATTCCATTCCGGTTGATTCCATTCCATTCCATTCCATTCCATTCCGGTTGATTCCATTCCACTCCATTCCATTCCATTCCATTCCGTTCCATTCCATTCCATTCCATTCGGGTTGATTCCATTCCGTTCCATTCCATTCCATTCCATTCCATTCGGGATGATTCCTTTCCATTTCATTCCATTCCATTGCATTCCATTCCATTCCATTCGGGTTGATTCCATTCGGTTCCATTACATTACATTACATTACATGCTTTTCGGGATGATTCCATTCCATTCCATTCCATTCGAGTTGATTCCATTCCATTCCATTGCATTCCATTCGAGTTGATTCCATTCGATTCCATTCCATTCCATTCCATTGTATTCCATTCGATTTCATTCCATTCCATTCCATTCGGGTTGTTTCCATTCCATTCCGTTTCATTCCATTCCATTCCATTACATTACATTCGTGTTGATTGCATTCCATTCCATTCCATTCCATTACATTCCGTGCCATTCTGGATGATTCCATTCCTTTCCATTCCATTCCATTCCATTCTACTCCATTCGAGTTGATTCCACTCCATTCCATTCCATTCCATTCCATTCGGGTTGATTCCATTCCGTTCCATTCCGTTCCATTCCACTCCATTCAATTCAATTCCATTCCATTAACTTCCATTCGGGTTGATTCCATTCAATTTCATTCTATTCCTTTGCATTGCCTTCTATTCCATTCTGGTTGATTCCATTCCATTGCATTCCATTCCATTACATTCCATGAAATTCGGGATGATTCCTTTACATTCCATTCCATTCCATTCTATTCCATTCGATTTGATTCCATTCCATTCCATTCCATTCCATTCTGGTTGATTCCATTCCATTCCATTCCATTCCATTCCATTCCATTCCAATCGGGTTGATTCCATTCCTTTCCATTCCATTCCAGTTGATTCCATTCCATTCCATTCCATTCCATTCCATTCCGGTTGATTCCATTCCATTCCATTCCATTCCATTCCGGTTGATTCCATTCCATTCCATTCCATTCCATTACATTCCATTCCATTCCATTCGGGTTGATTCCATTCCATTCCATTCCATTCCATTCCATTCCATTCCATTCCCTTCGGGATGATTCCATTCCATTTCATTCCATTCCATTGCTTTCCATTCCATTCCATTTGGGTTGATTCCATTCCATTCCATTCCATTCCATGCCATTCGGGATGACTCCATTCCATTCGATTCCATTCCATTACATTCGAGTTGATTCAATTCTGTTCCATTCCATTCCATTCCCATCCATTCGGGTTGATTCCATTATGTTCCATTCCATTCCATTCCATTCCGTTCCATTCCATTCCATTCCATTCCATTCGTGTTGATTCCATGACATTTCATTCCATTCCATTGCATTCCATTCCATTCCAATCGGGTTGATTCCATTCCATTCCATTCCATTCAGGTTGATTGCATTCCATTCCATTTCATTCCATTCCATTCCAGTTGATTCCATTCCATTCCATTCCATTCCATTCCATTCCGGTTGATTCCATTCCATTCCATTCCATTCCATTCCGGTTGATTCCATTCCACTCCATTCCATTCCATTCCATTCCGTTCCATTCCATTCCATTCCATTCGTGTTGATTCCATTCCGTTCCATTCCATTCCATTCCATTCCATTCGGGATGATTCCTTTCCATTTCATTCCATTCCATTGCATTCCATTCCATTCCATTCGGGTTGATTCCATTCGGTTCCATTACATTACATTACATTACATGCTTTTCGGGATGATTCCATTCCATTCCATTCCATTCGAGTTGATTGCATTCCATTCCATTGCATTCCATTCGAGTTGATTCCATTCCATTCCATTCCATTCCATTCCATTGTATTCCATTCGATTTCATTCCATTCCATTCCATTCGGGTTGTTTCCATTCCATTCCGTTTCATTCCATTCCATTCCATTCCATTACATTCGTGTTGATTGCATTCCATTCCATTCCATTCCATTACATTCCGTGCCATTCTGGATGATTCCATTCCTTTCCATTCCATTCCATTCCATTCTATTCCATTCGAGTTGATTCCACTCCATTCCATTCCATTCCATTCCATTCGGGTTGATTCCATTCCGTTCCATTCCGTTCCATTCCACTCCATTCAATTCAATTCCATTCCATTAACTTCCATTCGGGTTGATTCCATTCAATTTCATTCTATTCCTTTGCATTGCCTTCTATTCCATTCTGGTTGATTCCATTCCATTGCATTCCATTCCATTACATTCCATGAAATTCGGGATGATTCCTTTACATTCCATTCCATTCCATTCTATTCCATTCGATTTGATTCCATTCCATTCCATTCCATTCCATTCTGGTTGATTCCATTCCATTCCATTCCATTCCATTCCATTCCATTCCAATCGGGTTGATTCCATTCCATTCCATTCCATTCAGGTTGATTGCATTCCATTCCATTCCTTTCCATTCCATTCCAGTTGATTCCATTCCATTCCATTCCATTCCATTCCATTCCGGTTGATTCCATTCCATTCCATTCCATTCCATTCCATTCCATTCCATTCCATTCCATTCGGGATGATTCCATTCCATTTCATTCCATTCCATTGCATTCCATTCCATTCCATTCGGGTTGATTCCATTCGATTCCATTACATTACATTACATTACATGCTTTTCGGGATGATTCCATTCCATTCCATTCCATTCCATTCCATTCGAGTTGATTCCATTCCATTCCATTGCATTCCATTCGAGTTGATTCCATTCCATTCCATTCCATTGTATTCCATTCGATTTCATTCCATTCCATTCCATTCGGGTTGTTTCCATTCCATTCCGTTTCATTCCATTCCATTCCATTCCATTACATTCCATTCCATTCGGGTTGATTCCATTCCATTCCATTCCATTCCATTCCATTCCATTCCATTCCATTCGGGATGATTCCATTCCATTTCATTCCATTCCATTGCATTCCATTCCATTCCATTCGGGTTGATTCCATTCGATTCCATTACATTACATTACATTACATGCTTTTCGGGATGATTCCATTCCATTCCATTCCATTCCATTCCATTCCATTCCATTCCATTCCATTCCATTCGGGTTGATTCCATTCCATTCCATTCCATTCCATTCCATTCCATTCCATTCCATTCCATTCCATTCCATTCGGGATGATTCCATTCCATTTCATTCCATTCCATTGCATTCCATTCCATTCCATTCGGGTTGATTCCATTCGATTCCATTACATTACATTACATTACATGCTTTTCGGGATGATTCCATTCCATTCCATTCCATTCCATTCCATTCGAGTTGATTCCGTTCCATTCCATTGCATTCCATTCGAGTTGATTCCATTCCATTCCATTCCATTGTATTCCATTCGATTTCATTCCATTCCATTCCATTCGTGTTGTTTCCATTCCATTCCGTTTCATTCCATTCCATTCCATTCCATTACATTCGTGTTGATTGCATTCCATTCCATTCCATTACATTACATTCCGTGCCATTCTGGATGATTCCATTCCTTTCCATTCCATTCCATTCCATTCTATTCCATTCGAGTTGATTCCACTCCATTCCATTCCATTCCATTCCATTCGGGTTGATTCCATTCCGTTCCATTCCGTTCCATTCCATTCCATTCAATTCAATTCCATTCCATTCCCTTCCATTCGGGTTGATTCCATTCAATTTCATTCTATTGCATTGCCTTGCCTTCCATTCCATTCTGGTGGATTCCATTCCATTGCATTCCATTCCATTACATTCCATGAAATTCGGGATGATTCCTTTACATTCCATTCTATTCCATTCCATTCCATTCGATTTGATTTCATTCCATTCCATTCCATTCCATTCCAATGGGGTTGATTCCATTCCATTCCCTTCCATTCTGGTTGATTCCATTCCATTCCATTCCATTCCATTCCATTCCATTCCATTCCATTCCAATCGGGTTGATTCAATTCCTTTCCTTTCCATTCCATTCCATTCCATTCAACTCCATTCCATTCCCTTCCATTTGGGTTAATTCCATTCAATTTCATTCTATTCCATTGCATTCCCTTCCATTCCATTCTGGTTGATTCCATTCCATTGCATTCCATTCCATTACATTCCATGCCATTCGGGATGATTCCTTTCCATTCCATTCCATTCCATTCCATTCCATTTGATTCCATTCCACTCCATTCCATTCCATTCCATTTTATTCCATTCGATTTCTTTCCATTCCATTTTATTCGGGATGGTTCCATTCCATTCAGTTTCATTCCATTCCATTCCATTCCGTGACATTCGGCTTGATTCCATTCCATTCCATTCCATTCCTTTCGGGTTGATTCCATTCCATTCCATTGCATTCCATTTCATTCCATTCTGGTTGATTCCATTCCATTCCATTCCATTCCATTCCATTCCATTCCATTCCATTCCATTCCATTCGTGTTGATTCCATTCCATTCCATTCCATTCCATTCCATTCCATTCCATTCCATTCCATTCGGTTTGATTACATACCATTCCATTCCATTACGTTCCATTCCATTGGGGTTGATTCTTTTCCATTTCATTCCATTCCATTCCATTCCATTCCATTCTGGTTCATTCCATTCGGGTTGATTCTTTTCCATTTCATTCCATTCCATTCCATTCCATTAAATTCTGGTTAATTCCGTTCCATTCAATTCCATTCCATTCCATTCACGTTGATTCATTCCATTCCATTCCATTCCATTCCTTTTCATTCGGGTTGTTTGCATTCAATTCTTTCCGTTCCATTCCATTCCATTCCTTTCCATTCCATTCCATTCGTGTTGATTCCATTCCATTCCATTCCATCCCATTCCATTCGGGTGGATTCCATTCGTTTTCATTCCATTCCAATATACTCGGGTGGATTCTATTCCATTCCATTCCATTCCATTCCATTCCATTCGGGTTGATTCCATTCCATTCCATTCCATTCCATTCCATTCCATTCCATTCCGGTTGATTCCATTCCACCCCATTCCATTCCATTCCATTCCATTCCATTCCATTCCATTCCATTCCATTCGGGTTGATTCCATTCCGTTCCATTCCATTCCATTCCATTCCATTCCATTCGGGATGATTCCATTCCATTTCATTCCATTCCATTGCATTCCATTCCATTCCATTCGTGTTGATTCCATTCCATTCCATTCCATTGGGTTGATTCCATTCCATTCCATTCCATTCCATTCCTTTCGGGTTGATTCCATACCATTCCATTCCATTCCATTACATGACATTACATTCGGTTTGATTACATACCATTCCATTCCATTGCGTTCCATTCCATTCTGGTTGATTCTTTTCCGTTTCATTCCATTCCATTCCATTCCATTCCATTCTGGTTCATTCCATTCGAGTTGATTCTTTTCCATTTCATTCCATTCCATTCCATTCCGTTAAATTCTGGTTAACTCCGTTCCATTCAATTCCATTGATTCCATTCACGTTGATTCCATTCCATTCGATTCCATTCCATTCGGGTTGTTTGCATTCCATTCCATTCCGTTCCATTCCATTCCATTCCTTTCCATTCCATTCCATTCATGTTTATTCCATTCCATTCCATTCCATCCCATTCCATTCCATTCCATTCGGGTGGATTCCATTCGTTTTCATTCCATTCCAATACATTCGGGTTGATTCTATTCCATTCCATTCCATTCCATTCCATTCCACTCCATTCGGGTTGATTCCATTCCATTCCATTCCATTCCATTCCATTCCATTCCATTCCATTCCGGTTGATTCCATTCCACTCCATTCCATTCCACTCCATTCCATTCGATTCCATTCGGGTTGATTCCATTCCGTTCCATTCCATTCCATTCCATTCCACTCCATTCCATTCCATTCGGGATGATTCCATTCCATTTCATTCCATTCCATTGCATTCCATTCCATTCCATCCGGGTTGATTCCATTCCATTCCATTCCATTACATTACATTACATGCTTTTCGGGATGATTCCATTCCATTCCATTCCATTCCATTCCATTCGAGTTGATTCCATTCCATTCCATTGCATTCCATTCGAGTTGATTCCACTCCATTCCATTCCATTCCATTCCATTTGGGTTGATTCCATTCCGTTCCATTCCATTCCATTGCATTCCATTCCATTCCATTCGGGTTGATTGCATTCCATTCCATTCCATTCCATTACATTCCATGCCATTCGGGATGATTCCATTCCATTCGATTCCATTCCATTACATTCGAGTTGATTCCATTCCGTTCCTTTCCATTCCATTCCATTCCATTCGTGTTGATTCCATGCCATTTCATTCCATTCCATTGCATTCCATTCCATTCCAATCGGGTTGATTCCATTCCATTCCATTCCATTCATGTTGATTGCATTCCATTCCATTCCATTCCATTGCATTCCATTCCATTCCATTCCAGTTGATTCCATTCCATTCCATTCCATTGCATTCCATTCCGGTTGATTCCATTCCATTATATTCCATTCCATTCCAGTTGATTCCATTCCATTTTATTCCATTCCATTCCGGTTGATTCCTTTCCATTTTATTCCATTCCATTCCGTTTGATTCCATTCCATTCGATTCCATTCCATTCTATTCCATTCGGGTTGATTCCATTCCATTCCATTCCATTCCATTCCATTCCATTCCATTCCATTCCATTCCGGTTGATTCCATACCATTCCATTCCATTCCATTCTATTCCATTCCATTCCATTCCATTCGGGTTGACTCCATTCCATTCCATTCCATCCCATTCCATTCCATTCTATTCCTTTACATTCCATTCGGGTTGATTGCATTTCATTCCAATCCATTCCATTCCATTCCATTCAGGTTGATTGCATTCCATTCCATTCCATTCCAATCTATTCCATTCGAGTTGATTCCGTTCAATTCCATTCCATTCCATTCCATTCCATTCCACTCCATTCCATTCGGGTTGATTCCATTCCATTCCATTCCATTCAATTCCATTCCATTCCATTGCATTCCATTCGGGTTGATTCCATACCATTCCATTTCATTCCATTCCATTCCATTCCATTCCGGTTGACTCCATTCCATTCCATTCCATCACATTCCATTCCATTCCATTCCATTCCATCCCATTCCATTCCATTCCATTCCATTACATTACATTCGGGTTGATTCTATTCCATTCCATTCCATTCGGGTTTATTCTGTTCCATTCCATTCCATTCCTTTCGGTATGTTTCCATTCCACTCCATTCCATTCAATTCCATTCCATTCCATTCCTTTCGGGTTGATTCCACTCCATTCCATTCCATTCCATTCCAGTCTTGTTTATTCCATTCCATTCCATTCCTTTTCATTGCATTCCATTCCATTCCATTCCATTCGGGTTGATTCCTTTCCATTCTATTCCATCCCATTCCATTCGGGTTGATTCCATTCCATTCCATTCCATCCCATTCCATTCCATTCCATTCGCGTGGATTTCATTCCATTTCATACCATTCCATTACATTGGGGTTGATTCTATTCCATTCCATTCCATTCCATTCCATTCCATTCCATTCCATTCCATTCCATTCGGGTTGATTCCATTCCATTCCATTCCATTGTGGTTGATTCCATTCCATTCCATTCCATTCCATTCCATTCCATTCCATTCCATTCGGGTTGATTCCATTCCTTTCCATTCCATTCCATTCCATTCCATTCAATTCCATTCCATTCCCTACCATTCGGGTTGATTCCATTCAATTTCATTCTAATCCATTGCATTGCCTTCCATTCCATTCTGGTTGATTCCATTCCATTGCATTCCATTCCATTACATTCCATGAATTTCGGGATTATTCCTTTACATTCCATTCCATTCCATTCGATTTGATTCCATTCCATTCCATTCCATTCCATTCCATTCCATTCCATTCCATTCCACTCGGGTTGATTCCATTCCATTCCATTCCATTCCTTTCGGGTTGATTCCATTCCATTCCATTGCATTCCATTTCATTCCATTCTGGTTGATTCCACTCCATTCCATTCCATTCCATTCCATTCCATTCCATTCGTGTTGATTCCATTCCATTCCATTCCATTCCATTCCATTCCATTCCAATCCATTCCATTCCATTCCATTCGTGTTGATTCCATTCCATTCAATTCCATTCGGTTTGACTCCATTCCATTCCATTCCATCTGGTTGATTCCATTCCATTCCATTCCATTCCTTTCCATTCCATTTAGGTTGATTCCATTCCATTCCATTCCTTTCCGGTTGATTCCATTCCATTCAATTCCATTCCATTCCATTCCATTCCATTCAATTCGGGTTTATTCCATTCCATTCCATTCCATTGGTGTTGATTCCATTCCATTCCATTACATTCCATTCCTTTCGGGTTGATTCCATACCATTCCATTCCATTACATTACATTACATTACATTCGGTTTGATTACATACCATTCCATTCCTTAACGTTGCATTCCATTGGGGTTGATTCTTTTCCATTTCATTCCATTCCATTCCATTCTGGTTCATTCCATTCGGGTTGATTCTTTTCCATTTCATTCCATTCCATTCCATTCCATTAAATTCTGGTTAATTCCGTTCCATTCAATTCCATTCCATTCCATTCACCTTGATTCCATTCCATTCCATTCCATTCCATTCCATTCCATTCCATTCCATTCCATTTCATTCGGGTTGTTTGCATTCCCTTCCATTCCGTTCCATTCCATTCCATTCCTTTCCATTCCATTCCATTCGTGTTGATTCCATTCCATTCCATTTCATCCCATTCCATTCCATTCCATTCGGGTGGATTCCATTCGTTTTCATTCCATTCCAATACACTCGGGTGGATTCTATTCCATTCCATTCCATTCCATTCCATTCCATTCCATTCCATTCCATTCGGGTTGATTCCATTCCATTCCATTCCATTCCATTCCATTCCATTCCATTCCATTCCATTCCATTCCGGTTGATTCCATTCCACTCCATTCCATTCCATTCCATTCCATTCGGGTTGATTCCATTCCGTTCCATTCCATTCCATTCCATTCCATTCCATTCGGGATGATTCCATTCCATTTCATTCCATTCCATTGCATTCCATTCCATTCCATTCGTGTTGATTCCATTCCATTCCATTCCATTGTGTTGATTCCATTCCATTCCATTCCATTACATTACATTACATGCTTTTCTGGATGATTCCATTCCATTCCATTCCATTCCATTCGAGTTGATTCCATTCCATTCAATTGCATTCCATTCGAGTTGATTCCACTCCATTCCATTCCATTCCATTCCATTTGGGTTGATTCCATTTCGTTCCATTCCATTCCATTGCATTCCATTCCATTCCATTCGGGTTGATTCCATTCCATTCCATTCCATTCCATTACATTCCATGCCATTCGGGATGATTCCATTCCATTCGATTCCATTCCATTACATTCGAGTTGATTCCATTCCGTTCGTTTCCATTCCATTCCATTCCATTCGTGTTGATTCCATGCCATTTCATTCCATTCCATTGCATTCCATTCCATTCCAATCGGGTTGATTCCATTCCATTCCATTCCATTCAGGTTGATTGCATTCCATTCCATTCCATTCCATTCCATTCCATTCCATTCCATTCCATTCCAGTTGATTCCATTCCATTCCATTCCATTCTATTCCATTCCGGTTGATTCCATTCCATTATATTCCATTCCATTCCGGTTGATTCCATTCCATTTTATTCCATTCCATTCCGGTTGATTCCTTTCCATTTTATTCCATTCCATTCCGTTTGATTCCATTCCATTCGATTCCATTCCATTCCATTCCATTCGGATTGATTCCATTCCATTCCATTCCATTCCATTCCATTCCGGTTGATTCCATACCATTCCATTCCATTCCATTCCATTCTATTCCATTCCATTCCATTCCATTCGGGTTGACTCCATTCCATTCCATTCCATCCCATTCCTTTCCATTCTATTCCTTTACATTCCATTCGGGTTGATTGCATTTCATTCCAATCCATTCCATTCCATTCCATTCAGGTTGATTGCATTCCATTCCATTCCATTCCAATCTATTCCATTCGGGTTGATTCCGTTCAATTCCATTCCATTCCATTCCATTCCAATTCTTTCCATTCCATTCCATTCGGGTTGATTCCATTCCATTCCATTCCATTCAATTCCATTCCATTCCATTGCATTCCATTCGGGTTGATTCCATACCATTCCATTTCATTCCATTCCATTCCATTCCATTCCGATTGACTCCATTCCATTCCATTCCATCACATTCCATTCCATTCCATTCCATTCCATCCCATTCCATTCCATTCCATTCCATTCCATTCCATTACATTCGGGTTGATTCTATTCCATTCCATTCCATTCGGGTTTATTCTGTTCCATTCCATTCCATTCCATTCGGTATGTTTCCATTCCACTCCATTCCATTCAATTCCATTCCATTCCATTCCTTTCGGGTTGATTCCACTCCATTCCATTCCATTCCATTCCAGTCTTGTTGATTCCATTCCATTCCATTCCTTTCCATTCCATTCCATTCCATTCCATTCGGGTTGATTCCTTTCCATTCTATTCCATCCCATTCCATTTGTGTTGATTCCATTCCATTCCATTCCATCCCATTCCATTCCATTCCATTCGCGTGGATTTCATTCCATTTCATACCATTCCATTACATTGGGGTTGATTCTATTCCATTCCATTCCATTCCATTCCATTCCATTCCATTCCATTCCATTCGGGTTGATTCCATTCCATTCCATTCCATTCTGGTTGATTCCATTCCATTCCATTCCATTCCATTCCATTCCATTCCATTAGGGTTGATTCCATTCCTTTCCATTGCATTCCATTCCATTCCATTCAATTCCATTCCATTCCCTACCATTCGGGTTGATTCCATTCAATTTCATTCTAATCCATTTCATTGCCTTCCATTCCATTCTGGTTGATTCCATTCCATTGCATTCCATTCCATTACATTCCATGAATTTCGGGATTATTCCTTTACATTCCATTCCATTCCATTCGATTTGATTCCATTCCATTCCATTCCATTCCATTCCATTCCATTCCATTCCACTCGGGTTGATTCCATTCCATTCCATTCCATTCTGGTTGATTCCATTCCACTCCATTCCATTCCATTCCATTCCATTCCATTCCATTCCAATCCAATCGGGTTGATTCCATTCCTTTCCATTCCATTCCATTCCATTCCATTCCATTCCATTCCATTCGGATTTATTCCGTTCCATTCCATTCCATCCCATTCCATTCCATTCCTTTTGGGTTGATTCCATACCATTCCATTCCATTCCATTACATGACATTCCATTCGGGTTGATTCCATACGATTCCATTCCATTACATTACATTCCATTACATCCCATTCCATTCAGGTTGCTTTTATTCCATTCCATTACTTTCCATTCCATATCATTCCATTCCTTACCATTCAGGTTCATTGCATTCCATTCCATTCCATTCAATTCCATTCGGGTTGATTCCTTTCCATTGCATTCCGTTCTGTGCCATTCCATTCCATTCCATTAAGGTTGATTCCATTCCATTCCATTCCATTTCATTCGGGTTGATTCCATTCCATTCCATTCCATTCCATTCCATTCCATTCCATTCCGTTCGGGTTGATTCCATTCTATTCCATTCCATTCCATTCCATTTCATTCTGGTTGATTCCATTGCATTCCATTCCATTCCATTCCATTCCACTCCACTCCATTCGGATTGATTCCAATCCATTCCATTCCATTCCATTGCAGTCCATTCCATTCCAATCCATTCCTTTCCTTTCCATTCCATTCCATTCTGGATGATTCCATTCCATTCCATTCCATTCCATTCGGTTTGATTCCATTCCATTCCATTCCATTCCATTAAATTGTGGTTCATTCTATTCCATTCCGTTCCCTTCCATTCCATTCCATTCCATTCAGGTTGATTCCATTCCATTCCATTCCGTTCCATTCTATTCCATTCCATTTCATTCTGGTTGATTCCATTCCGTTCCATTCCATTCCATTCCATTCCATTCCATTCGGGTTGATTCCATTCGGTTCCATTACATTACATTACATTACATGCTTTTCGGGATGATTCCATTCCATTCCATTCCATTCGAGTTGATTTCATTCCATTCCATTGCATTCCATTCGAGTTGATTCCATTCCATTCCATTCCATTCCATTCCATTGTATTCCATTCGATTTCATTCCGTTCCATTCCATTCGGGTTGTTTCCATTCCATTCCGTTTCATTCCATTCCATTCCATTCCATTACATTCGTGTTGATTGCATTAAATTCCATTCCATTCCATTACATTCCGTGCCATTCTGGATGATTCCATTCCTTTCCATTCCATTCCATTCCATTCTATTCCATTCGAGTTGATTCCACTCCATTCCATTCCATTCCATTCCATTCGGGTTGATTCCATTCCGTTCCATTCCGTTCCATTCCATTCCATTCAATTCAATTCCATTTCATTAACTTCCATTCGGGTTGATTCCATTCAATTTCATTCTATTCCTTTGCATTGCCTTCCATTCCATTCTGGTTGATTCCATTCCATTGCATTCCATTCCATTACATTCCATGAAATTCGGGATGATTCCTTTACATTCCATTCCATTCCATTCCATTCCATTCGATTTGATTCCATTCCATTCCATTCCATTCCATTCCACTGGGGTTGATTCCATTCCATTCCATTCCATTCTGGTTGATTCCATTCCATTCCATTCCATTCCATTCCATTCCATTCCATTCCATTCCAATCGGGTTGATTCCATTCCATTCCATTCCATTCAGGTTGATTGCATTCCATTCCATTCCATTCCATTCCATTCCATTCCAGTTGATTCCATTCCATTCCATTCCATTCCATTCCGGTTGATTCCATTCCATTCCATTCCATTCCATTCCATTCCATTCCGGTTGATTCCATTCCACTCCATTCCATTCCATTCCATTCCATTCCATTCCATGCCATTCGGGTTGATTCCATTCCGTTCCATTCCATTCCATTCCATTCCATTCCATTCCATTCCATTCCATTCCATTCGGGATGTTTCCATTCCATTTCATTCCATTCCATTGCATTCCATTCCATTCCATTCGGGTTGATTCCATTCGATTCCATTACATTACATTACATTACATGCTTTTCGGGATGATTCCATTCCATTCCATTCCATTCGAGTTGATTCCATTCCATTCCATTGCATTCCATTCGAGTTGTTTCCATTCCATTCCATTCCATTGTATTCCATTCGATTTCATTCCATTCCATTCCATTCGGGTTGTTTCCATTCCATTCCGTTTCATTCCATTCCATTCCATTCCATTACATTCGTGTTGATTGCATTCCATTCCATTCCATTCCATTACATTCCGTGCCATTCTGGAGGATTCCATTCCTTTCCATTCCATTACATTCCATTCTATTCCATTCGAGTTGATTCCACTCCATTCCATTCCATTCCATTCCACTCGGGTTGATTCCATTCCGTTCCATTATGTTCCATTCCATTCCATTCAATTCAATTCCATTCCATTCCCTTCCATTCGGGTTGATTCCATTCAATTTCATTCTATTGCATTGCATTGCCTTCCATTCCATTCTGGTTGATTCCATTCCATTGCATTCCATTCCATTACATTCCATGAAATTCGGGATGATTCCTTTACATTCCATTCCATTCCATTCCATTCCATTCGATTTGATTTCATTCCATTCCATTCCATTCCATTCCACTGGGGTTGATTCCATTCCATTCCATTCCATTCTGGTTGATTCCATTCCATTCCATTCCATTCCATTCCATTCCATTCCATTCCAATCGGGTTGATTCCATTCCTTTCCTTTCCATTCCATTCCATTCCATTCAATTCCATTCCATTCCCTTCCATTTGGGTTGATTCCATTCAATTTCATTCTATTCCATTGCATTCCCTTCCATTCCATTCTGGTTGATTCCATTCCATTGCATTCCATTCCATTACATTCCATGCCATTCGGGATGATTCCTTTCCATTCCATTCCATTCCATTCCATTCGATTTGATTCCATTCCACTCCATTCCATTCCACTCCATTTTATTCCATTCGATTTCTTTCCATTCCATTTTATTCGGGTTGGTTCCATTCCATTCAGTTTCATTCCATTCCATTCCATTCCGTGACATTCGGCTTGATTCCATTCCATTCCATTCCATTCCTTTCGGGTTGATTCCATTCCATTCCATTGCATTCCATTTCATTCCATTCTGGTTGATTCCATTCCATTCCATTCCATTCCATTCCTTTCGTGTTGATTCCATTCCATTCCATTTCATTCCATTCTGGTTGATTCCATTCCATTCCATTCCATTCCATTCCATTCCATTCCATTCGTGTTGATTCCATTCCATTGCATTCCATTCCATACCATTCCATTCGGGTTGATAACATCCCATTCCATTCCATGCCATTCCATTCCATTCCATTCCAATCCATTCCATTCCATTCCATTCGTGTTGATTCCATTCCATTCAATTCCATTCGGTTTGACTCCATTCCATTCCATTCCATCTGGTTGATTCCATTCCATTCCATTCCATTCCTTTCCATTCCATTTAGGTTGATTCCATTCCATTCTATTCCTTTCCGGTTGATTCCATTCCATTCCATTCCATTCCATTCCATTCCATTCCATTCCATTCCATTCGGGTTGTTTGCATTCCATTCCATTCCGTTCCATTCCATTCCATTCCTTTCCATTCCATTCCATTCGTGTTGATTCCATTCCATTCCATTCCATCCCATTCCATTCCATTCCATTCGGGTGGATTCCATTCGTTTTCTTTCCATTCCAATACACTCGGGTGGATTCTATTCCATTCCATTCCATTCCATTCCATTCCATTCCATTCCATTCCATTCGGGTTGATTCCTTTCCATTCCATTCCATTCCATTCCATTCCATTCCATTCCGGTTGATTCCATTCCACTCCATTCCATTCCATTCCATTCCATTCCATTCCATTCCATTCGGGTTGATTCCATTCCGTTCCATTCCATTCCATTCCATTCCATTCCGTTCGGGATGATTCCATTCCATTTCATTCCATTCCATTGCATTCCATTCCATTCCATTCGTGTTGATTCCATTCCATTCCATTCCATTGGGTTGATTCCATTCCATTCCATTCCTTTCGGGTTGATTCCATACCATTGCATTCCATTCCATTACATTACATTACATTCAGTTTGATTACATACCATTCCACTCCATTTCGTTCCATTCCATTCTGGTTGATTCTTTTCCGTTTCATTCCATTCCATTCCATTCCATTCCATTCCATTCTGGTTCATTCCATTCGGGTTGATTCTTTTCCATTTCATTCCATTCCATTCCATTCCGTTAAATTCTGGTTAATTCCGTTCCATTCAATTCCATTGATTCCATTCACGTTGATTCCATTCCATTCCATTCCATTCCATTCGGGTTGTTTGCATTCCATTCCATTCCGTTCCATTCCATTCCATTCCTTTCCATTCCATTCCATTCATGTTGATCCCATTCCATTCCATTCCATCCCATTCCATTCCATTCCATTCGGGTGGATTCCATTCGTTTTCATTCCATTCCAATACATTCGGGTTGATTCTATTCCATTCCATTCCATTCCATTCCATTCCATTCCATTCCATTCCATTCCATTCCATTCGGGTTGATTCCATTCCATTCCATTCCATTCCATTCCATTCCATTCCATTCCGGTTGATACCATTCCACTCCATTCCATTCCACTCCATTCCATTCGATTCCATTCGGGTTGATTCCATTCCGTTCCATTCCATTCCATTCCATTCCACTCCATTCCATTCCATTCGGGATGATTCCATTCCATTTCATTCCATTCCATTGCATTCCATTCCATTCCATCCGGGTTGATTCCATTCCATTCCATTCCATTACATTACATTACATGCTTTTCGGGATGATTCCATTCCATTCCATTCCATTTCATTCCATTCCATTCGTGTTGATTCCATTCCATTCCATTGCATTCCATTCGAGTTGATTCCACTCCATTCCATTCCATTCCATTCCATTTGGGTTGATTCCATTCCGTTCCATTCCATTCCATTGCATTGCATTCCATTCCATTCGTGTTGATTCCATTCCATTCCATTCCATTCCATTTCATTCCATGCCATTCGGGATGATTCCATTCCATTCGATTCCATTCCATTACATTCGAGTTGATTCCATTCCGTTCCTTTCCATTCCATTCCATTCCATTCGTGTTGATTCCATGCCAATTCATTCCATTCCATTGCATTCCATTCCATTCCAATCGGGTTGATTCCATTCCATTCCATTCCATTCAGGTTGATTGCATTCCATTCCATTCCATTCCATTCCATTCCATTCCATTCCATTCCAGTTGATTCCATTCCATTCCATTCCATTCCATTCCATTCCGGTTGATTCCATTCCATTATATTCCATTCCATTCCTGTTGATTCCATTCCATTATATTCCATTCCATTCCGGTTGATTCCATTCCATTTTATTCCATTCCATTCCGGTTGATTCCTTTCCATTTTATTCCATTCCATTCCGTTTGATTCCACTCCATTCGATTCCATTCCATTCCATTCCATTCGGGTTGATTCCATTCCATTCCACTCCATTCCATTCCATTCCGGTTGATTCCATACCATTCCATTCCATTCCATTCCATTCTATTCCATTCCATTCCATTCCATTCGGGTTGACTCCATTCCATTCCATTCCATCCCATTCCATTCCATTCGGGTTTACTCCATTCCATTCCATTCCATCCCATTCCATTCCATTCTATTCCTTTACATTCCATTCGGGTTGATTGCATTTCATTCCATTCCATTCTGGTTGATTCCATTCCATTCCATTCCATTCCATTCCATTCCGGTTGATTCCATTCCATTCCATTCCATTCCATTCCATTCCATTAGGGTTGATTCCATTCCTTTCCATTCCATTCCATTCCATTCCATTCAATTCCATTCCATTCCCTACCATTCGGGTTAATTCCATTCAATTTCATTCTAATCCATTGCATTGCCTTCCATTCCATTCTGGTTGATTCCATTCCATTGCATTCCATTCCATTACATTCCATGAATTTCGGGATTATTCCTTTACATTCCATTCCATTCCATTCGATTTCATTCCATTCCATTCCATTCCATTCCATTCCATTCCATTCCACTCGGGTTGATTCCATTCCATTCCATTCCATTCTGGTTGATTCCATTCCACTCCTTTCCATTCCATTCCATTCCATTCCATTCCAATCGGGTTGATTCCATTCCTTTCCATTCCATTCCATTCCATTCCATTCCATTCGGGTTTATTCCGTTCCATTCCATTCCATCCCATTCCATTCCATTCCTTTTGGTTTGATTCCATACCATTCCATTCCATTCCATTACATGACATTCCATTCGGGTTGATTCCATACGATTCCATTCCATTACATTACATTCCATTACATCCCATTCCATTCAGGTTGCTTTTATTCCATTCCATTACTTTCCATTCCATATCATTCTTTCCTTACCATTCAGGTTGATTGCATTCCATTCCATTCCATGCAATTCCATTCGGGTTGATTCCTTTCCATTGCATTCCGTTCTGTGCCATTCCATTCCATTCCATTAAGGTTGATTCTATTCCATTCCATTCCATTTCATTCGGGTTGTTTCCATTCCATTCCATTCCATTCCATTCCATTCCATTCCATTCCATTCGGGTTGATTCCATTCTATTCCATTCCATTCCATTCCATTTCATTCTGGTTGATTCCATTGCATTCCATTCCATTCCATTCCATTCCACTCCACTCCATTCGGATTGATTCCAATCCATTCCATTCCATTCCATTCCAGTCCATTCCATTCCAATCCATTCCTTTCCTTTCCATTCCATTCCATTCTGGATGATTCCATTCCATTCCATTCCATTCCATTCGGTTTGATTCCATTCCATTCCATTCCATTCCATTAAATTGTGGTTCATTCTATTCCATTCCGTTCCCTTCCATTCCATTCCATTCCATTCAGGTTGATTCCATTCCGTTCCATTCCATTCCATTCCATTCCATTCCATTCGGGTTGATTCCATTCGATTCCATTACATTACATTACATTACATTACATGCTTTTCGGGATGATTCCATTCCATTCCATTCCATTCGAGTTGATTCCATTCCATTCCATTGCATTCCATTCGAGTTGATTCCATTCCATTCCATTGCATTCCATTCGAGTTGATTCCATTCCATTCCATTCCATTCCATTCCATTCCATTGTATTCCATTCGATTTCATTCCATTCCATTCCATTCGGGTTGTTTCCATTCCATTCCGTTTCATTCTATTCCATTCCATTCCATTACATTCGTGTTGATTGCATTCCATTCCATTCCATTCCATTACATTCCGTGCCATTCTGGATGATTCCATTCCTTTCCATTCCATTCCATTCCATTCTATTCCATTCGAGTTGATTCCACTCCATTCCATTCCATTCCATTCCATTCGGGTTGATTCCATTCCGTTCCATTCCGTTCCATTCCATTCCATTCAATTCAATTCCATTCCATTAACTTCCATTCGGGTTGATTCCATTCAATTTCATTCTATTCCTTTGCATTGCCTTCCATTCCATTCTGGTTGATTCCATTCCATTGCATTCCATTCCATTACATTCCATGAAATTCGGGATGATTCCTTTACATTCCATTCCATTCCATTCCATTCCATTCGATTTGATTCCATTCCATTCCATTCCATTCCATTCCACTGGGGTTGATTCCATTCCATTTCATTCCATTCTGGTTGATTCCATTCCATTCCATTCCATTCCATTCCATTCCATTCCATTGCAATCGGGTTGATTCCATTCCATTCCATTCCATTCAGGTTGATTGCATTCCATTCCATTCCATTCCATTCCATTCCAGTTGATTCCATTCCATTCCATTCCATTCCATTCCGGTTGATTCCATTCCATTCCATTCCATTCCATTCCATTCCGGTTGATTCCATTCCACTCCATTCCATTCCATTCCATTCCATTCCATTCCATTCCATGCCATTCGGGTTGATTCCATTCCGTTCCATTCCATTCCATTCCATTCCATTCCATTCCATTCCATTCGGGATGATTCCATTCCATTTCATTCCATTCCATTGCATTCCATTCCATTCCATTCGGGTTGATTCCATTCGATTCCATTCCATTACATTACATTACATTCTTTTCGGGATGATTCCATTCCATTCCATTCCATTCCATTCCATTAGAGTTGATTCCATTCCATTCCATTGCATTCCATTCGAGTTGATTCCATTCCATTCCATTCCATTGTATTCCATTCGATTTCATTCCATTCCATTCCATTCGGGTTGTTTCCATTCCATTCCGTTTCATTCCATTCCATTCCATTCCATTACATTCGTGTTGATTGCATTCCATTCCATTCCATTCCATTCCATTCCACTGGGGTTGATTCCATTCCATTCCATTCCATTCTGGTTGATTCCATTCCATTCCATTCCATTCCATTCCATTCTATTCCATTCGAGTTGATTCCACTCCATTCCATTCCATTCCATTGCATTCGGGTTGATTCCATTCCGTTCCATTCCGTTCCATTCCATTCCATTCAATTCAATTCCATTCCATTCCCTTCCATTCGGGTTGATTCCATTCAATTTCATTCTATTGCATTGCATTGCCTTCCATTCCATTCTGGTTGATTTCATTCCATTGCATTCCATTCCATTACATTCCATGAAATTCGAGATGATTCCTTTACATTCCATTCCATTCCATTCCATTCCATTCGATTTGATTTCATTCCATTCCATTCCATTCCATTCCACTGGGGTTGATTCCATTCCATTCCATTCCATTCTGGTTGATTCCATTCCATTCCATTCCATTCCATTCCATTCCATTCCAATCGGGTTGATTCCATTCCTTTCCTTTCCATTCCATTCCATTCCATTCAATTCCATTCCATTACCTTCCATTTGGGTTGATTCCATTCAATTTCATTCAATTCCATTGCATTCCCTTCCATTCCATTCTGGTTGATTCCATTCCATTGCATTCCATTCCATTACCTTCCATGCCATTCGGGATGATTCCTTTCCATTCCATTCCATTCCATTCCATTCCATTCGATTTGATTCCATTCCACTCCATTCCATTCCACTCCATTTTATTCCATTCGATTTCTTTCCATTCCATTTTATTCGGGTTGGTTCCATTCCATTCAGTTTCATTCCATTCCATTCCATTCCGTGACATTCAGCTTGATTCCATTCCATTCCATTCCATTCCTTTCGGGTTGATTACATTCCATTCCATTGCATTCCATTTCATTCCATTCTGTTTGATTCCATTCCATTCCATTCCATTCCATTCCATTCCATTCGTGTTGATTCCATTCCATTCCATTCCATTCCATACCATTCCATTCGGGTTGATAACATCCCATTCCATTCCATGCCATTCCATTCCATTCCATTCCAATCCATTCCATTCCATTCCATTCGTGTTGATTCCATTCCATTCAATTCCATTCGGTTTGACTCCATTCCATTCCATTCCATCTGGTTGATTCCATTCCATTCCATTCCATTCTTTCCATTCCATTTAGGTTGATTCCATTCCATTATATTCCTTTCCGGTTGATTCCATTCCATTCCATTCCATTCCATTCCATTCCATTCCATTCCATTCCATTCGGGTTGTTTGCATTCCATTCCATTCCGTTCCATTCCATTCCATTCCTTTCTATTCCATTCCATTCGTGTTGATTCCATTCCATTCCATTCCATCCCATTCCATTCCATTCCATTCGGGTGGATTCCATTCGTTTTCTTTCCATTCCAATACACTCAGGTGGATTCTATTCCATTCCATTCCATTCCATTCCATTCCATTCCATTCGGGTTGATTCCTTTCCATTCCATTCCATTCCATTCCATTCCATTCCATTCCGGTTGATTCCATTCCACTCCATTCCATTCCATTCCATTCCATTCCATTCCATTCCATTCCATTCCATTCGGGTTGATTCCATTCCGTTCCATTCCATTCCATTCCATTCCATTCCATTCGGGATGATTCCATTCCATTTCATTCCATTCCATTGCATTCCATTCCATTCCATTCGTGTTGATTCCATTCCATTCCATTCCATTGGGTTGATTCCATTCCATTCCATTCCATTCCATTCCTTTCGGGTTGATTCCATACCATTCCATTCCATTCCATTACATTACATTACATTCGGTTTGATTACATAACATTCCACTCCATTGCGTTCCATTCAATTCCATTGATTCCAATCACGTTGATTCCATTCCATTCCATTCCATTCCATTCGGGTTGTTTGCATTCCATTCCATTCCGTTCCATTCCATTCCATTCCTTTCCATTCCATTCCATTAATGTTGATTCCATTCCATTCCATTCCATCCCATTCCATTCCATTCCATTCGGGTGGATTCCATTCGTTTTCATTCCATTCCAGTACATTCGGGTTGATTCTATTGCATTCCATTCCATTCCATTCCATTCCATTCCATTCCATTCGGGTTGATTCCATTCCATTCCATTCCATTCCATTCCATTCCATTCCATTCCATTCCGGTTGATACCATTCCACTCCATTCCATTCCACTCCATTCCATTCGATTCCATTCGGGTTGATTCCATTCCGTTCCATTCCATTCAATTCCATTCCACTCCATTCCATTCCATTCGGGATGATTCCATTCCATTTCATTCCATTCCATTGCATTCCATTCCATTCCATCCGGGTTGATTCCATTCCATTCCATTCCATTTCATTACATTACATGCTTTTCGGGATGATTCCATTCCATTCCATTCCATTCCATTCCATTCGAGTTGATTCCATTCCATTCCATTGCATTCCATTCGAGTTGATTCCTCTCCATTCCATTCCATTCCATTCCATTTGGGTTGATTCCATTCCGTTCCATTCACTTCCATTGCATTGCATTCCATTCCATTCGGGTTGATTCCATTCCATTCCATTCCATTCCATTACATTCCATGCCATTCGGGATGATTCCATTCCATTCGATTCCATTCCATTACATTCGAGCTGATTCCATTCCGTTCCTTTCCATTCCATTCCATTCCATTCGTGTTGATTCCATGCCATTTCATTCCATTCCATTGCATTCCATTCCATTCCATTCAGGTTGATTGAATTCCATTCCATTCCATTCCATTCCATTCCATTCCATTCCATTCCATTCCAGTTGATTCCATTCCATTCCATTCCATTCCATTCCATTCCGGTTGATTCCATTCCATTATATTCCATTCCATTCCGGTTGATTCCATTCCATTTTATTCCATTCCATTCCGGTTGATTCCTTTCCATTTTATTCCATTCCATTCCGTTTGATTCCATTCCATTCGATTCCATTCCATTCCATTCCATTCGGGTTGATTCCATTCCATTCCATTCCATTCCATTCCATTCCATTCCATTCGGGTTGATTCCATACCATTCCATTCCATTCCATTCCATTCTATTCCATTCCATTCCATTCCATTCGGGTTGACTCCATTCCATTCCATTCCATCCCATTCCATTCCATTCTATTCCTTTACATTCCATTCGGGTTGATTGCATTTCATTCCAATCCATTCCATTCCATTCCATTCAGGTTGATTGCATTCCATTCCATTCCATTCCAATCTATTCCATTCGAGTTGATTCCGTTCAATTCCATTCCATTCCATTCCATTCCATTCCATTCCATTCCATTCCATTCGGGTTGATTCCATTCCATTCCATTCCATTCAATTCCATTCCATTCCATTGCATTCCAATCGGGTTGATTCCATACCATTCCATTTCATTCCATTCCATTTCATTCCATTCCGGTTGACTCCATTCCATTCCATTCCATCACATTCCATTCCATTCCATTCCATTCCATTCCATCCCATTCCATTCCATTCCATTCCATTCCATCCCATTACATTACATTCGGGTTGATTCTATTCCATTCCATTCCATTCGAGTTTATTCTGTTCCATTCCATTCCATTACATTCGGTATGTTTCCATTCCACTCCATTCCATTCAATTCCATTCCATTCCATTCCTTTCGGGTTGATTCCACTCCATTCCATTCCATTCCATTCCAGTCTTGTTGATTCCATTCCATTCCATTCCTTTCAATTCCATTCCATTCCATTCCATTCGGGTTTATTCCTTTCCATTCTATTCCATCCCATTCCATTCGTGTTGTTTCCATTCCATTCCATTCCATCCCATTCCATTCCATTCCATTCGCGTGGATTTCATTCCATTTCATACCATTCCATTACATTAGGGTTGATTCTATTCCATTCCATTCCATTCCATTCCATTCCATTCCATTCCATTCGGGTTGATTCCATTCCATTCCATTCCATTCTGGTTGATTCCATTCCATTCCATTCCATTCCATTCCATTCCATTCCATTCCATTCGGGTTGATTCCATTCCTTTCCATTCCATTCCATTCAATTCCATTCCATTCCCTACCATTCGGGTTGATTCCATTCAATTTCATTCTATTCCATTGCATTGCCTTCCATTCCATTCTGTTTGATTCCATTCCATTGCATTCCATTCCATTACATTCCATGAATTTCGGGATTATTCCTTTACATTCCATTCCATTCCATTCGATTTCATTCCATTCCATTCCATTCCATTCCATTCCACTCGGGTTGATTCCATTCCATTCCATTCCATTCTGGTTGATTCCCTTCCACTCCATTCCATTCCATTCCATTCCATTCCATTCCAATCGGGTTGATTCCATTCCATTCCATTCCATTCCATTCCATTCCATTCCATTCCATTCTGGTTTATTCCGTTCCATTCCATTCCATCCCATTCCATTCCATTCCTTTTAGGTTGATTCCATACCATTCCATTCCATTCCATTACATGACATTCCATTCGGGTTGATTCCATACGATTCCATTCCATTACATTACATTCCATTACATCCCATTCCATTCAGGTTGCTTTTATTCCATTCCATTACTTTCCATTCCATATCATTCCATTCCTTACCATTCAGGTTGATTGCATTCCATTCCATTCCATTCCATTCAATTCCATTCGGGTTGATTCCTTTCCATTGCATTCCGTTCTGTGCCATTCCATTCCATTCCATTAAGGTTAATTCCATTCCATTCCATTCCATTTCATACGGGTTGATTCCATTCCATTCCATTCCATTCCATTCCTTTCGGGTTGATTCCATTCTATTCCATTCCATTCCATTCCATTTCATTCTGGTTGATTCCATTGCATTCCATTCCATTCCATTCCATTCCACTCCACTCCATTCGGATTGATTCCAATCCATTCCATTCCATTCCATTCCAGTCCATTCCATTCCAATCCATTCCTTTCCTTTCCATTCCATTCCATTCTGGATGATTCCATTCCATTCCATTCCATTCCATTCGGTTTGATTCCATTCCATTCCATTCCATTCCATTAAATTGTGGTTCATTCTATTCCATTCCATTCCCTTCCATTCCATTCCATTCCATTCAGGTTGATTCCATTCCATTCCATTCCATTCCATTCCATTCTATTCCATTCCATTTCATTCTGGTTGATTCCATTCCATTCCATTCCATTCCATTCCATTCCATTCCATTCCATTCCATTCCTGTTGACTCCATTCCATTTTATACCATTCCATTCCGTTTGGTCTCTTTCCATTCTATTCCATTCCATTCCATTCCATGCCATTCCATTCGGGTTGATTCCATTCCATTCCATTCCATTCTGGTTGATTCCATTCCATTCCATTCCATTCCATTCCATTCCATTCCATTCGGGTTGATTCCATTCCTTTCCATTCCATTCCATTCCATTCCTTTCAATTCCATTCCATTCCCTACCGTTCGGGTTGATTCCATTCAATTTCATTCTAATCCATTGCATTGCCTTCCATTCCATTCTGGTTGATTCCATTCCATTGCATTCCATTCCATTCCATGAATTTCGGGATGATTCCTTTACATTACATTCCATTCCATTCGATTTGATTCCATTCCACTCCATTCCATTCCATTCCATTCCATTCCATTCCATTCCATTCCACTCGGGTTGATTCCATTCCATTCCATTCCATTCTGGTTGATTCCATTCCACTCCATTCCATTCCATTCCATTCCATTCCATTCCATTCCATTCCAATCGGGTTGATTCCATTCCATTCCATTCCATTCCATTCCATTCCATTCCATTCCATTCCATTCCCTTCCATTTGGGTTGATTCCATTCAATTTCATTCTATTCCATTGCATTCCCTTCCATTCCATTCTGGTTGATTCCATTCCATTGCATTCCATTCCATTACATTCCATGCCATTTGGGATGATTCCTTTCCATTCCATTCCATTCCATTCCATTCGATTAGATTCCATTCCATTCCATTCCATTCCATTCCATTCCATTTTATTCCATTCGATTTCTTTCCATTCCATTTTATTCGGGTTGGTTCCATTCCATTCAGTTTCATAGCATTCCATTCCATTCCGTGACATTCGGCTTGATTCCATTCCATTCCATTCCATTCCTTTCGGGTTGATTTCATTCCATTCCATTGCATTCCATTTCATTCCATTCTGGTTGATTCCATTCCATTCCATTCAATTCCATTCCATTCGTGTTGATTCCACTCCATTCCATTCCATTCCATTCCATTCCTTTCCATTCCATTCCAGTCGGTTTGGTTCCGATTCATTCCATTCCATTCGATTCCATTCCATTCGGTTGTTTCCATTTCATTCCTTTCCATTCCATTCCATTCCATTCCATTCCATTCGTGTTGATTCCATTCCGTTCCATTCCACTCCATTCCTTTCCATTCCATTCAATTCGGGTTGATTCCATTCCATTCCATTCCATGCCATTCCAATACATTCCATTCTGGTTGATTCCATTCCATTTCATTCCATTCCATTATATTCTGGTTGATTCTATTCCATTCCATTCCATTCCATTCGGGTTGATTCCATTCCATTCCATTCCATTCCATTCCATTCCATTCGGGTTTATTCGGTTCCATTCCATTCCATCATATTCCATTCCATTTCTTTTGGGTTGATTCCATACCATTCCATTCCATTCCATTACATGACATTCCATTCGGGTTGATTCCATACGATTCCATTCCATTCCATTACATTCCATTACATCCCGTTCCATTCAGGTTGCTTTTATTCCATTCCATTACTTTCCATTCCATATCATTCCATTACATACCATTCAGGTTGATTGCATTCCATTCCATTCCATTCACTTCCATTCGGGTTGATTCCTTTCCATTGCATTCCGTTCTGTGCCATTCCATTCCATTCCATTAAGGTTGATTCCATTCCATTCCATTCCATTTCATTCGGGTTGATTCCATTCCATTCCATTCCATTCCATTCCATTCCATTCCATTGGGGTTGATTCCATTCTATTCCATTCCATTCCATTCCATTTCATTCTGGTTGATTCCATTGCATTCCATTCCATTCCATTCCATTCCACTCCATTCGGATTGATTCCAATCCATTCCATTCCATTCCATTCCAGTCCATTCCATTCCAATCCATTCCTTTCCATTCCATTCCATTCCATTCTGGATGATTCCATTCCATTCCATTCCATTCCATTCGGTTTGATTCCATTCCATTCCATTCCATTCCATTAAATTGTGGTTCATTCTATTCCATTCCATTCCCTTCCATTCCATTCCATTCCATTCAGGTTGATTCCATTCCATTCCATTCCATTCCATTCTATTCCACTCCATTTCATTCTGGTTGATTCCATTCCGTTCCACTCCATTCCATTCCATTCCATTCCATTCCTGTTGACTCCATTCCATTTTATACCATTCCATTCCGTTTGGTCTCTTTCCATTCTATTCCATTCCATTCCATTCCATTCGGGTTGATTGCATTCCATTCCATTCCATTCCATTCCATTCCATTCCATTCCATTCCATTCCATTCGGGTTGATTCCATACTATTCCATTCCATTCCATTCCATTCCATTCCGGTTGACTCCATTCCATTCCATTCCATCCCATTCCATTCCATTGCATTCCATTCCATTACATTCGGGTTGATTCTATTCCATTCCATTCCATTCGGGTTTATTCTGTTCCCTGCCATTCCATTCCATTGGGTATGTTTCCATTCCACTCCATTCCACTCAACTCCATTCCATTCCATTCCATTCCTTTCGCGTTGATTCCACTCCATTCCATTCCATTCCATTCCAGTCTTGTTGATTCCATTCCATACCATTCCTTTCCATTCCATTCCATTCCATTCGGGTTGATTCCATTCCATTCTATTCCATCCCATTCCATTCGGGTTGATTCCATTCCATTCCATTCCATTCCATTCCATTCCATTGCATTCCATTCGGGTTGATTCCATTCCATTCCATTCCATTCTGGTTGATTCCATTCCATTCCATTCCATTCCATTCGGGTTGATTCCATTCCTTTCCATTCCATTCCATTCCATTCCATTCAATTCCATTCCATTCCCTTCCATTCGGGTTGATTCCATTCAATTTCATTGTATTCCATTGTATTGCCTTCCATTCCATTCTGGTTCATTCCATTCCATTGCATTCCATTCCATTACATTCCATGAAATTCGAGATGATTCCTTTACATTCCATTACATTCCATTCGATTTAATTCCATTCCATTCCATTCCATTCCATTCCATTCCATTCCATTCCATTCCACTCGGGTTGATTCCATTCCATTCCATTCCATTCTGGTTGATTCCGTTCCATTCCATTCCATTCCATTCCATTCCATTCCATTCCATTCCAATCGCGTTGATTCCATTCCTTTCCATTCCATACCATCCCATTCCATTCCATTCAGTTCCATTCCATTCCCTTCCATTTGTGTTGATTCCATTCAATTTCATTCTATTCCATTGCATTCCCTTCCATTCCATTCTGGTTGATTCCATTCCATTGCATTCCATTTCATTACCTTCCATGCCATTCGGGATGATTCCTTTCCATTCCATTCCATTCCGTTCCATTCGATTTGATTCCCTTCCATTCCATTCCATTTTATTCCATTCGATTTCTTTCCATTCCATTTTATTCGGGTTGGTTCCATTCCAATCAGTTTCATTCCATTCCATTCCATTCCGTGACATTCGGCTTGATTCCATTCCATTCCATTCCATTCTGGTTGATTCCATTCCATTCCATTCCATTCCATTCCATTCCATTCCAATCGCGTTGATTCCATTCCTTTCCATTCCATACCATTCCATTCCATTCCATTCAGTTCCATTCCATTCCCTTCCATTTGTGTTGATTCCATTCAATTTCATTCTATTCCATTGCGTTCCCTTACATTCCATTCTGGTTGATTCCATTCCATTGCATTCCATTCCATTACATTCCATGCCATTCGGGATGATTCCTTTCCATTCCATTCCATTCCATTCCATTCGATTTGATTCCATTCCATTCCATTCCATTTTATTCCATTCGATTTCTTTCCATTCCATTTTATTCGGGTTGGTTCCATTCCAATCAGTTTCATTCCATTCCATTCCATTCCGTGACATTCGGCTTGATTCCATTCCATTCCATTCCATTCCTATCGGGTTGATTCCATTCCATTCCATTGCATTCCATTTCATTCCATTCTGGTTGATTCCATTCCATTCCATTCAATTCCATTCCATTCGTGTTGATTCCATTCCATTCCATTCCATTCCATTCCATTACTTTCCATTCCATTCCAGTCGGTTTGATTCCGATTCATTCCATTCCATTCGATTCCATTCCATTCGGGTTGGTTCCATTCCATTCCTTTCCATTCCATTCCATTCCATTCCATTCCATTCGTGTTGATTCCATTCAGTTCCATTCCACTCCATTCCATTCCATTCCATTCCATTCCTATCCATTCGAGTTGATTCCATTCCTTTCCTTTCTATTCTATTCCATTTTATTCCATTCGATTTCATTCCATTTCATTCCATTCGGGTTGGTTCCATTCCATTCAGCTTCATTCCATTCCATTCCATTCCATGACATTCGGCTTGATTCCATTTCATTCCATTCCATTCCATTCCGGTTGATTCCATTCCATTCCATTCTATTCGAGTTGATTCCATTCCATTCCATTCCATTCCATTCCATTCCATTCCATTCCATTCCATTCGGGTTGATTCTATTCCATTCCATTCCATTCCATTGTATTCCATTCGATTTCATTCCATTCCATTCCAATCGGGGTGTTTCCATTCCATTCCGTTTCTTTCCACTCCATTCCATTCCATTACATTCGTGTTGATTGCATTCCATTCCATTCCATTCCATCACATTCCGTGCCATTCGGGATGATTCCATTCCTTTCCATTCCTTTCCATTCCATTCATTTCTATTCCATTCGCGTTGATTCCACTCCATTCCATTCCATTCCATTCCATTCGAGTTGATTCCATTCCGTTCCATTCCATTCCATTCCATTCCATTCCATTCGGGATGATTAAATTCCATTTCATTCCATTCCATGGCATTCCATTCCATTCCTTTCGGGTTGATTCCATTCCATTCCATTCCATTCCATTACATTCCATGCCATTCCATTCCATTCCATTCCATTCGGGTTGTTTGCATTCCATTCCATTCCGTTCCATTCCATTCCATTCCTTTCCATTCCATTCCATTCGTGTTGATTCCATTCCATTCCATTCCATCCCATTCCATTCCATTCCATTCGGGTGGATTCCATTCGTTTTCTTTCCATTCCAATACACTCGGGTGGATTCTATTCCATTCCATTCCATTCCATTCCATTCCATTCCATTCCATTCCATTCGGGTTGATTCCTTTCCATTCCATTCCATTCCATTCCATTCCATTCCATTCCGGTTGATTCCATTCCACTCCATTCCATTCCATTCCATTCCATTCCATTCCATTCCATTCGGGTTGATTCCATTCCGTTCCATTCCATTCCATTCCATTCCATTCCGTTCGGGATGATTCCATTCCATTTCATTCCATTCCATTGCATTCCATTCCATTCCATTCGTGTTGATTCCATTCCATTCCATTCCATTGGGTTGATTCCATTCCATTCCATTCCTTTCGGGTTGATTCCATACCATTGCATTCCATTCCATTACATTACATTACATTCAGTTTGATTACATACCATTCCACTCCATTTCGTTCCATTCCATTCTGGTTGATTCTTTTCCGTTTCATTCCATTCCATTCCATTCCATTCCATTCCATTCTGGTTCATTCCATTCGGGTTGATTCTTTTCCATTTCATTCCATTCCATTCCATTCCGTTAAATTCTGGTTAATTCCGTTCCATTCAATTCCATTGATTCCATTCACGTTGATTCCATTCCATTCCATTCCATTCCATTCGGGTTGTTTGCATTCCATTCCATTCCGTTCCATTCCATTCCATTCCTTTCCATTCCATTCCATTCATGTTGATCCCATTCCATTCCATTCCATCCCATTCCATTCCATTCCATTCGGGTGGATTCCATTCGTTTTCATTCCATTCCAATACATTCGGGTTGATTCTATTCCATTCCATTCCATTCCATTCCATTCCATTCCATTCCATTCCATTCCATTCCATTCGGGTTGATTCCATTCCATTCCATTCCATTCCATTCCATTCCATTCCATTCCGGTTGATACCATTCCACTCCATTCCATTCCACTCCATTCCATTCGATTCCATTCGGGTTGATTCCATTCCGTTCCATTCCATTCCATTCCATTCCACTCCATTCCATTCCATTCGGGATGATTCCATTCCATTTCATTCCATTCCATTGCATTCCATTCCATTCCATCCGGGTTGATTCCATTCCATTCCATTCCATTACATTACATTACATGCTTTTCGGGATGATTCCATTCCATTCCATTCCATTTCATTCCATTCCATTCGTGTTGATTCCATTCCATTCCATTGCATTCCATTCGAGTTGATTCCACTCCATTCCATTCCATTCCATTCCATTTGGGTTGATTCCATTCCGTTCCATTCCATTCCATTGCATTGCATTCCATTCCATTCGTGTTGATTCCATTCCATTCCATTCCATTCCATTTCATTCCATGCCATTCGGGATGATTCCATTCCATTCGATTCCATTCCATTACATTCGAGTTGATTCCATTCCGTTCCTTTCCATTCCATTCCATTCCATTCGTGTTGATTCCATGCCAATTCATTCCATTCCATTGCATTCCATTCCATTCCAATCGGGTTGATTCCATTCCATTCCATTCCATTCAGGTTGATTGCATTCCATTCCATTCCATTCCATTCCATTCCATTCCATTCCATTCCAGTTGATTCCATTCCATTCCATTCCATTCCATTCCATTCCGGTTGATTCCATTCCATTATATTCCATTCCATTCCTGTTGATTCCATTCCATTATATTCCATTCCATTCCGGTTGATTCCATTCCATTTTATTCCATTCCATTCCGGTTGATTCCTTTCCATTTTATTCCATTCCATTCCGTTTGATTCCACTCCATTCGATTCCATTCCATTCCATTCCATTCGGGTTGATTCCATTCCATTCCACTCCATTCCATTCCATTCCGGTTGATTCCATACCATTCCATTCCATTCCATTCCATTCTATTCCATTCCATTCCATTCCATTCGGGTTGACTCCATTCCATTCCATTCCATCCCATTCCATTCCATTCGGGTTTACTCCATTCCATTCCATTCCATCCCATTCCATTCCATTCTATTCCTTTACATTCCATTCGGGTTGATTGCATTTCATTCCATTCCATTCTGGTTGATTCCATTCCATTCCATTCCATTCCATTCCATTCCGGTTGATTCCATTCCATTCCATTCCATTCCATTCCATTCCATTAGGGTTGATTCCATTCCTTTCCATTCCATTCCATTCCATTCCATTCAATTCCATTCCATTCCCTACCATTCGGGTTAATTCCATTCAATTTCATTCTAATCCATTGCATTGCCTTCCATTCCATTCTGGTTGATTCCATTCCATTGCATTCCATTCCATTACATTCCATGAATTTCGGGATTATTCCTTTACATTCCATTCCATTCCATTCGATTTGATTCCATTCCATTCCATTCCATTCCATTCCATTCCATTCCACTCGGGTTGATTCCATTCCATTCCATTCCATTCTGGTTGATTCCATTCCACTCCTTTCCATTCCATTCCATTCCATTCCATTCCAATCGGGTTGATTCCATTCCTTTCCATTCCATTCCATTCCATTCCATTCCATTCGGGTTTATTCCGTTCCATTCCATTCCATCCCATTCCATTCCATTCCTTTTGGTTTGATTCCATACCATTCCATTCCATTCCATTACATGACATTCCATTCGGGTTGATTCCATACGATTCCATTCCATTACATTACATTCCATTACATCCCATTCCATTCAGGTTGCTTTTATTCCATTCCATTACTTTCCATTCCATATCATTCTTTCCTTACCATTCAGGTTGATTGCATTCCATTCCATTCCATGCAATTCCATTCGGGTTGATTCCTTTCCATTGCATTCCGTTCTGTGCCATTCCATTCCATTCCATTAAGGTTGATTCTATTCCATTCCATTCCATTTCATTCGGGTTGTTTCCATTCCATTCCATTCCATTCCATTCCATTCCATTCCATTCCATTCGGGTTGATTCCATTCTATTCCATTCCATTCCATTCCATTTCATTCTGGTTGATTCCATTGCATTCCATTCCATTCCATTCCATTCCACTCCACTCCATTCGGATTGATTCCAATCCATTCCATTCCATTCCATTCCAGTCCATTCCATTCCAATCCATTCCTTTCCTTTCCATTCCATTCCATTCTGGATGATTCCATTCCATTCCATTCCATTCCATTCGGTTTGATTCCATTCCATTCCATTCCATTCCATTAAATTGTGGTTCATTCTATTCCATTCCGTTCCCTTCCATTCCATTCCATTCCATTCAGGTTGATTCCATTCCGTTCCATTCCATTCCATTCCATTCCATTCCATTCGGGTTGATTCCATTCGATTCCATTACATTACATTACATTACATTACATGCTTTTCGGGATGATTCCATTCCATTCCATTCCATTCGAGTTGATTCCATTCCATTCCATTGCATTCCATTCGAGTTGATTCCATTCCATTCCATTGCATTCCATTCGAGTTGATTCCATTCCATTCCATTCCATTCCATTCCATTCCATTCCATTGTATTCCATTCGATTTCATTCCATTCCATTCCATTCGGGTTGTTTCCATTCCATTCCGTTTCATTCTATTCCATTCCATTCCATTACATTCGTGTTGATTGCATTCCATTCCATTCCATTCCATTACATTCCGTGCCATTCTGGATGATTCCATTCCTTTCCATTCCATTCCATTCCATTCTATTCCATTCGAGTTGATTCCACTCCATTCCATTCCATTCCATTCCATTCGGGTTGATTCCATTCCGTTCCATTCCGTTCCATTCCATTCCATTCAATTCAATTCCATTCCATTAACTTCCATTCGGGTTGATTCCATTCAATTTCATTCTATTCCTTTGCATTGCCTTCCATTCCATTCTGGTTGATTCCATTCCATTGCATTCCATTCCATTACATTCCATGAAATTCGGGATGATTCCTTTACATTCCATTCCATTCCATTCCATTCCATTCGATTTGATTCCATTCCATTCCATTCCATTCCATTCCACTGGGGTTGATTCCATTCCATTTCATTCCATTCTGGTTGATTCCATTCCATTCCATTCCATTCCATTCCATTCCATTCCATTGCAATCGGGTTGATTCCATTCCATTCCATTCCATTCAGGTTGATTGCATTCCATTCCATTCCATTCCATTCCATTCCAGTTGATTCCATTCCATTCCATTCCATTCCATTCCGGTTGATTCCATTCCATTCCATTCCATTCCATTCCATTCCGGTTGATTCCATTCCACTCCATTCCATTCCATTCCATTCCATTCCATTCCATTCCATGCCATTCGGGTTGATTCCATTCCGTTCCATTCCATTCCATTCCATTCCATTCCATTCCATTCCATTCGGGATGATTCCATTCCATTTCATTCCATTCCATTGCATTCCATTCCATTCCATTCGGGTTGATTCCATTCGATTCCATTACATTACATTACATTACATTCTTTTCGGGATGATTCCATTCCATTCCATTCCATTCCATTCCATTAGAGTTGATTCCATTCCATTCCATTGCATTCCATTCGAGTTGATTCCATTCCATTCCATTCCATTGTATTCCATTCGATTTCATTCCATTCCATTCCATTCGGGTTGTTTCCATTCCATTCCGTTTCATTCCATTCCATTCCATTCCATTACATTCGTGTTGATTGCATTCCATTCCATTCCATTCCATTCCATTCCACTGGGGTTGATTCCATTCCATTCCATTCCATTCTGGTTGATTCCATTCCATTCCATTCCATTCCATTCCATTCTATTCCATTCGAGTTGATTCCACTCCATTCCATTCCATTCCATTGCATTCGGGTTGATTCCATTCCGTTCCATTCCGTTCCATTCCATTCCATTCAATTCAATTCCATTCCATTCCCTTCCATTCGGGTTGATTCCATTCAATTTCATTCTATTGCATTGCATTGCCTTCCATTCCATTCTGGTTGATTTCATTCCATTGCATTCCATTCCATTACATTCCATGAAATTCGAGATGATTCCTTTACATTCCATTCCATTCCATTCCATTCCATTCGATTTGATTTCATTCCATTCCATTCCATTCCATTCCACTGGGGTTGATTCCATTCCATTCCATTCCATTCTGGTTGATTCCATTCCATTCCATTCCATTCCATTCCATTCCATTCCAATCGGGTTGATTCCATTCCTTTCCTTTCCATTCCATTCCATTCCATTCAATTCCATTCCATTACCTTCCATTTGGGTTGATTCCATTCAATTTCATTCAATTCCATTGCATTCCCTTCCATTCCATTCTGGTTGATTCCATTCCATTGCATTCCATTCCATTACCTTCCATGCCATTCGGGATGATTCCTTTCCATTCCATTCCATTCCATTCCATTCCATTCGATTTGATTCCATTCCACTCCATTCCATTCCACTCCATTTTATTCCATTCGATTTCTTTCCATTCCATTTTATTCGGGTTGGTTCCATTCCATTCAGTTTCATTCCATTCCATTCCATTCCGTGACATTCAGCTTGATTCCATTCCATTCCATTCCATTCCTTTCGGGTTGATTACATTCCATTCCATTGCATTCCATTTCATTCCATTCTGTTTGATTCCATTCCATTCCATTCCATTCCATTCCATTCCATTCGTGTTGATTCCATTCCATTCCATTCCATTCCATACCATTCCATTCGGGTTGATAACATCCCATTCCATTCCATGCCATTCCATTCCATTCCATTCCAATCCATTCCATTCCATTCCATTCGTGTTGATTCCATTCCATTCAATTCCATTCGGTTTGACTCCATTCCATTCCATTCCATCTGGTTGATTCCATTCCATTCCATTCCATTCTTTCCATTCCATTTAGGTTGATTCCATTCCATTATATTCCTTTCCGGTTGATTCCATTCCATTCCATTCCATTCCATTCCATTCCATTCCATTCCATTCCATTCGGGTTGTTTGCATTCCATTCCATTCCGTTCCATTCCATTCCATTCCTTTCTATTCCATTCCATTCGTGTTGATTCCATTCCATTCCATTCCATCCCATTCCATTCCATTCCATTCGGGTGGATTCCATTCGTTTTCTTTCCATTCCAATACACTCAGGTGGATTCTATTCCATTCCATTCCATTCCATTCCATTCCATTCCATTCGGGTTGATTCCTTTCCATTCCATTCCATTCCATTCCATTCCATTCCATTCCGGTTGATTCCATTCCACTCCATTCCATTCCATTCCATTCCATTCCATTCCATTCCATTCCATTCCATTCGGGTTGATTCCATTCCGTTCCATTCCATTCCATTCCATTCCATTCCATTCGGGATGATTCCATTCCATTTCATTCCATTCCATTGCATTCCATTCCATTCCATTCGTGTTGATTCCATTCCATTCCATTCCATTGGGTTGATTCCATTCCATTCCATTCCATTCCATTCCTTTCGGGTTGATTCCATACCATTCCATTCCATTCCATTACATTACATTACATTCGGTTTGATTACATAACATTCCACTCCATTGCGTTCCATTCAATTCCATTGATTCCAATCACGTTGATTCCATTCCATTCCATTCCATTCCATTCGGGTTGTTTGCATTCCATTCCATTCCGTTCCATTCCATTCCATTCCTTTCCATTCCATTCCATTAATGTTGATTCCATTCCATTCCATTCCATCCCATTCCATTCCATTCCATTCGGGTGGATTCCATTCGTTTTCATTCCATTCCAGTACATTCGGGTTGATTCTATTGCATTCCATTCCATTCCATTCCATTCCATTCCATTCCATTCGGGTTGATTCCATTCCATTCCATTCCATTCCATTCCATTCCATTCCATTCCATTCCGGTTGATACCATTCCACTCCATTCCATTCCACTCCATTCCATTCGATTCCATTCGGGTTGATTCCATTCCGTTCCATTCCATTCAATTCCATTCCACTCCATTCCATTCCATTCGGGATGATTCCATTCCATTTCATTCCATTCCATTGCATTCCATTCCATTCCATCCGGGTTGATTCCATTCCATTCCATTCCATTTCATTACATTACATGCTTTTCGGGATGATTCCATTCCATTCCATTCCATTCCATTCCATTCCATTCGAGTTGATTCCATTCCATTCCATTGCATTCCATTCGAGTTGATTCCTCTCCATTCCATTCCATTCCATTCCATTTGGGTTGATTCCATTCCGTTCCATTCACTTCCATTGCATTGCATTCCATTCCATTCGGGTTGATTCCATTCCATTCCATTCCATTCCATTACATTCCATGCCATTCGGGATGATTCCATTCCATTCGATTCCATTCCATTACATTCGAGCTGATTCCATTCCGTTCCTTTCCATTCCATTCCATTCCATTCGTGTTGATTCCATGCCATTTCATTCCATTCCATTGCATTCCATTCCATTCCATTCAGGTTGATTGAATTCCATTCCATTCCATTCCATTCCATTCCATTCCATTCCATTCCATTCCAGTTGATTCCATTCCATTCCATTCCATTCCATTCCATTCCGGTTGATTCCATTCCATTATATTCCATTCCATTCCGGTTGATTCCATTCCATTTTATTCCATTCCATTCCGGTTGATTCCTTTCCATTTTATTCCATTCCATTCCGTTTGATTCCATTCCATTCGATTCCATTCCATTCCATTCCATTCGGGTTGATTCCATTCCATTCCATTCCATTCCATTCCATTCCATTCCATTCGGGTTGATTCCATACCATTCCATTCCATTCCATTCCATTCTATTCCATTCCATTCCATTCCATTCGGGTTGACTCCATTCCATTCCATTCCATCCCATTCCATTCCATTCTATTCCTTTACATTCCATTCGGGTTGATTGCATTTCATTCCAATCCATTCCATTCCATTCCATTCAGGTTGATTGCATTCCATTCCATTCCATTCCAATCTATTCCATTCGAGTTGATTCCGTTCAATTCCATTCCATTCCATTCCATTCCATTCCATTCCATTCCATTCCATTCGGGTTGATTCCATTCCATTCCATTCCATTCAATTCCATTCCATTCCATTGCATTCCAATCGGGTTGATTCCATACCATTCCATTTCATTCCATTCCATTTCATTCCATTCCGGTTGACTCCATTCCATTCCATTCCATCACATTCCATTCCATTCCATTCCATTCCATTCCATCCCATTCCATTCCATTCCATTCCATTCCATCCCATTACATTACATTCGGGTTGATTCTATTCCATTCCATTCCATTCGAGTTTATTCTGTTCCATTCCATTCCATTACATTCGGTATGTTTCCATTCCACTCCATTCCATTCAATTCCATTCCATTCCATTCCTTTCGGGTTGATTCCACTCCATTCCATTCCATTCCATTCCAGTCTTGTTGATTCCATTCCATTCCATTCCTTTCAATTCCATTCCATTCCATTCCATTCGGGTTTATTCCTTTCCATTCTATTCCATCCCATTCCATTCGTGTTGTTTCCATTCCATTCCATTCCATCCCATTCCATTCCATTCCATTCGCGTGGATTTCATTCCATTTCATACCATTCCATTACATTAGGGTTGATTCTATTCCATTCCATTCCATTCCATTCCATTCCATTCCATTCCATTCGGGTTGATTCCATTCCATTCCATTCCATTCTGGTTGATTCCATTCCATTCCATTCCATTCCATTCCATTCCATTCCATTCCATTCGGGTTGATTCCATTCCTTTCCATTCCATTCCATTCAATTCCATTCCATTCCCTACCATTCGGGTTGATTCCATTCAATTTCATTCTATTCCATTGCATTGCCTTCCATTCCATTCTGTTTGATTCCATTCCATTGCATTCCATTCCATTACATTCCATGAATTTCGGGATTATTCCTTTACATTCCATTCCATTCCATTCGATTTCATTCCATTCCATTCCATTCCATTCCATTCCATTCCACTCGGGTTGATTCCATTCCATTCCATTCCATTCTGGTTGATTCCCTTCCACTCCATTCCATTCCATTCCATTCCATTCCATTCCAATCGGGTTGATTCCATTCCATTCCATTCCATTCCATTCCATTCCATTCCATTCCATTCTGGTTTATTCCGTTCCATTCCATTCCATCCCATTCCATTCCATTCCTTTTAGGTTGATTCCATACCATTCCATTCCATTCCATTACATGACATTCCATTCGGGTTGATTCCATACGATTCCATTCCATTACATTACATTCCATTACATCCCATTCCATTCAGGTTGCTTTTATTCCATTCCATTACTTTCCATTCCATATCATTCCATTCCTTACCATTCAGGTTGATTGCATTCCATTCCATTCCATTCCATTCCATTCAATTCCATTCGGGTTGATTCCTTTCCATTGCATTCCGTTCTGTGCCATTCCATTCCATTCCATTAAGGTTAATTCCATTCCATTCCATTCCATTTCATTCGGGTTGATTCCATTCCATTCCATTCCATTCCATTCCTTTCGGGTTGATTCCATTCTATTCCATTCCATTCCATTCCATTTCATTCTGGTTGATTCCATTGCATTCCATTCCATTCCATTCCATTCCACTCCACTCCATTCGGATTGATTCCAATCCATTCCATTCCATTCCATTCCAGTCCATTCCATTCCAATCCATTCCTTTCCTTTCCATTCCATTCCATTCTGGATGATTCCATTCCATTCCATTCCATTCCATTCGGTTTGATTCCATTCCATTCCATTCCATTCCATTAAATTGTGGTTCATTCTATTCCATTCCATTCCCTTCCATTCCATTCCATTCCATTCAGGTTGATTCCATTCCATTCCATTCCATTCCATTCCATTCTATTCCATTCCATTTCATTCTGGTTGATTCCATTCCATTCCATTCCATTCCATTCCATTCCATTCCATTCCATTCCATTCCTGTTGACTCCATTCCATTTTATACCATTCCATTCCGTTTGGTCTCTTTCCATTCTATTCCATTCCATTCCATTCCATGCCATTCCATTCGGGTTGATTCCATTCCATTCCATTCCATTCTGGTTGATTCCATTCCATTCCATTCCATTCCATTCCATTCCATTCCATTCGGGTTGATTCCATTCCTTTCCATTCCATTCCATTCCATTCCTTTCAATTCCATTCCATTCCCTACCGTTCGGGTTGATTCCATTCAATTTCATTCTATTCCATTGCATTGCCTTCCATTCCATTCTGGTTGATTCCATTCCATTGCATTCCATTCCATTCCATGAATTTCGGGATGATTCCTTTACATTACATTCCATTCCATTCGATTTGATTCCATTCCACTCCATTCCATTCCATTCCATTCCATTCCATTCCATTCCATTCCACTCGGGTTGATTCCATTCCATTCCATTCCATTCTGGTTGATTCCATTCCACTCCATTCCATTCCATTCCATTCCATTCCATTCCATTCCATTCCAATCGGGTTGATTCCATTCCATTCCATTCCATTCCATTCCATTCCATTCCATTCCATTCCATTCCCTTCCATTTGGGTTGATTCCATTCAATTTCATTCTATTCCATTGCATTCCCTTCCATTCCATTCTGGTTGATTCCATTCCATTGCATTCCATTCCATTACATTCCATGCCATTTGGGATGATTCCTTTCCATTCCATTCCATTCCATTCCATTCGATTAGATTCCATTCCATTCCATTCCATTTTATTCCATTCGATTTCTTTCCATTCCATTTTATTCGGGTTGGTTCCATTCCATTCAGTTTCATAGCATTCCATTCCATTCCGTGACATTCGGCTTGATTCCATTCCATTCCATTCCATTCCTTTCGGGTTGATTTCATTCCATTCCATTGCATTCCATTTCATTCCATTCTGGTTGATTCCATTCCATTCCATTCAATTCCATTCCATTCGTGTTGATTCCACTCCATTCCATTCCATTCCATTCCATTCCTTTCCATTCCATTCCAGTCGGTTTGGTTCCGATTCATTCCATTCCATTCGATTCCATTCCATTCGGTTGTTTCCATTTCATTCCTTTCCATTCCATTCCATTCCATTCCATTCCATTCGTGTTGATTCCATTCCGTTCCATTCCACTCCATTCCTTTCCATTCCATTCAATTCGGGTTGATTCCATTCCATTCCATTCCATGCCATTCCAATACATTCCATTCTGGTTGATTCCATTCCATTTCATTCCATTCCATTATATTCTGGTTGATTCTATTCCATTCCATTCCATTCCATTCGGGTTGATTCCATTCCATTCCATTCCATTCCATTCCATTCCATTCGGGTTTATTCGGTTCCATTCCATTCCATCATATTCCATTCCATTTCTTTTGGGTTGATTCCATACCATTCCATTCCATTCCATTACATGACATTCCATTCGGGTTGATTCCATACGATTCCATTCCATTCCATTACATTCCATTACATCCCGTTCCATTCAGGTTGCTTTTATTCCATTCCATTACTTTCCATTCCATATCATTCCATTACATACCATTCAGGTTGATTGCATTCCATTCCATTCCATTCACTTCCATTCGGGTTGATTCCTTTCCATTGCATTCCGTTCTGTGCCATTCCATTCCATTCCATTAAGGTTGATTCCATTCCATTCCATTCCATTTCATTCGGGTTGATTCCATTCCATTCCATTCCATTCCATTCCATTCCATTCCATTGGGGTTGATTCCATTCTATTCCATTCCATTCCATTCCATTTCATTCTGGTTGATTCCATTGCATTCCATTCCATTCCATTCCATTCCACTCCATTCGGATTGATTCCAATCCATTCCATTCCATTCCATTCCAGTCCATTCCATTCCAATCCATTCCTTTCCATTCCATTCCATTCCATTCTGGATGATTCCATTCCATTCCATTCCATTCCATTCGGTTTGATTCCATTCCATTCCATTCCATTCCATTAAATTGTGGTTCATTCTATTCCATTCCATTCCCTTCCATTCCATTCCATTCCATTCAGGTTGATTCCATTCCATTCCATTCCATTCCATTCTATTCCATTCCATTTCATTCTGGTTGATTCCATTCCGTTCCACTCCATTCCATTCCATTCCATTCCATTCCTGTTGACTCCATTCCATTTTATACCATTCCATTCCGTTTGGTCTCTTTCCATTCTATTCCATTCCATTCCATTCCATTCGGGTTGATTGCATTCCATTCCATTCCATTCCATTCCATTCCATTCCATTCCATTCCATTCCATTCGGGTTGATTCCATACTATTCCATTCCATTCCATTCCATTCCATTCCGGTTGACTCCATTCCATTCCATTCCATCCCATTCCATTCCATTGCATTCCATTCCATTACATTCGGGTTGATTCTATTCCATTCCATTCCATTCGGGTTTATTCTGTTCCCTGCCATTCCATTCCATTGGGTATGTTTCCATTCCACTCCATTCCACTCAACTCCATTCCATTCCATTCCATTCCTTTCGCGTTGATTCCACTCCATTCCATTCCATTCCATTCCAGTCTTGTTGATTCCATTCCATACCATTCCTTTCCATTCCATTCCATTCCATTCGGGTTGATTCCATTCCATTCTATTCCATCCCATTCCATTCGGGTTGATTCCATTCCATTCCATTCCATTCCATTCCATTCCATTGCATTCCATTCGGGTTGATTCCATTCCATTCCATTCCATTCTGGTTGATTCCATTCCATTCCATTCCATTCCATTCCATTCCATTCCATTCGGGTTGATTCCATTCCTTTCCATTCCATTCCATTCCATTCCATTCAATTCCATTCCATTCCCTTCCATTCGGGTTGATTCCATTCAATTTCATTGTATTCCATTGTATTGCCTTCCATTCCATTCTGGTTCATTCCATTCCATTGCATTCCATTCCATTACATTCCATGAAATTCGAGATGATTCCTTTACATTCCATTACATTCCATTCGATTTAATTCCATTCCATTCCATTCCATTCCATTCCATTCCATTCCATTCCATTCCACTCGGGTTGATTCCATTCCATTCCATTCCATTCTGGTTGATTCCGTTCCATTCCATTCCATTCCATTCCATTCCATTCCATTCCATTCCAATCGCGTTGATTCCATTCCTTTCCATTCCATACCATCCCATTCCATTCCATTCAGTTCCATTCCATTCCCTTCCATTTGTGTTGATTCCATTCAATTTCATTCTATTCCATTGCATTCCCTTCCATTCCATTCTGGTTGATTCCATTCCATTGCATTCCATTTCATTACCTTCCATGCCATTCGGGATGATTCCTTTCCATTCCATTCCATTCCGTTCCATTCGATTTGATTCCCTTCCATTCCATTCCATTTTATTCCATTCGATTTCTTTCCATTCCATTTTATTCGGGTTGGTTCCATTCCAATCAGTTTCATTCCATTCCATTCCATTCCGTGACATTCGGCTTGATTCCATTCCATTCCATTCCATTCTGGTTGATTCCATTCCATTCCATTCCATTCCATTCCATTCCATTCCAATCGCGTTGATTCCATTCCTTTCCATTCCATACCATTCCATTCCATTCCATTCAGTTCCATTCCATTCCCTTCCATTTGTGTTGATTCCATTCAATTTCATTCTATTCCATTGCGTTCCCTTACATTCCATTCTGGTTGATTCCATTCCATTGCATTCCATTCCATTACATTCCATGCCATTCGGGATGATTCCTTTCCATTCCATTCCATTCCATTCCATTCGATTTGATTCCATTCCATTCCATTCCATTTTATTCCATTCGATTTCTTTCCATTCCATTTTATTCGGGTTGGTTCCATTCCAATCAGTTTCATTCCATTCCATTCCATTCCGTGACATTCGGCTTGATTCCATTCCATTCCATTCCATTCCTATCGGGTTGATTCCATTCCATTCCATTGCATTCCATTTCATTCCATTCTGGTTGATTCCATTCCATTCCATTCAATTCCATTCCATTCGTGTTGATTCCATTCCATTCCATTCCATTCCATTCCATTACTTTCCATTCCATTCCAGTCGGTTTGATTCCGATTCATTCCATTCCATTCGATTCCATTCCATTCAGGTTGGTTCCATTCCATTCCTTTCCATTCCATTCCATTCCATTCCATTCCATTCGTGTTGATTCCATTCAGTTCCATTCCACTCCATTCCATTCCATTCCATTCCATTCCTATCCATTCGAGTTGATTCCATTCCTTTCCTTTCTATTCTATTCCATTTTATTCCATTCGATTTCATTCCATTTCATTCCATTCGGGTTGGTTCCATTCCATTCAGCTTCATTCCATTCCATTCCATTCCATGACATTCGGCTTGATTCCATTTCATTCCATTCCATTCCATTCCGGTTGATTCCATTCCATTCCATTCTATTCGAGTTGATTCCATTCCATTCCATTCCATTCCATTCCATTCCATTCCATTCCATTCCATTCGGGTTGATTCTATTCCATTCCATTCCATTCCATTGTATTCCATTCGATTTCATTCCATTCCATTCCAATCGGGGTGTTTCCATTCCATTCCGTTTCTTTCCACTCCATTCCATTCCATTACATTCGTGTTGATTGCATTCCATTCCATTCCATTCCATCACATTCCGTGCCATTCGGGATGATTCCATTCCTTTCCATTCCTTTCCATTCCATTCATTTCTATTCCATTCGCGTTGATTCCACTCCATTCCATTCCATTCCATTCCATTCGAGTTGATTCCATTCCGTTCCATTCCATTCCATTCCATTCCATTCCATTCGGGATGATTAAATTCCATTTCATTCCATTCCATGGCATTCCATTCCATTCCTTTCGGGTTGATTCCATTCCATTCCATTCCATTCCATTACATTCCATGCCATTCGGGATGATTCCATTCCATTCGATTCCATTCCATTACATTCGAGTTGATTCCATTCCGTTCCATTCCATTCCATTCCATTCCATTCGGGTTGATTCCATTACGTTCCATTCCATTCCATTCCATTCCATTCGTGTTGATTCCATGCCATTTCATTCCATTCCATTGCATTATATTGCATTCCAATCGGGTTGATTCCATTCCATTCCATTCCATTCAGGTTGATTGCATTCCATTCCATTCCATTCCATTCCATTCCAGTTGATTCCATTCAATTCCATTCCATTCCATTCCATTCCGGTTGATTCCATTCCATTATATTTCATTCCATTCCGTTTGATTCCATTCCTTTTTATTCCATTCCATTCCGGTTGATTCCTTTCCATTTTATTCCATTCCATTCCGTTTGATTCCGTTCCATTGGATTCCATTCCATTCCATTCCTTTCGGGTAGATTCCATTCCATTCCATTCCATTCCATTCCATTCCATTCGTGTTGATTCCATTCCATTCCATTCCATTCCATTCGCGTTGATTCCATTCCATTCCATTCCATTCGGGTTGATTCCATTCCATTCCATTCCAATGCATTCCATTCCATTCGGGTTGATTCCATTCCACTCCATTCCATGCCATTTGGTTTGATTCCATCCGATTCCATTCCATTGAATTCCATTCCATTCCATTCCGGTTCACTGCATTCATTCCATTCCATTCCATTCCATTCCATTCGGGTTGATTCCATTCCATTCCATTCGATTCCACTACATTCCATTCCATTGGATTCTATTCCATTCATTTCGATTCCATTCCATTCCATTCCATTCCATTCCACTCCGTTCCGGTTCATTCCATTCCATTCTAATCCACTCCATTCCATTCCATTTGGTTTGATTCCATTCCATTCCATTCCAATCCATTCCATTCCATTCCATTCGGGTTGATTCCATTCCATTCCATTGCATTCCATTCGGGTTGATTCCATTCCATTCCATTCCATTCTGGTTGATTCCATTCCATTCCATTCCATTCCATTCCATTCCACTCGGGTTGATTCCATTCCATTCCATTCCATTCTGTTTGATTTCATTCCATTCCATTCCATTCCATTCCATTCCATTGCATTCCATTCCAATCGCGTTGATTCCATTCCTTTCCATTCCATACCATTCCATTCCATTCCATTCAGTTCCATTCCATTCCCTTCCATTTGTGTTGATTCCATTCAATTTCATTCTATTCCATTGCATTCCCTTCCATTCCATTCAGGTTGATTCCATTCCATTGCATTCCATTCCATTACATTCCATGCCATTCGGGATGATTCCTTTCCATTCCATTCCATTCCGTTCCATTCGATTTGATACCCTTCCATTCCATTCCATTTTATTCCATTCGATTTCTTTCCATTCCATTTTATTCGGGTTGGTTCCATTCCAATCAGTTTCATTCCATTCCATTCCATTCCGTGACATTCGGCTTGATTCCATTCCATTCCATTCCATTCTGGTTGATTCCATTCCATTCCATTCCATTCCATTCCATTCCATTCAATTCCAATCGCGTTGATTCCATTCCTTTCCATTCCATACCATTCCATTCCATTCCATTCAGTTCCATTCCATTCCCTTCCATTTGTGTTGATTCCATTCAATTTCATTCTATTCCATTGCATTCCCTTCCATTCCATTCTGGTTGATTCCATTCCATTGCATTCCATTCCATTACATTCCATGCCATTCGGGATGATTCCTTTCCATTCCATTCCATTCCATTCCATTCGATTTGATTCCATTCCATTCCATTCCATTTTATTCCATTCGATTTCTTTCCATTCCATTTTATTCGGGTTGGTTCCATTCCAATCAGTTTCATTCCATTCCATTCCATTCCGTGACATTCGGCTTGATTCCATTCCATTCCATTCCATTCCTATCGGGTTGATTCCATTCCATTCCATTGCATTCCATTTCATTCCATTCTGGTTGATTCCATTCCATTCCATTCAATTCCATTCCATTCGTGTTGATTCCATTCCATTCCATTCCATTCCATTCCATTACTTTCCATTCCATTCCAGTCGGTTTGATTCCGATTCATTCCATTCCATTCGATTCCATTCCATTCGGGTTGGTTCCATTCCATTCCTTTCCATTCCATTCCATTCCATTCCATTCCATTCGTGTTGATTCCATTCAGTTCCATTCCACTCCATTCCATTCCATTCCATTCCATTCCTATCCATTCGAGTTGATTCCATTCCTTTCCTTTCTATTCTATTCCATTTTATTCCATTCGATTTCATTCCATTTCATTCCATTCGGGATGGTTCCATTCCATTCAGCTTCATTCCATTCCATTCCATTCCATGACATTCGGCTTGATTCCATTTCATTCCATTCCATTCCATTCCGGTTGATTCCATTCCATTCCATTCTATTCGAGTTGATTCCATTCCATTCCATTCCATTCCATTCCATTCCATTCCATTCCATTTAGACTGATTCCATTCCATTCCATTCCATTCCATTCCATTCCATTCCATTCGGGTTGATTCTATTCCATTCCATTCCATTCCATTGTATTCCATTCGATTTCATTCCATTCCATTCCATTCGGGGTGTTTCCATTCCATTCCGTTTCTTTCCACTCCATTCCATTCCATTACATTCGTGTTGATTGCATTCCATTCCATTCCATTCCATCACATTCCGTGCCATTCGGGATGATTCCATTCCTTTCCATTCCTTTCCATTCCATTCATTTCTATTCCATTCGCGTTGATTCCACTCCATTCCATTCCATTCCATTCCATTCGGGTTGATTCCATTCCGTTCCATTCCATTCCATTCCATTCCATTCCATTCCATTCCATTCGGGATGATTAAATTCCATTTCATTCCATTCCATGGCATTCCATTCCATTCCATTCGGGTTGATTCCATTCCATTCCATTCCATTCCATTACATTCCATGCCATTCGGGATGATTCCATTCCATTCGATTCCATTCCATTACATTCGAGTTGATTCCATTCCGTTCCATTCCATTCCATTCCATTCCATTCGGGTTGATTCCATTACGTTCCATTCCATTCCATTCCATTCCATTCGTGTTGATTCCATGCCATTTCATTCCATTCCATTGCATTATATTGCATTCCAATCGGGTTGATTCCATTCCATTCCATTCCATTCAGGTTGATTGCATTCCATTCCATTCCATTCCATTCCATTCCAGTTGATTCCATTCAATTCCATTCCATTCCATTCCATTCCGGTTGATTCCATTCCATTATATTTCATTCCATTCCGTTTGATTCCATTCCTTTTTATTCCATTCCATTCCGGTTGATTCCTTTCCATTTTATTCCATTCCATTCCGTTTGATTCCGTTCCATTGGATTCCATTCCATTCCATTCCTTTCGGGTAGATTCCATTCCATTCCATTCCATTCCATTCCATTCCATTCCATTCGTGTTGATTCCATTCCATTCCATTCCATTCCATTCGCGTTGATTCCATTCCATTCCATTCCATTCGGGTTGATTCCATTCCATTCCATTCCAATGCATTCCATTCCATTCGGGTTGATTCCATTCCACTCCATTCCATGCCATTTGGTTTGATTCCATCCGATTCCATTCCATTGAATTCCATTCCATTCCATTCCGGTTCACTGCATTCATTCCATTCCATTCCATTCCATTCCATTCGGGTTGATTCCATTCCATTCCATTCGATTCCTCTACATTCCATTCCATTCGATTCTATTCCATTCATTTCGATTCCATTCCATTCCATTCCATTCCATTCCACTCCGTTCCGGTTCATTCCATTCCATTCTAATCCACTCCATTCCATTCCATTTGGTTTGATTCCATTCCATTCCATTCCAATCCATTCCATTCCATTCCATTCGGGTTGATTCCATTCCATTCCATTGCATTCCATTCGGGTTGATTCCATTCCATTCCATTCCTTTCCATTCCATTTCATTCCATTCCATTCCATTCCATTCGGGTTGATTCCATTCCATTCCATTCCATTCCATTGCATTCCATTCGAGTTGATTCCATTCCGTTCCATTCCATTAAGAATGATTCCATTCCATTTTCATTCCATTACATTGCATTCCTTTCCATTCCATTCGGGTTGATTCCATTCCATGCCATTCCATTCCATTCCATTCCATTCGTGTTTATTCCATTCCATTCCTTTCCATTCGCGTTGATTCCATTCCATTCCATTCCATTCGGGTTGATAACATTCTATTCCATTCCATCACATTCCATTCCATTCCATTCGGGTTGATTCCATTCCATTCCACTCCATTGCATTCCATTCCATTCGGGTTGATTCCATTCCATTCCATTCGATGCCATTTGGTTTGATTCAATCCCATTCCATTCCATTTAATTCCATTCCATTCCATTCCGGTTCACTGCATTCCATTCCATTCCATTCCATTCCATTCCATTCCATTCGGGTTGATTCCATTCCATTCCATTCCATTCCACTACATTCCATTCCATTCGATTCCATTCCATTGAGTTCGATTCCATTCCATTCCATTCCATTCGATTCCACTCCGTTTCGGTTGATTCCATTCCATTCCAATCCACTCCATTCCATTCCATTTGGTTTGATTCCATTCCATTCCATTCGATTCAATTCCATTCCATTCCATTCCATTCGGGTTGATTCCATTCCATTCCATTCGATTCCTCTACATTCCATTCCATTCGATTCTATTCCATTCATTTCGATTCCATTCCATTCCATTCCATTCCACTCCGTTCCGGTTCATTCCATTCCATTCTAATCCACTCCATTCCATTCCATTTGGTTTGATTCCATTCCATTCCATTCCATTCCAATCCATTCCATTCCATTCCATTCGGGTTGATTCCATTCCATTCCATTGCATTCCATTCGGGTTGATTCCATTCCATTCCATTCCTTTCCATTCCATTTCATTCCATTCCATTCCATTCCATTCGGGTTGATTCCATTCCATTCCATTCCATTCCATTGCATTCCATTCGAGTTGATTCCATTCCGTTCCATTCCATTAAGAATGATTCCATTCCATTTTCATTCCATTACATTGCATTCCTTTCCATTACATTCGGGTTGATTCCATTCCATGCCATTCCATTCCATTCCATTCCATTCGTGTTTATTCCATTCCATTCCTTTCCATTCGCGTTGATTCCATTCCATTCCATTCCATTCGGGTTGATAACATTCTATTCCATTCCATCACATTCCATTCCATTCCATTCGGGTTGATTCCATTCCATTCCATTCCATTGCATTCCATTCCATTCGGGTTGATTCCATTCCATTCCATTCGATGCCATTTGGTTTGATTCAATCCCATTCCATTCCATTTAATTCCATTCCATTCCATTCCGGTTCACTGCATTCCATTCCATTCCATTCCATTCCATTCCATTCCATTCGGGTTGATTCCATTCCATTCCATTCCATTCCACTACATTCCATTCCATTCGATTCCATTCCATTGAGTTCGATTCCATTCCATTCCATTCCATTCGATTCCACTCCGTTTCGGTTGATTCCATTCCATTCCAATCCACTCCATTCCATTCCATTTGGTTTGATTCCATTCCATTCCATTCGATTCAATTCCATTCCATTCCATTCCATTCGGGTTGATTCCATTCCATTCCATTCCATTCCATTCGGGTTGATTCCATTCCATTCCATTCTATTCCATTCGGGTTGATTCCATTCCATTCCATTCCATTCCATTCGGGTTGATTCCATTCCATTCCATTCCATTCCATTCCATTCGGGTTGATTCCATTCCGTTCCATTCCATTCCATTCCATTCCATTCCATTCCATTCCATTCGGATTGATTCCATTCCATTTTCATTCCATTCCATTGCATTCCTTTCCATTCCATTCTGGTTGATTCCATTCCATTCCATTCTATTCGATTCGGGTTGATTCCATTCCATTCCATTCTATTCCATTCGGGTTGATTCCATTCCATTCCATTCCATTCCATTCCATTCGGGTTGATTACTTTCCACTCCATTCCATTCCGTTCCATTCCATTCCATTCCATTCCAAACCATTCCATTCTGGTTGTTAATATTCTATTCCATTCCGTTCCATTCCATTCCATTCCATTTCATTCCATCCCATTCCGGTTGATTCCATTCATTTCCATTCCATTCGGTTTGACTCCATTCCACTCCATTCCGGTTGATTGCATTCCATTCCATTCCATTCCGGTTGATTCCATACCATTCCATTCCATTCCATTCCATTCTATTCCATTCCATTCCATTCCATTCGGGTTGACTCCATTCCATTCCATTCCATCCCATTCCATTCCATTCTATTCCTTTACATTCCATTCGGGTTGATTGCATTTCATTCCAATCCATTTCATTCCATTCCATTCAGGTTGATTGCATTCCATTCCATTCCATTCCAATCTATTCCATTCGAGTTGATTCCGTTCAATTCCATTCCATTCCATTCCATTCCATTCCATTCCATTCCATTCGGGTTGATTCCATTCCATTTCATTCCATTCAATTCCATTCCATTCCATTGCATTCCATTCGGGTTGATTCCATACCATTCCATTTCATTCCATTCCATTCCATTCCATTCCGGTTGACTCCATTCCATTCCATTCCATCACATTCCATTCCATTCCATTCCATTCCATCCCATTCCATTCCATTCCATTCCATTCCATTCCATTACATTCGGGTTGATTCTATTCCATTCCATTCCATTCGTGTTTATTCTGTTCCATTCCATTCCATTCCATTCGGTATGTTTCCATTCCACTCCATTCCATTCAATTCCATTCCATTCCATTCCTTTCGGGTTGATTCCACTCCATTCCATTCCATTCCATTCCAGTCTTGTTGATTCCATTCCATTCCATTCCTTTCCATTCCATTCCATTCCATTCCATTCCATTCGGGTTGATTCCTTTCCATTCTATTCCATCCCAATCCATTCGGGTTGATTCCATTCCATTCCATTCCATCCCATTCCATTCCATTCCATTCGCGTGGATTTCATTCCATTTCATACCATTCCATTACATTGGGGTTGATTCTATTCCATTCCATTCCATTCCATTCCATTCCATTCCATTCGGGTTGATTCCATTCCATTCCATTCCATTCTGGTTGATTCCATTCCATTCCATTCCATTCCATTCCATTCCATACCATTCGGGTTGATTACATTCCTTTCCATTCCATTCCATTCCATTCAATTCCATTCCATTCCCTACCATTCGGGTTGATTCCATGCAATTTCATTCTAATCCATTGCATTGCCTTCCATTCCATTCTGGTTGATTCCATTCCATTGCATTCCATTCCATTACATTCCATGAATTTCGGCATTATTCCTTTACATTCCATTCCATTCCATTCGATTTGATTCCATTCCATTCCATTCCATTCCATTCCATTCCATTCCACTCTGGTTGATTCCATTCCATTCCATTCCATTCCTTTCGGGTTGATTCCATTCCATTCCATTGCATTCCATTTCATTCCATTCTGGTTGATTCCATTCCATTCCATTCCATTCCATTCCATTCCATTCCATTCGTGTTGATTCCATTCCATTCCATTCCATTCCATTCCATTCCATTCCACACCATTCCATTCGGGTTGATAACATCCCATTACATTCCATGCCATTCCATTCCATTCCATTCCATTCCATTCCATTCCATTCCATTCGTGTTGATTCCATTCCATTCAATTCCATTCGGTTTGACTCCATTCCATTCCATTCCATCTGGTTGATTCCATTCCATTCCATTCCATTCCTTTCCATTCCATTTAGGTTGATTCCATTCCATTCCATTCCTTTCCGGTTGATTCCATTCCATTCCATTCCATTCCATTCCATTCCATTGCATTCCATTCCATTCAATTCGGGTTTATTCCATTCCATTCCATTCCATTGGTGTTGATTCCATTCCATTCCATTACATTCCATTCCTTTCGGGTTGATTCCATACCATTCCATTCCATTACATTACATTCCATTCCATTCGGTTTGATCACATACCATTCCATTCCTTTACGTTCCATTCCATTGGGGTTGATTCTTTTCCATTTCATTCCATTCCATTCCATTCCATTCCATTCTGGTTCATTCCATTCGGGTTGATTCTTTTCCATTTCATTCCATTCCATTCCATTCCATTAAATTCTGGTTAATTCCGTTCCATTCAATTCCATTCCATTTCATTCACGTTGATTCCATTCCATTCCATTCCATTCCATTCCATTCCATTCCCTTTCATTCGGGTTGTTTGCATTCCATTCCATTCCGTTTCATTCCATTCCATTCCTTTCCATTCCATTCCATTCGTGTTGATTCCATTCCATTCCATTCCATCCCATTCCATTCCATTCCATTCGGGTGGATTCCATTAGTTTTCATTCCATTCCAATACACTCGGGTGGATTCTATTCCATTCCATTCCATTCCATTCCATTCCATTCCATTCCATTCCATTCGGGTTGATTCCATTCCATTCCATTCCATTCCATTCCATTCCATTCCATTCCGGTTGATTCCTTTCCACTCCATTCCATTCCATTCCATTCCATTCCATTCCATTCCATTCGGGTTGATTCCATTCCGTTCCATTCTATTCCATTCCATTCGGGATGATTCCATTCCATTTCATTCCATTCCATTGCATTCCATTCCATTCCATTCGTGTTGATTCCATTCCATTCCATTCCATTGGGTTGATTCCATTCCATTCCATTCCATTCCATTCCATTACATTACATGCTTTTCGGGATGATTCCATTCCATTCCATTCCATTCCATTCGAGTTGATTCCATTCCATTCCATTGCGTTCCATTCGAGTTGATTCCACTCCATTCCATTCCATTCCATTCCATTTGGGTTGATTCCATTCCGTTCCATTCCATTCCATTGAATTCCATTCCATTCCATTCGGGTTGATTCCATTCCATTCCATTCCATTCCATTACATTCCATGCCATTCGGGATGATTCCATTCCATTCGATTCCATTCAATTACATTCGAGTTGATTCCATTCCGTTCCTTTCCATTCCATTCCATTCCATTCGTGTTGATTCCATGCCAATTCATTCCATTCCATTGCATTCCATTCCATTCCAATCGGGTTGATTCCATTCCATTCCATTCCATTCAGGTTGATTGCATTCCATTCCATTCCATTCCATTCCATTCCATTCCATTCCAGTTGATTCCATTCCATTCCATTCCATTCCATTCCATTCCATTCCATTCCGGTTGATTCCATTCCATTATATTCCATTCCATTCCGGTTGATTCCATTCCATTATATTCCATTCCATTCCGGTTGATTCCATTCCATTTTATTCCATTCCATTCCGGTTGATTCCTTTCCATTTTATTCCATTCCATTCCGTTTGATTCCATTCCTTTCGATTCCATTCCATTCCATTCCATTCGGGTTGATTCCATTCCATTCCATTCCATTCCATTCCATTCCGGTTGATTCCATACCATTCCATTCCATTCCATTCCATTCTATTCCATTCCATTCCATTCCATTCGGGTTGACTCCATTCCATTCCATTCCATCCCATTCCATTCCATTCTATTCCTTTACATTCCATTCGGGTTGATTGCATTTCATTCCAATCCATTCCATTCCATTCCATTCAGGTTGATTGCATTCCATTCCATTCCATTCCAATCTATTACATTCGAGTTGATTCCGTTCAATTCCATTCCATTCCATTCCATTCCATTCCATTCCATTCGGGTTGATTCCATTCCATTCCATTCCATTCCATTCAATTCCATTCCATTCCATTGCATTCCATTCGGGTTGATTCCATACCATTCCATTTCATTCCATTCCATTCCATTCCATTCCGGTTGACTCCATTCCATTCCATTCCATCACATTCCATTCCATTCCATTCCATTCCATTACATTACATTCGGGTTGATTCTATTCCATTCCATTCCATTCGGGTTTATTCTGTTCCATTCCATTCCATTCCATTCGGTATGTTTCCATTCCACTCCTTTCCATTCAATTCCATTCCATTCCATTCCTTTCGGGTTGATTCCACTCCATTCCATTCCATTCCATTCCAGTCTTGTTGATTCCATTCCATTCCATTCCTTTCCATTCCATTCCATTCCATTCCATTCGGGTTGATTCCTTTCCATTCTATTCCATCCCATTCCATTCGGGTTGATTCCATTCCATTCCATTCCATCCCATTCCATTCCATTCCATTCGCGTGGATTTCATTCCATTTCATACCATTCCATTACATTGGGGTTGATTCTATTCCATTCCATTCCATTCCATTCCATTCCATTCCATTCGGGTTGATTCCATTCCGTTCCATTCCGTTCCATTCCATTCCATTCAATTCAATTCCATTCCATTAACTTCCATTCGGGTTGATTCCATTCCATTTCATTCTATTCCTTTGCATTGCCTTCCATTCCATTCTGGTTGATTCCATTCCATTGCATTCCATTCCATTACATTCCATGAAATTCGGGATGATTCCTTTACATTCCATTCCATTCCATTCCATTCCATTCGATTTGATTCCATTCCATTCCATTCCATTCCATTCCACTGGGGTTGATTCCATTCCATTCCATTCCATTCTGGTTGATTCCATTCCATTCCATTCCATTCCATTCCATTCCAATCGGGTTGATTCCATTCCATTCCATTCCATTCAGGTTGATTGCATTCCATTCCATTCCATTCCATTCCATTCCAGTTGATTCCATTCCATTCCATTCCATTCCATTCCGGTTGATTCCATTCCATTCCATTCCATTCCATTCCATTCCATTCCGGTTGATTCCATTCCACTCCATTCCATTCCATTCCCTTCCATTCCATTCCATTCGGGTTGATTCCATTCCGTTCCATTCCATTCCATTCCATTCCATTCCATTCCATTCCATTCGGGATGATTCCATTCCATTTCATTCCATTCCATTGCATTCCATTCCATTCCATTCGGGTTGATTCCATTCGATTCCATTACATTCCATTACATTACATGCTTTTCGGGATGATTCCATTCCATTCCATTCCATTCCATTCCATTCGAGTTGATTCCATTCCATTCCATTGCATTCCATTCGAGTTGATTCCATTCCATTCCATTCCATTGTATTCCATTCGATTTCATTCCATTCCATTCCATTCGGGTTGTTTCCATTCCATTCCGTTTCATTCCATTCCATTCCATTGCATTACATTCGTGTTGATTGCATTCCATTCCATTCCATTCCATTACATTCCGTGGCCATTCTGGATGATTCCATTCCTTTCCATTCCATTCCATTCCATTCTATTCCATTCGAGTTGATTCCACTCCATTCCATTCCATTCCATTGCATTCAGGTTGATTCCATTCCGTTCCATTCCGTTCCATTCCATTCCATTCAATTCAATTCCATTCCATTCCCTTCCATTCGGGTTGATTCCATTCAATTTCATTCTATTGCATTGCATTGCCTTCCATTCCATTCTGGTTGATTTCATTCCATTGCATTCCATTCCATTACATTCCATGAAATTCGGGATGATTCCTTTACATTCCATTCCATTCCATTCCATTCCATTCGATTTGATTTCATTCCATTCCATTCCATTCCACTGGGGTTGATTCCATTCCATTCCATTCCATTCTGGTTGATTCCATTCCATTCCATTCCATTCCATTCCATTCCATTCCATTCCATTCCATTCCATTCCATTCCATTCGGGTTGTTTGCATTCCATTCCATTCCGTTCCATTCCATTCCATTCCTTTCTATTCCATTCCATTCGTGTTGATTCCATTCCATTCCATTCCATCCCATTCCATTCCATTCCATTCGGGTGGATTCCATTCGTTTTCTTTCCATTCCAATACACTCGGGTGGATTCTATTCCATTAAATTCCATTCCATTCCATTCCATTCCATTCCATTCGGGTTGATTCCTTTCCATTCCATTCCATTCCATTCCATTCCATTCCATTCCATTCCATTCCGGTTGATTCCATTCCACTCCATTCCATTCCATTCCATTCCATTCCATTCCATTCCATTCGGGTTGATTCCATTCCGTTCCATTCCATTCCATTCCATTCCATTCCATTCGGGATGATTCCATTCCATTTCATTCCATTCCATTGCATTCCATTCCATTCCATTCGTGTTGATTCCATTCCATTCCATTCCATTGGGTTGATTCCATTCCATTCCATTCCATTCCATTCCTTTCGGATTGATTCCATACCATTCCATTCCATTCCATTACATTACATTACATTCGGTTTGATTACATACCATTCCACTCCATTGCGTTCCATTCAATTCCATTGATTCCATTCACGTTGATTCCATTCCATTCCATTCCATTCCATTCGGGTTGTTTGCATTCCATTCCATTCCGTTCCATTCCATTCCATTCCTTTCCATTCCATTCCATTCATGTTGATTCCATTCCATTCCATTCCATCCCATTCCATTCCATTCCATTCGGGTGGATTCCATTCGTTTTCATTCCATTCCAGTACATTCGGGTTGATTCTATTGCATTCCATTCCATTCCATTCCATTCCATTCCATTCCATTCGGGTTGATTCCATTCCATTCCATTCCATTCCATTCCATTCCATTCCATTCCATTCCGGTTGATACCATTCCACTCCATTCCATTCGATTCCATTCGGGTTGATTCCATTCCGTTCCATTCCATTCCATTCCATTCCACTCCATTCCATTCCATTCGGGATGATTCCATTCCATTTCATTCCATTCCATTGCATTCCATTCCATTCCATCCGGGTTGATTCCATTCCATTCCATTCCATTACATTACATTACATGCTTTTCGGGATGATTCCATTCCATTCCATTCCATTCCATTCGAGTTGATTCCATTCCATTCCATTGCATTCCATTCGAGTTGATTCCAGTCCATTCCATTCCATTCCATTCCATTTGGGTTGATTCCATTCCGTTCCATTCCATTCCATTGCATTGCATTCCATTCCATTCGGGTTGATTCCATTCCATTCCATTCCATTCCATTACATTCCATGCCATTCGGGATGATTCCATTCCATTCGATTCCATTCCATTACATTCGAGTTGATTCCATTCCGTTCCTTTCCATTCCATTCCATTCCATTCGTGTTGATTCCATGCCATTTCATTCCATTCCATTGCATTCCATTCCATTCCAATCGGGTTGATTCCATTCCATTCCATTCCATTCAGGTTGATTGCATTCCATTCCATTCCATTCCATTCCATTCCATTCCATTCCATTCCAGTTGATTCCATTCCATTCCATTCCATTCCATTCCATTCCGGTTGATTCCATTCCATTATATTCCATTCCATTCCGGTTGATTCCATTCCATTTTATTCCATTCCATTCCGGTTGATTCCTTTCCATTTTATTCCATTCCATTCCGTTTGATTCCATTCCATTCGATTCCATTCCATTCCATTCCATTCGGGTTGATTCCATACCATTCCATTCCATTCCATTCCATTCTATTCCATTCCATTCCATTCCATTCGGGTTGACTCCATTCCATTCCATTCCATCCCATTCCATTCCATTCTATTCCTTTACATTCCATTCGGGTTGATTGCATTTCATTCCAATCCATTCCATTCCATTCCATTCAGGTTGATTGCATTACATTCCATTCCATTCCATTCCAATCTATTCCATTAGAGTTGATTCCGTTCAATTCCATTCCATTCCATTCCATTCCATTCCATTCCATTCGGGTTGATTCCATTCCATTCCATTCCATTCAATTCCATTCCATTCCATTGCATTCCAATCGGGTTGATTCCATACCATTCCATTTCATTCCATTCCATTCCGGTTGACTCCATTCCATTCCATTCCATCACATTCCATTCCATCACATTCCATTCCATTCCATTCCATTCCATCCCATTCCATTCCATTCCATTCCATTCCATTCCATTACATTCGGGTTGATTCTATTCCATTCCATTCCATTCGAGTTTATTCTGTTCCATTCCATTCCATTCCATTCGGTATGTTTCCATTCCACTCCATTCCATTCAATTCCATTCCATTCCATTCCTTTCGGGTTGATTCCACTCCATTCCATTCCATTCCATTCCAGTCTTGTTGATTCCATTCCATTCCATTCCTTTCCATTCCATTCCATTCCATTCCATTCCATTCGGGTTTATTCCTTTCCATTCTATTCCATCCCATTCCATTCGGGTTGATTCCATTCCATTCCATTCCATCCCATTCCATTCCATTCCATTCGCGTGGATTTCATTCCATTTCATACCATTCCATTACATTGGGGTTGATTCTATTCCATTCCATTCCATTCCATTCCATTCCATTCCATTCTACTCAGGTTGATTCCATTCCATTCCATTCCATTCTGGTTGATTCCATTCCATTCCATTCCATTCCATTCCATTCCATTCCATTCGGGTTGATTCCATTCCTTTCCATTCCATTCCATTCCATTCCATTCAATTCCATTCCATTCCCTACCATTCGGGTTGATTCCATTCAATTTCATTCTATTCCATTGCATTGCCTTCCATTCCATTCTGGTTGATTCCATTCCATTGCATTCCATTCCATTACATTCCATGAATTTCGGGATTATTCCTTTACATTCCATTCCATTCCATTCGATTTCATTCCATTCCATTCCATTCCATTCCATTCCATTCCATTCCATTCCATTCCACTCGGGTTGATTCCATTCCATTCCATTCCATTCTGGTTGATTCCATTCCACTCCATTCCATTCCATTCCATTCCATTCCATTCCAATCGGGTTGATTCCATTCCATTCCATTCCATTCCATTCCATTCCATTCCATTCCATTCCATTCTGGTTTATTCCGTTCCATTCCATTCCATCCCATTCCATTCCATTCCTTTTGGGTTGATTCCATACCATTCCATTCCATTCCATTACATGACATTCCATTCGGGTTGATTCCATACGATTCCATTCCATTACATTACATTCCATTACATCCCATTCCATTCAGGTTGCTTTTATTCCATTCCATTACTTTCCATTCCATATCATACCATTCCTTACCATTCAGGTTGATTGCATTCCATTCCATTCCATTCAATTCCATTCGGGTTGATTCCTTTCCATTGCATTCCGTTCTGTGCCATTCCATTCCATTCCATTAAGGTTGATTCCATTCCATTCAATTCCATTTCATTAGGGTTGATTCCATTCCATTCCATTCCATTCCATTCCATTCCATTCCATTCCTTTCGGGTTGATTCCATTCTATTCCATTCCATTCCATTCCATTTCATTCTGGTTGATTCCATTGCATTCCATTCCATTCCATTCCATTCCACTCCACTCCATTCGGATTGATTCCAATCCATTCCATTCCATTCCATTCCAGTCCATTCCATTCCAATCCATTCCTTTCCTTTCCATTCCATTCCATTCTGGATGATTCCATTCCATTCCATTCCATTCCATTCGGTTTGATTCCATTCCATTCCATTCCATTCCATTAAATTGTGGTTCATTCTATTCCATTCCATTCCCTTCCATTCCATTCCATTCCATTCAGGTTGATTCCATTCCATTCCATTCCATTCCATTCCATTCTATTCCATTCCATTTCATTCTGGTTGATTCCATTCCATTCCATTCCATTCCATTCCATTCCATTCCATTCCTGTTGACTCCATTCCATTTTATACCATTCCATTCCGTTTGGTCTCTTTCCATTCTATTCCATTCAATTCCATTCCATTCCATTCCATTCGGGTTGATTCCATTGCATTCCATTCCATTCTGGTTGATTCCATTCCATTCCATTCCATTCCATTCCATTCCATTCCATTCCATTCCATTCCATTCGGGTTGATTCCATTCCTTTCCATTCCATTCCATTCCATTCTTTCAATTCCATTCCATTCCCTACCATTCGGGTTGATTCCATTCAATTTCATTCTATTCCATTGCATTGCCTTCCATTCCATTCTGGTTGATTCCATTCCATTGCATTCCATTCCATTCCATGAATTTCGGGATGATTCCTTTACATTACATTCCATTCCATTCGATTTGATTCCATTCCACTCCATTCCATTCCATTCCATTCCATTCCATTCCATTCCATTCCACTCGGGTTGATTCCATTCCATTCCATTCCATTCTGGTTGATTCCATTCCACTCCATTCCATTCCATTCCATTCCATTCCAATCCGGTTGATTCCATTCCATTCCATTCCATTCCATTCCATTCCATTCCATTCCATTCCCTTCCATTTGGGTTGATTCCATTCAATTTCATTCTATTCCATTGCATTCCCTTCCATTCCATTCTGGTTGATTCCATTCCATTGCATTCCATTCCATTACATTCCATGCCATTTGGGATGATTCCTTTCCATTCCATTCCATTCCATTCCATTCGATTAGATTCCATTCCATTCCATTCCATTCCATTCCATTTTATTCCATTCGATTTCTTTCCATTCCATTTTATTCGGGTTGGTTCCATTCCATTCAGTTTCATAGCATTCCATTCCATTCCGTGACATTCGGCTTGATTCCATTCCATTCCATTCCATTCCTTTCGGGTTGATTTCATTCCATTCCATTGCATTCCATTTCATTCCATTCTGGTTGATTCCATTCCATTCCATTCAATTCCATTCCATTCGTGTTGATTCCACTCCATTCCATTCCATTCCATTCCATTCCTTTCCATTCCATTCCAGTCGGTTTGATTCCGATTCATTCCATTCCATTCGATTCCATTCCATTCGGTTGTTTCCATTTCATTCCTTTCCATTCCATTCCATTCCATTCCATTCCATTCGTGTTGATTCCATTCCGTTCCATTCCACTCCATTCCTTTCCATTCCATTCAATTCGGGTTGATTCCATTCCATTCCATTCCATGCCATTCCAATACATTCCATTCTGGTTGATTCCATTCCATTTCATTCCATTCCATTATATTCTGGTTGATTCTATTCCATTCCATTCCATTCCATTCGGGTTGATTCCATTCCATTCCATTCCATTCCATTCCATTCGGGTTTATTCCGTTCCATTCCATTCCATCATATTCCATTCCATTTCTTTTGGGTTGATTCCATACCATTCCATTCCATTCCATTACATGACATTCCATTCGGGTTGATTCCATACGATTCCATTCCATTCCATTACATTCCATTACATCCCGTTCCATTCAGGTTGCTTTTATTCCATTCCATTACTTTCCATTCCATATCATTCCATTACATACCATTCAGGTTGATTGCATTCCATTCCATTCCATTCACTTCCATTCGGGTTGATTCCTTTCCATTGCATTCCGTTCTGTGCCATTCCATTCCATTCCATTAAGGTTGCTTCCATTCCATTCCATTCCATTTCATTCGGGTTGATTCCATTCCATTCCATTCCATTCCATTCCATTCCATTCCATTCGGGTTGATTCCATTCTATTCCATTCCATTCCATTCCATTTCATTCTGGTTGATTCCATTGCATTCCATTCCATTCCATTCCACTCCACTCCATTCGGATTGATTCCAATCCATTCCATTCCATTCCATTCCAGTCCATTCCATTCCAATCCATTCCTTTCCATTCCATTCCATTCCATTCTGGATGATTCCATTCCATTCCATTCCATTCCATTCGATTTGATTCCATTCCATTCCATTCCATTCCATTAAATTGTGGTTCATTCTATTCCATTCCATTCCCTTCCATTCCATTCCATTCCTTTCAGGTTGATTCCATTCCATTCCATTCCATTCCATTCTATTCCATTCCATTTCATTCTGGTTGATTCCATTCCGTTCCACTCCATTCCATTCCATTCCATTCCATTCCTGTTGACTCCATTCCATTTTATACCATTCCATTCCGTTTGGTCTCTTTCCATTCTATTCCATTCCATTCCATTCCATTCGGGTTGATTGCATTCCATTCCATTCCATTCCATTCCATTCCATTCGGGTTGATTCCATACTATTCCATTCCATTCCATTCCATTCCATTCCGGTTGACTCCATTCCATTCCATTCCATCCCATTCCATTCCATTGCATTCCATTCCATTACATTCGGGTGGATTCTATTCCATTCCATTCCATTCGGGTTTATTCTGTTCCCTGCCATTCCATTCCATTCGGTATGTTTCCATTCCACTCCATTCCACTCAACTCCATTCCATTCCATTCCATTCCTTTCGCGTTGATTCCACTCCATTCCATTCCATTCCATTCCGGTCTTGTTGATTCCATTCCATACCATTCGTTTCCATTCCATTCCATTCCATTCCATTCCATTCGGGTTGATTCCATTCCATTCTATTCCATCCCATTCCATTCGGGTTGATTCCATTCCATTCCATTCCATTCCATTCCATTCCATTGCATTCCATTCGGGTTGATTCCATTCCATTCCATTCCATTCTGGTTGATTCCATTCCATTCCATTCCATTCCATTCCATTCCATTCGGGTTGATTCCATTCCTTTCCATTCCATTCCATTCCATTCCATTCCATTCCAAACCATTCCATTCTGGTTGTTAATATTCTATTCCATTCCGTTCCATTCCATTCCATTCCATTTCATTCCATCCCATTCCGGTTGATTCCATTCATTTCCATTCCATTCGGTTTGACTCCATTCCACTCCATTCCGGTTGATTGCATTCCATTCCTTTCCATTCCATTTAGGTGGACTCCATTCCATTCTATTCCATTCCATTTCATTCGGGTTGATTCCATTCCCTTCCATTCCGTTCCATTCGGGTTGATTCTATTCCATTCCATTCCATTCCATTCCATTCCATTCCATTTGGGTTGATTCCTTTCCATTCCATTCCATTCCATTCCATTCCATTCCATTCTATTCCATTCCATTCGCGTTGATTCCATTCCATTCCATTCCATTCCATTCCATTCCATTCGCGTTGATTCCATTCCATTCCATTCCATTCGGGTTGATAACATTCTATTCCATTCCATCCCATTCCATTCCATTCCATTCGGGTTGATTCCATTCCATTCCATTCCAATGCATTCCATTCCATTCGGGTTGATTCCATTCCACTCCATTCCATGCCATTTGGTTTGATTCCATCCGATTCCATTCCATTGAATTCCATTCCATTCTTTTCCGGTTCACTGCATTCCATTCCATTCCATTCCATTCCATTCCGTTCGGGTTGATTCCATTCCATTCCATTCGATTCCTCTACATTCCATTCCATTCGATTCTATTCCATTCATTTCGATTCCGTTCCATTCCATTCCATTCCATTCCATTCCACTCCGTTCCGGTTCATTCCATTCCATTGTAATCCACTCCATTCCATTCCATTTGGTTTGATTCCATTCCATTCCATTCCAATCCATTCCATTCCATTCCATTCGGGTTGATTCCATTCCATTCCATTGCATTCCATTCGGGTTGATTCCATTCCATTCCATTCCTTTCCATTCCATTTCATTCCATTACATTCCATTCCATTCGGGTTGATTCCATTCCATTCCATTCCCTTCCATTGCATTCCATTCGAGTTGATTCCATTCCGTTCCATTCCATTCCATTCCATTAAGATTGATTCCATTCCATTTCCATTCCATTCCATTCCATTCGGGTTGATTCCATTCCATTCCCTTCCATTCAATTCCTTTCCATTCAGGTTGATTCCATTCCATTCCATTCTATCCCATTCCATTCCATTCCTTTTGGTTTAACTCCATTCCATTCCATTCCGGTTGATTCCATTCCATTCCTTTCCATTCCATTTTGGTTGATTCAATTCCATTCCATTCCTTTCCATTCCATTTAGGTTGACTCCATTCCTTTCCATCTCATTCCGTTCCGGTTGATTCCTTTCAATTCCATCCCATTCCATTCCTTTCCATTCGGATTTATTCCATTCAATTCCTTTCCATCCGATTCCATTCCATTCCATCCGTTTTCATTCCATTCCATTCGGGTTGATTCCTTTCCATTCCATTCCATTCCATTCCATTCGTGTGGATTCCATTCCATTCCATTCCATTCCATTCCGTTCGTGTTGATTCCATTTCATTCGATTCCATTCCATTCCATTCCGATTGATTCCATTCCATTCCATTCCATTCTATTCCATTCCATTCCATTCCATTCCATTTCATTCGTGTTGATTCCTTTCCATTCCATTCCATTCCTTTCCATTCCATTCCATTCCGGTTGATTGCATTCCATTCCATTCCATTCGTGTTGATTCCATTCCATTCCATTCCATTCTATTCCATTCCATTCCATTCCATTCCATTTCATTCGTGTTGATTCCTTTCCATTCCATTCCATTCCTTTCCATTCCATTCCATTCCGGTTGATTGCATTCCATTCCATTCCATTCGGGTTGATTCCATTCCATTCCATTCCATTCCATAGGGGTGATTCCATTCCATTCCATTTCATTCCATTCCATTCCTTTCCATTCCATTTTATTCGGGTTGATTCCATTCCATTCCATTCCAATCCATTCCATTCGGGTTGATTCCTTTCCATTCCATTCCATTCCATTCCATTCGTGTGGATTCCATTCCATTCCCTTCCATTCCATTCCGTTCGTGTTGATTCCATTTCATTCGATTCCATTCCATTCCATTCCATTCCATTCCATTCCACTCCATTCCTTTTGATTCTATTCCATTCCATTCCATTCCATTCCATTCAGTTTGATTCCTTTCCATTCCATTCCATTCCATTCCATTCCATTTCATTTCATTCCATTCCATTCCATTCGGATTGATTCCATTCCATTCCTTTCCATTCCATTCTTTTCCATTCCATTCCCTTCCATTCCATTTGGGTGGATTCCATTCCATTCCATTCCATTCCATTCCATTACATTCCAATCCTTTCCATTCGGGTTGATTCCATTCCATTCCTTTCCGTTCCATTCCATCCCATTCCATTCCATTCCATTCCATTCCATTACATTCTGGTTGATTCACTTCCATTCCATTCCATTCGGTTTGACTCCATTCCATTGCATTCCATTACATTCCATTCCAGTTGTTTCCATCCCATTCCTTTCCATTCCATTCCATTCAGGTTGATTCCATTCCATTCCATCCCATTCCTTTCCATTCCATTCAGGTTGATTCCATTCAACTCCATTCCTTTCAGTTTCATTCCATTCCAATCCATTCCATTACATTTCATTGCATTCCATTCTATTCCATTCAGGTTGATTCCATTCCATTCCATTCTATTCGGGTTGATTCCATTCCATTCCATTCCATTCGGCTTGACACCGTTCCATTCCATTCCATTCCATTACATTACATTCCGATTGACCCCATTCGATTCCATTCCATTCCATTCCTTTCCATTCCATTCCATTCGTGTTGATTCCATTCCATTCTATTCCATTCCATTCCATTGGGGTGATTCCATTCTATTCCATTCCATTCCATTCCATTCCATTCCATTCCATTCCATTCTATTCGGGTTGATTCCATTCCATTCCATTCCATTCGGGTTGATACCATTCAATTCCATTCCATTCCATTTCATTCCATTCCACTCCATTCCGTTTGATTCTATTCCATTCCATTCCATTCCATTCCATTCCATTCTATTCCATTCCATTCGGTTTGATTCTATTCCATTCCATTCCATTCCACTCTGGTTGATTCCATTCCATTCCATTCCATTCCATTCCATTCCATTCCATTCCATTCCATTCCATTCCATTCCATTCCATTCCATTCCATTCGGGTTGATTCCATTCCATTCCTTTCCATTCCATTCCATTCCATTCCATTCCATTCCATTCCATTCCATTACATTCGGGTTGATTCGCTTCCATTCCATTCCGTTCCCTTTGACTCCATTCCATTCCAGTACATTACATTACATTCCGGTTGATTCCATCCCATTCCATTTCATTCAGGTTGATTCCATTCCATTCCATTCCATTCCATTCCCTTCCATTCCATTCTTGTTGATTCCATTCCGTTCCATTCCATTCCATTCCATTCCATTCCATTTCATTCAGGTTGGTTCCATTCCATTCCATTCCATTCCATTCAGTTTGGTTCCATTCCATTCCATTCCATTCCATTCCATTCCATTCCATTCCTTTCCATTCGGGTTGAATCCATTCCATTCCATTCCATTCCATTCCATTCCATTCCATTCCATTCCATTCCATTCCATTCGGGTTGAATCCTTTCCATTCCATTCCATTCCTTTCGGGTTGATTCCAATCCATTCCATTGCATTCCATTTCATTCTATTCTGGTTGATTGCATTCCATTCCATTCCATTCCATTCCATTCGTGTTGATTCCATTCCATTCCATTCCATTCCATACCATTCCATTCCATTCCACTCCATTCCATTCCTTTCCATTCCATTCCATTCGGGTTGATTCCCTTCCATTCCATTCCATTCCATTCCATACCATTCCATTCGGGTTGATAACATTCCATTCCATTCCATGCCATACCATTCCATTCCATTCCATTCCATTCCATTCCATTCGGGTTGATTCAATTCCATTCAATTCCATTCGGTTTGACTCCATTCCATTCCATTCCAACTGGTTGATTCCATTCCATTCCATTCCATTCCTTTCCATTCCATTTAGGTTGATTCCATTCCATTCCATTCCTTTCCGGTTGATTCCATTCCATTCATTTCCATTCAATTCCATTCCATTCCACTCCTTTGCATTCCATTCCTGTTGTCTCCATTCGATTCCATTCCATTCCATTCCATTCCATTCGGGTATATTCCATTCCATTCCATTCCGTCCCATTCCATTCCATTCCTTTCGGGTTTATTCCATACCATTCCATTCCATTCCATTACATTACATTCCATTTGGTTTGATTACATACCATTCCATTCCATTGCGTTCCATTCCATTCGTGTTGATTCTTTTCCATTTCATTCCATTCCATTCCATTCCATTCCATTCTGGTTCATTCCATTCGGGTTGATTCTTTTCCATTCCATTCCATTCCATTCCATTCCATTAAATTCTGGTTAATTCCGTTCCATTCAATTCCATTCCATTCCATTCACGTTGATTCCATTCCATTCCATTCCATTCCATTCCATTCCATTCGGGTTGTTTGCATTCCATTCCATTCCGTTCCATGCCATTCCATTCCTTTCCATTCGGGTTGATTCCATTCCATTCCATCCCATCCCATTCCATTCCATTCGGGTGGATTCCATTCGTTTTCATTCCATTCCAATACATTCGGGTTGATTCTATTCCATTCCATTCCATTCCATTCCATTCCATTCCATTCCATTCCATTCGGGTTGATTCCATTCCATTCCATTCCATTCCATTCAATTCCACTCGGGTTGAATCCATTGCCTTCCAATCCATTCCATCCCATTCCATTAAATTCCATTCGGGTTGATTCCATTCCATTCCATTCCATTCCATTCCATTCCCTTCCATTCGGGTTGATTCCATTCAATTTCATTCCATTCCATTGCATTCCCTTCCATTCCATTCTGGTTGATTCCATTCCATTCCATTCCATTCCATTCCATTCCATTCCTTTCCATTCCATTCCATTCCAGTCCATTCGTGTTGATTCCCTTCCATTCCATTCCATTCCATACCATTCCATTCGTGTTGATAACATTCTGTTCCATTCCGTTCCATTCCAATCCATTCACTTCCATTTAATTCGGGTTGGTTCCATTCCATTCAATTCCATTCGGTTAGACTCCATTCCATTCCATTCCATTCCGGTTGATTCCATTCCATTCCATTGCATTCCTTTCCATTCCATTTAGTCTGATTCCATTCCATTCCATTCTATTCCGTTCCATTCCATTCCTTTCTGGATTGTTCCGTTCCATTCCATTCCATTTCATTCCATTCGGGTTGAATCCATTCCATTCCATTCCATTCCCTTCCATTCCATTCCGGTTGATTCCATTCCATTCCATTCCATTCCATTCCATTCCATTCCATTCCATTCGCGTTTATTCCATTCCATTCCATTCCATCCCATTCCATTCCTTTCGGGTTGATTCCATACCGATCCATTCCATTCAATTCCATTCTATTACATTACATTCGGGTTGATTCCGTATCATTCCATTCCATTCCATTACATTCCGTTACATTCCATTCCATTCAGGTTGATTCTGTTCCATTCCATTCCATTCCATTCCATTCCATATCTTTCCATTCCATTCCATTCAGTTTGACTGCATTCCATTCCATTCCATTCCATTCCGTCACATTCCATTCGGGTTGATTCCATTCAATTCCATTCCATTTCGTTCCATTCCATTCGGGTTGATTCCTTTCCATTGCATTCCGTTCCATGCCAATCCATTCCATTCCATTAAGTTGATTCCATTCCATTCCATATCTTTTCATTCGGGTTGATTCCATTCCATTCCATTCCATTCCATTCCATTCCATTCCATTCCATTCCATTCCATTTGGGTTGATTGCATTCCATTCCAATCCATTCCATTCCAATGCATTCCATTCCATTCCATTCCATTCCGGTTGATTCCATTCCATTCCATTCCATTCAATTCCATTCGGGTTGAATCCATTGCCTTCAATTCCATTCCATTGCATTCCATTAAATTCCATTCGGGTTGATTCCATTCCATTCCATTCCATTCCATTCCATTCCCTTCCATTCCATTCCGGTTGATTCCATTCCATTCCATTCCATTCCATTCCATTCGCGTTTATTCCGCTCCATTCCATTCCATCCCATTCCATTCCTTTCGGGTTGATTCCATACCGATCCATTCCATTCAATTCCATTCTATTACATTACATTCGGGTTGATTCCGTACCATTCCATTCCATTCCATTACATTCCGTTACATTCCATTCCATTCAGGTTGATTCTGTTCCATTCCATTCCATTCCATTCCATTCCATATCATTCCATTCCATTCCTTTCAGTTTGACTGCATTCCATTCCATTCCATTCCATTCCGTCACATTCCATTCGGGTTGATTCCATTCGATTCCATTCCATTTCGTTCCATTCCATTCGGGTTGATTCCTTTCCATTGCATTCCGTTCCATGCCAATCCATTCCATTCCATTAAGTTTGATTCCATTCCATTCCATATCTTTTCATTCGGGTTGATTCCATTCCATTCCATTCCATTCCATTCCAGTCCAGTCCATTCCATTCCATTCCATTCCATTTCATTCTGGTTGTTTCCATTCTATTCCATTCCATTCCATTCCAATCGGGTTGATTCCATTCCATTCCATTCCATTCCATTCCATTTGGGTTGATTGCATTCCATTCCAATCCATTCCATTCCACTGCATTCCTTTCCATTCCATTCCATTCCGGTTGATTCCCTTCCATTCCATTCCATTCCATTCCATTCGGGTTGAATCCATTCCCTTCCATTCTATTCCATTCCATTCCATTCCATTCGGGTTGATTACATTCCATTCCTTTCCTTTCCATTCCATTCCATTCCATTCCATTCGGTTTGATTCCATTCCATTCCATTCCATTCCATACCAGTCTTGTTGATTCCATTCCATTCCATTGAATTACATTCCAATCAATTAGGGTTGATTCCATTCTATTCCATTCCATTCCATTCCGTTCCATTCGGGTTGATTCCACTCCATTCCATTCCATTTCATTCCATTCTGGGTGATTCCAAACCAATCCATTCCATTCCATTCCATTCGAGTTGATTCCATTCCTTTATATTCCATTCCCTTCCATTCCATTCCTTTCGGGTTGATTCCATTCCATTATATTCCATTCCATTCCATTCCATTCCATTCCATCCAATTCCATTCCATTCCATTCGTGTTTATTCCTTCCATTCCATTCCATTCCATTCCAATTCACTCCATTCCTTTCTTGTTGATTCCATTTTATTCCTTTCCATTCCATTCCGTTCCATTCCATTCGTGTTGATTTCATTCCGTTCCATTGCATTCCATTCCAGTCCTTTCCATTCCATTCGGTTTGATTCCGTTCCATTACATTTCATTCGATTCCATTCCATTCGGATTGATTCCATTCCATTCCTTTCCATTCCCTTGCATTCCATTCCATTCCATTCCATTCCATTACATTCCATTCCATTCAATTCGTGTTGATTCCATTCCGTTCCATTCCATTCCATTCCACTCCATTCCATTCCATTCGGGTTGATTCTATTCCATTCCATTCCATCCCATTCCATTGCATTCCATTCGGGTTGATTCCATTCCATTTCATTCCATTGCATTACATTCTGTATGCTTCTATTCCATTCCATTCCATTCCATTCCATTCCATTCGGGCTGATTCCATTCCTTTCTATTCCATTCCATTCCATTCCATTCCATTCCTTTCGGGTTGATTCCATTCCGTTCCATTCCATTCCATTCGGTTTGATTCCATTCAATCTCATTCCATTCCATTGCATTCCATTCCATTCCATACGGGTTGATTCCATTCCATTCCATTCCATTCCATTCCATTCCATTCCATGCCATTCCGGATGATACCATTCCGTTTCATTCCATTCCATTCGAGTTGATTCCATTCCATTCCATTCCATTCCATTCCATTCGATTTCATTACATTCCATTCCATTCCATTCCATACGGGTTGATTCCATTCCATTCCATTCCATTCGGGTTGATTCCATTCCATTCCATTTCATTCCATTCCATTCCGTTCCATTTCGGTTGATTCCTTTCCATTCCATTCCATCCCATTCCATTCGTGTTGATTCCATTCCAATCGATTTCGTTCCATTCCATTCCATTCGTGTTGCTTCCATTCCATTCCGTTTCCTTCCATTCCATTCCATTCCATTACTTTCGTGTTGATTCCATTCCATTCCTTTCCATTCCATTATATTCCGTGCCATTTCGGATGACTCCATTCCATTCCATTCCATTCGCGTTGATTCCATTCTATTCCATTACATTCGATTCCATTCGGGTTGATTCCATTCCGTTCCAATCCATTCCATTCCATTCCATTCCATTCCATTCCATTCCATTCCTTTCGGGTTGATTCCATTCCATTCCATTCCATTCCATTCCACTCGTTTTGATTCCATTCCATTCCATTCAATTCCATTCCATTCAATTAGGGTTGATTCCATTCTATTCCATTCCATTCCATTCCATTCCATTCCATTCCATTCGGGATGATTCCACTCCATTCCATTCCATTACATTCCATTCCATTCTTGTTGATTCCACACCAATCCATTCCATTCCATTCCATTCCAGTTGATTCCATTCCATTCCATTCCATTCCATCCCATTCCATTCCACTCTATTCGGGTTGACTCCATTCCATTCCTTTCCATTCGGGTTGAATCTATTCCACTTCATTCCATTCCATTCCATTCTGGTTGATTCCGTTCCTTTCAATTCCATTCCATTCCATTCCATTCGGGTTGATTCCATTCCATTCCATTCCGTTCCTTTCCATTTCACTCCATTCCTTTCTTGTTGATTCCATTCCATTCCTTTCCATTCCATTCCGTTCCATTCCATTCGGATTGATTACGTTCCATTACATTCCATGCGATTCCATTCCCTTCGGGTTGATTCCATTCCATTCCTTTCCATTCCCTTCCATACCATTCCATTCCATTCCATTCCATTCCATTCGTGTTGATTCCATTCAGTTCCATTCCATTCCATTCCATTCCATTCCGGTTGATTCTATTCCATTCCATTCCATCCCACTCCATTTCATTCCATTCGGGTTGATTCCATTCCATTTCATTCCATTACATTACATTCGGTTTGATTGTATTCCATTCCATTCCATTCCATTCCTTTCCATTCCATTCCATTCCATTCTGGCTGATTCCATTCCATTCCATTCCATTCCATTCCATTCCATTCCATTCCATTCGGGCTGATTCCATTCCATTCCATTCCATTCTATTCGGGTTGATTCCATTCCATTCCATTCCATTCTATTCGGGTTGATTCCATTCCATTCCATTCCATTCCATTCTATTCCATTCCTTTCCATTCGGGTTGATTCCATTCCGTTTCATTTTATTCCATTCCATTCCTTTCGGGTTGATTCCATTCCATCTCATTCCATTCCATTGCATTCCATTCCTTTCCATTCGGGATGATTCCATTGCATTCCATTCCATTCCATTCCATGCCATTCCGGATTATACCATTCCATTCCATTCCATTCCATTCGAGTTGAATCCATTCCATTCCATTCCATTGGATTTCATTCCATTCCATTCCATTCGTGTTGGTACCATTCCATTCCGTTTCATTCCATTCCATTCCATTCCATTCGGTTTGATGCCATTCCATTCCATTCCATTTCATTCCATTCTATTCCGTTCCATTTCGGTTGATTCCTTTCCATTCCATTCCATTCCATTACATTCGAGTTGATTCGATTCCGTTCCATTCCATTCCATTCCATTCCATTCCATTCCATTCGTGTTGATTCCATGCCAATTCATTCCATTCCATTGCATTCCATTCCATTCCAATCGGGTTGATTCCATTCCATTCCATTCCATTCAGGTTGATTGCATTCCATTCCATTCCACTCCATTCCATTCCATTCCATTCCATTCCAGTTGATTCCATTCCATTCCATTATATTCCATTCCATTCCGGTTGATTCCATTCCATTTTATTCCATTCCATTCCGGTTGATTCATTTCCATTTTATTCCATTCCATTCCGTTTGATTCCATTCCATTCGATTCCATTCCATTCCATTCCATTCGGGTTGATTCCATTCCATTCCATTCCATTCCATTCCATTCCATTCCATTCCGGTTGATTCCATAACATTCCATTCCATTCTATTCCATTCCATTCCATTCCATTCGGGTTGACTCCATTCCATTCCATTCCATCCAATTCCATTCCATTCCATTCTATTCCTTTACATTCCATTCGGGTTGATTGCATTTCATTCCAATCCATTCCATTCCATTCCATTCAGGTTGATTGCATTCCATTCCATTCCATTCCAATCTATTCCATTAGAGTTGATTCCGTTCAATTCCATTCCATTCCATTCCATTCCATTCCATTCCATTCCATTCGGGTTGATTCCATTCCATTCCATTCCATTCAATTCCATTCCATTCCATTGCATTCCATTCGGGTTGATTCCATACCATTCCATTCCATTCCATTCCATTCCGGTTGACTCCATTCCATTCCATTCCATCCCATTCCATTCCATTCCATTCCATTACATTACATTCGGGTTGATTCTATTCCATTCCATTCCATTCGGGTTTATTCTGTTCCATTCCATTCCATTCCATTCGGTATGTTTCCATTCCACTCCATTCCATTCAATTCCATTCCATTCCATTCCTTTCGGGTTGATTCCACTCTATTCCATTCCATTCCATTCCAGTCTTGTTGATTCCATTCCATTCCATTCCTTTCCATTCCATTCCATTCCATTCCATTCCATTCCATTCCATTAGGGTTGATTCCTTTCCATTCAATTCCATCCCATTCCATTCGGGTTGATTCCATTCTATTCCATTCCATCCCATTCCATTCCATTCCATTCGCGTGGATTTCATTCCATTTCATACCATTCCATTACATTGGGGTTCATTCTATTCCATTCCATTCCATTCCATTCCATTCCATTCCATTCCATTCCATTCTGGTTGATTCCATTCCATTGCATTCCATTCGGGTTGATTCCATTCCATTCCATTCCATTCTGGTTGATTCCATTCCATTCCATTCCATTCCATTCCATTCCATTCGGGTTGATTCCATTCCTTTCCATTCCATTCCATTCCATTCCATTCAATTCCATTCCATTCCCTTCCATTCGGTTTGATTCCATTCAATTTCATTGTATTCCATTGTATTGCCTTCCATTCCATTCTGGTTCATTCCATTCCATTGCATTCCATTCCATTACATTCCATGAAATTCGAGATGATTCCTTTACATTCCATTACATTCCATTCGATTTGATTCCATTCCATTGCATTCCATTCCATTCCATTCCATTCCATTCCATTCCACTCGGGTTGATTCCATTCCATTCCATTCCATTCTGGTTGTTTCCATTCCATTCCATTCCATTCCATTCCATTCCATTCCATTCCATTCCATTCCATTCCAATCGCTTTGATTCCATTCCTTTCCATTCCATACCATTCCATTCCATTCCATTCAGTTCCATTCCATTCCCTTCCATTTGTGTTGATTCCATTCAATTTCATTCTATTCCATTGCATTCCCTTCCATTCCATTCTGGTTGATTCCATTTCATTGCATTCCATTTCATTACCTTCCATGCCATTCGGGATGATTCCTTTCCATTCCATTCCATTCCGTTCCATTCGATTTGATTCCCTTCCATTCCATTCCATTTTATTCCATTCGATTTCTTTCCATTCCATTTTATTCGGGTTGGTTCCATTCCAATCAGTTTCATTCCATTCCATTCCATTCCGTGACATTCGGCTTGATTCCATTCCATTCCATTCCATTCTGGTTGATTCCATTCCATTCCATTCCATTCCATTCCATTCCATTCCATTCCATTCCAATCGCGTTGATTCCATTCCTTTCCATTCCATACCATTCCATTCCATTCCATTCAGTTCCATTCCATTCCCTTCCATTTGTGTTGATTCCATTCAATTTCATTCTATTCCATTGCGTTCCCTTCCATTCCATTCTGGTTGATTCCATTCCATTGCATTCCATTCCATTACATTCCATGCCATTCGGGATGATTCCTTTCCATTCCATTCCATTCCATTCCACTCGATTTGATTCCATTCCATTCCATTCCATTTTATTCCATTCGATTTCTTTCCATTCCATTTTATTCCGGTTGGTTCCATTCCAATCAGTTTCATTCCATTCCATTCCATTCCGTGACATTCGGCTTGATTCCATTCCATTCCATTCCATTCCTATCGGGTTGATTCCATTCCATTCCATTGCATTCCATTTCATTCCATTCTGGTTGATTCCATTCCATTCCATTCAATTCCATTCCATTCGTGTTGATTCCATTCCATTCCATTCCATTCCATTCCATTACTTTCCATTCCATTCCAGTCGGTTTGATTCCGATTCATTCCATTCCATTCGATTCCATTCCATTCGGGTTGGTTCCATTCCATTCCTTTCCATTCCATTCCATTCCATTCCATTCCATTCGTGTTAATTCCATTCAGTTCCATTCCACTCCATTCCATTCCATTCCATTCCATTCCTATCCATTCGAGTTGATTCCATTCCTTTCCTTTCTATTCTATTCCATTTTATTCCATTCGATTTCATTCCATTTCATTCCATTCGGGTTGGTTCCATTCCATTCAGCTTCATTCCATTCCATTCCATTCCATGACATTCGGCTTGATTCCATTTCATTCCATTCCATTCCATTCCGGTTGATTCCATTCCATTCCATTCTATTCGAGTTGATTCCATTCCATTCCATTCCATTCCATTCCATTCCATTCCATTCCATTTAGACTGATTCCATTCCATTCCATTCCATTCCATTCCATTCCATTCCATTCCATTCCATTCGGGTTGATTCTATTCCATTCCATTCCATTCCATTGTATTCCATTCGATTTCATTCCATTCCATTCCAATCGGGGTGTTTCCATTCCATTCCGTTTCTTTCCACTCCATTCCATTCCATTACATTCGTGTTGATTGCATTCCATTCCATTCCATTCCATCACATTCCGTGCCATTCGGGATGATTCCATTCCTTTCCATTCCTTTCCATTCCATTCATTTCTATTCCATTCGCGTTGATTCCACTCCATTCCATTCCATTCCATTCCATTCGGGTTGATTCCATTCCGTTCCATTCCATTCCATTCCATTCCATTCCATTCCATTCGGGATGATTAAATTCCATTTCATTCCATTCCATGGCATTCCATTCCATTCCATTCGGGTTGATTCCATTCCATTCCATTCCATTACATTACATTCCATGCCATTCGGGATGATTCCATTCCATTCGATTCCATTCCATTACATTCGAGTTGATTCCATTCCGTTCCATTCCATTCCATTCCATTCCATTCCATTCGGGTTGATTCCATTACGTTCCATTCCATTCCATTCCATTCCATTCGTGTTGATTCCATGCCATTTCATTCCATTCCATTGCATTATATTGCATTCCAATCGGGTTGATTCCATTCCATTCCATTCCATTCAGGTTGATTGCATTCCATTCCATTCCATTCCATTCCATTCCAGTTGATTCCATTCAATTCCATTCCATTCCATTCCATTCCGGTTGATTCCATTCCATTATATTTCATTCCATTCCGTTTGATTCCATTCCTTTTTATTCCATTCCATTCCGGTTGATTCCTTTCCATTTTATTCCATTCCATTCCGTTTGATTCCGTTCCATTGGATTCCATTCCATTCCATTCCTTTCGGGTAGATTCCATTCCATTCCATTCCCTTCCATTCCATTCGTGTTGATTCCATTCCATTCCATTCCATTCCATTCGCGTTGATTCCATTCCATTCCATTCCATTCGGGTTGATTCCATTCCATTCCATTCCAATGCATTCCATTCCATTCGGGTTGATTCCATTCCACTCCATTCCATGCCATTTGGTTTGATTCCATCCGATTCCATTCCATTGAATTCCATTCCATTCCATTCCGGTTCACTGCATTCATTCCATTCCATTCCATTCCATTCCATTCGGGTTGATTCCATTCCATTCCATTCGATTCCTCTACATTCCATTCCATTCGATTCTATTCCATTCATTTCGATTCCATTCCATTCCATTCCATTCCATTCCACTCCGTTCCGGTTCATTCCATTCCATTCTAATCCACTCCATTCCATTCCATTTGGTTTGATTCCATTCCATTCCATTCCAATCCATTCCATTCCATTCCATTCGGGTTGATTCCATTCCATTCCATTGCATTCCATTCGGGTTGATTCCATTCCATTCCATTCCATTCTGGTTGATTCCATTCCATTCCATTCCATTCCATTCCATTCCACTCGGGTTGATTCCATTCCATTCCATTCCATTCTGTTTGATTTCATTCCATTCCATTCCATTCCATTCCATTCCATTCCATTCCAATCGCGTTGATTCCATTCCTTTCCATTCCATACCATTCCATTCCATTCCATTCAGTTCCATTCCATTCCCTTCCATTTGTGTTGATTCCATTCAATTTCATTCTATTCCATTGCATTCCCTTCCATTCCATTCTGGTTGATTCCATTCCATTGCATTCCATTCCATTACATTCCATGCCATTCGGGATGATTCCTTTCCATTCCATTCCATTCCGTTCCATTCAATTTGATTCCCTTCCATTCCATTCCATTTTATTCCATTCGATTTCTTTCCATTCCATTTTATTCGGGTTGGTTCCATTCCAATCAGTTTCATTCCATTCCATTCCATTCCGTGACATTCGGCTTGATTCCATTCCATTCCATTCCATTCTGGTTGATTCCATTCCATTCCATTCCATTCCATTCCATTCCATTCCATTCCAATCGCGTTGATTCCATTCCTTTCCATTCCATACCATTCCATTCCATTCCATTCAGTTCCATTCCATTCCCTTCCATTTGTGTTGATTCCATTCAATTTCATTCTATTCCATTGCATTCCCTTCCATTCCATTCTGGTTGATTCCATTCCATTGCATTCCATTCCATTACATTCCATGCCATTCGGGATGATTCCTTTCCATTCCATTCCATTCCATTCCATTCGATTTGATTCCATTCCATTCCATTCCATTTTATTCCATTCGATTTCTTTCCATTCCATTTTATTCGGGTTGGTTCCATTCCAATCAGTTTCATTCCATTCCATTCCATTCCGTGACATTCGGCTTGATTCCATTCCATTCCATTCCATTCCTATCGGGTTGATTCCATTCCATTCCATTGCATTCCATTTCATTCCATTCTGGTTGATTCCATTCCATTCCATTCAATTCCATTCCATTCGTGTTGATTCCATTCCATTCCATTCCATTCCATTCCATTACTTTCCATTCCATTCCAGTCGGTTTGATTCCGATTCATTCCATTCCATTCGATTCCATTCCATTCGGGTTGGTTCCATTCCATTCCTTTCCATTCCATTCCATTCCATTCCATTCGTGTTGATTCCATTCAGTTCCATTCCACTCCATTCCATTCCATTCCATTCCATTCCTATCCATTCGAGTTGATTCCATTCCTTTCCTTTCTATTCTATTCCATTTTATTCCATTCGATTTCATTCCATTTCATTCCATTCGGGTTGGTTCCATTCCATTCAGCTTCATTCCATTCCATTCCATTCCATGACATTCGGCTTGATTCCATTTCATTCCATTCCATTCCATTCCGGTTGATTCCATTCCATTCCATTCTATTCGAGTTGATTCCATTCCATTCCATTCCATTCCATTCCATTCCATTCCATTTAGACTGATTCCATTCCATTCCATTCCATTCCATTCCATTCCATTCCATTCCATTCCATTCCATTCCATTCCATTCCATTCGGGTTGATTCTATTCCATTCCATTCCATTCCATTGTATTCCATTCGATTTCATTCCATTCCATTCCATTCGGGGTGTTTCCATTCCATTCCGTTTCTTTCCACTCCATTCCATTCCATTACATTCGTGTTGATTGCATTCCATTCCATTCCATTCCATCACATTCCGTGCCATTCGGGATGATTCCATTCCTTTCCATTCCTTTCCATTCCATTCATTTCTATTGCATTCGCGTTGATTACACTCCATTCCATTCCATTCCATTCCATTCGGGTTGATTCCATTCCGTTCCATTCCATTCCATTCCATTCCATTCCATTCCATTCGGGATGATTAAATTCCATTTCATTCCATTCCATGGCATTCCATTCCATTCCATTCGGGTTGATTCCATTCCATTCCATTCCATTCCATTACATTCCATGCCATTCGGGATGATTCCATTCCATTCGATTCCATTCCATTACATTCGAGTTGATTCCATTCCGTTCCATTCCATTCCATTCCATTCCATTCGGGTTGATTCCATTACGTTCCATTCCATTCCATTCCATTCCATTCGTGTTGATTCCATGCCATTTCATTCCATTCCATTGCATTATATTGCATTCCAATCGGGTGGATTCCATTCCATTCCATTCCATTCAGGTTGATTGCATTCCATTCCATTCCATTCCATTCCATTCCAGTTGATTCCATTCAATTCCATTCCATTCCATTCCATTCCGGTTGATTCCATTCCATTATATTTCATTCCATTCCGTTTGATTCCATTCCTTTTTATTCCATTCCATTCCGGTTGATTCCTTTCCATTTTATTCCATTCCATTCCGTTTGATTCCGTTCCATTGGATTCCATTCCATTCCATTCCTTTCGGGTAGATTCCATTCCATTCCATTCCATTCCATTCCATTCCATTCCATTCGTGTTGATTCCATTCCATTCCATTCCATTCCATTCGCGTTGATTCCATTCCATTCCATTCCATTCGGGTTGATTCCATTCCATTCCATTCCAATGCATTCCATTCCATTCGGGTTGATTCCATTCCACTCCATTCCATGCCATTTGGTTTGATTCCATCCGATTCCATTCCATTGAATTCCATTCCATTCCATTCCGGTTCACTGCATTCATTCCATTCCAATCCATTCCATTCCATTCGGGTTGATTCCATTCCATTCCATTCGATTCCTCTACATTCCATTCCATTCGATTCTATTCCATTCATTTCGATTCCATTCCATTCCATTCCATTCCATTCCACTCCGTTCCGGTTCATTCCATTCCATTCTACTCCACTCCATTCCATTCCATTTGGTTTGATTCCATTCCATTCCATTCCAATCCATTCCATTCCATTCCATTCGGGTTGATTCCATTCCATTCCATTGCATTCCATTCGGGTTGATTCCATTCCATTCCATTCCTTTCCATTCCATTTCATTCCATTCCATTCCATTCCATTCGGGTTGATTCCATTCCATTCCATTCCATTCCATTGCATTCCATTCGAGTTGATTCCATTCCGTTCCATTTCATTAAGAATGATTCCATTCCATTATCATTCCATTACATTGCATTCCTTTCCATTCCATTCGGGTTGATTCCATTCCATGCCATTCCATTCCATTCCATTCCATTCGTGTTTATTCCATTCCATTCCTTTCCATTCGCGTTGATTCCATTCCATTCCATTCCATTCGGGTTGATAACATTCTATTCCATTCCATCACATTCCATTCCATTCCATTCGAGATGATTCCATTCCATTCCATTCCATTCCATTCCATTTAGACTGATTCCATTCCATTCCATTCCATTCCATTCCATTCCATTCCATTCCATTCCATTCCATTCGGGTTGATTCTATTCCATTCCATTCCATTCCATTGTATTCCATTCGATTTCATTCCATTCCATTCCAATCGGGGTGTTTCCATTCCATTCCGTTTCTTTCCACTCCATTCCATTCCATTACATTCGTGTTGATTGCATTCCATTCCATTCCATTCCATCACATTCCGTGCCATTCGGGATGATTCCATTCCTTTCCATTCCTTTCCATTCCATTCATTTCTATTCCATTCACGTTGATTCCACTCCATTCCATTCCATTCCATTCCATTCGGGTTGATTCCATTCCGTTCCATTCCATTCCATTCCATTCCATTCCATTCCATTCGGGATGATTAAATTCCATTTCATTCCATTCCATGGCATTCCATTCCATTCCATTCGGGTTGATTCCATTCCATTCCATTCCATTCCATTACATTCCATGCCATTCGGGATGATTCCATTCCATTCGATTCCATTCCATTACATTCGAGTTGATTCCATTCCGTTCCATTCCATTCCATTCCATTCCATTCGGGTTGATTCCATTACGTTCCATTCCATTCCATTCCATTCCATTCGTGTTGATTCCATGCCATTTCATTCCATTCCATTGCATTATATTGCATTCCAATCGGGTTGATTCCATTCCATTCCATTCCATTCAGGTTGATTGCATTCCATTCCATTCCATTCCATTCCAGTTGATTCCATTCAATTCCATTCCATTCCATTCCATTCCGGTTGATTCCATTCCATTATATTTCATTCCATTCCGTTTGATTCCATTCCTTTTTATTCCATTCCATTCCGGTTGATTCCTTTCCATTTTATTCCATTCCATTCCGTTTGATTCCGTTGCATTGGATTCCATTCCATTCCATTCCTTTCGGGTAGATTCCATTCCATTCCATTCCATTCCATTCCATTCCATTCGTGTTGATTCCATTCCATTCCATTCCATTCCATTCGCGTTGATTCCATTCCATTCCATTCCATTCGGGTTGATTCCATTCCATTCCATTCCAATGCATTCCATTCCATTCGGGTTGATTCCATTCCACTCCATTCCATGCCATTTGGTTTGATTCCATCCGATTCCATTCCATTGAATTCCATTCCATTCCATTCCGGTTCACTGCATTCATTCCATTCCATTCCATTCCATTCCATTCGGGTTGATTCCATTCCATTCCATTCGATTCCTCTACATTCCATTCCATTGGATTCTATTCCATTCATTTCGATTCCATTCCATTCCATTCCATTCCATTCCACTCCGTTCCGGTTCATTCCATTCCATTCTAATCCACTCCATTCCATTCCATTTGGTTTGATTCCATTCCATTCCATTCCAATCCATTCCATTCCATTCCATTCGGGTTGATTCCATTCCATTCCATTGCATTCCATTCGGGTTGATTCCATTCCATTCCATTCCATTCTGGTTGATTCCATTCCATTCCATTCCATTCCATTCCATTCCATTCCATTCCACTCGGGTTGATTCCATTCCATTCCATTCCATTCTGTTTGATTTCATTCCATTCCATTCCATTCCATTCCATTCCATTCCAATCGCGTTGATTCCATTCCTTTCCATTCCATACCATTCCATTCCATTCCATTCAGTTCCATTCCATTCCCTTCCATTTGTGTTGATTCCATTCATTTTCATTCTATTCCATTGCATTCCCTTCCATTCCATTCTGGTTGATTCCATTCCATTGCATTCCATTCCATTACATTCCATGCCATTCGGGATGATTCCTTTCCATTCCATTCCATTCCGTTCCATTCAATTTGATTCCCTTCCATTCCATTCCATTTTATTCCATTCGATTTCTTTCCATTCCATTTTATTCGGGTTGGTTCCATTCCAATCAGTTTCATTCCATTCCATTCCATTCCGTGACATTCGGCTTGATTCCATTCCATTCCATTCCATTCTGGTTGATTCCATTCCATTCCATTCCATTCCATTCCATTCCATTCCATTCCATTCCAATCGCGTTGATTCCATTCCTTTCCATTCCATACCATTCCATTCCATTCCATTCAGTTCCATTCCATTCCCTTCCATTTGTGTTGATTCCATTCAATTTCATTCTATTCCATTGCATTCCCTTCCATTCCATTCTGGTTGATTCCATTCCATTGCATTCCATTCCATTACATTCCATGCCATTCGGGATGATTCCTTTCCATTCCATTCCATTCCATTCCATTCGATTTGATTCCATTCCATTCCATTCCATTTTATTCCATTCGATTTCTTTCCATTCCATTTTATTCGGGTTGGTTCCATTCCAATCAGTTTCATTCCATTCCATTCCATTCCGTGACATTCGGCTTGATTCCATTCCATTCCATTCCATTCCTATCGGGTTGATTCCATTCCATTCCATTGCATTCCATTTCATTCCATTCTGGTTGATTCCATTCCATTCCATTCAATTCCATTCCATTCGTGTTGATTCCATTCCATTCCATTCCATTCCATTCCATTACTTTCCATTCCATTCCAGTCGGTTTGATTCCGATTCATTCCATTCCATTCGATTCCATTCCATTCGGGTTGGTTCCATTCCATTCCTTTCCATTCCATTCCATTCCATTCCATTCGTGTTGATTCCATTCAGTTCCATTCCACTCCATTCCATTCCATTCCATTCCATTCCTATCCATTCGAGTTGATTCCATTCCTTTCCTTTCTATTCTATTCCATTTTATTCCATTCCATTTCATTCCATTTCATTCCATTCGGGTTGGTTCCATTCCATTCAGCTTCATTCCATTCCATTCCATTCCATGACATTCGGCTTGATTCCATTTCATTCCATTCCATTCCATTCCGGTTGATTCCATTCCATTCCATTCTATTCGAGTTGATTCCATTCCATTCCATTCCATTCCATTCCATTCCATTCCATTTAAACTGATTCCATTCCATTCCATTCCATTCCATTCCATTCCATTCCATTCGGGTTGATTCTATTCCATTCCATTCCATTCCATTGTATTCCATTCGATTTCATTCCATTCCATTCCATTCGGGGTGTTTCCATTCCATTCCGTTTCTTTCCACTCCATTCCATTCCATTACATTCGTGTTGATTGCATTCCATTCCATTCCATTCCATCACATTCCGTGCCATTCGGGATGATTCCATTCCTTTCCATTCCTTTCCATTCCATTCATTTCTATTCCATTCGCGTTGATTCCACTCCATTCCATTCCATTCCATTCCATTCGGGTTGATTCCATTCCGTTCCATTCCATTCCATTCCATTCCATTCCATTCCATTCCATTCCATTCGGGATGATTAAATTCCATTTCATTCCATTCCATGGCATTCCATTCCATTCCATTCGGGTTGATTCCATTCCATTCCATTCCATTCCATTACATTCCATGCCATTCGGGATGATTCCATTCCATTCGATTCCATTCCATTACATTCGAGTTGATTCCATTCCGTTCCATTCCATTCCATTCCATTCCATTCGGGTTGATTCCATTACGTTCCATTCCATTCCATTCCATTCCATTCGTGTTGATTCCATGCCATTTCATTCCATTCCATTGCATTATATTGCATTCCAATCGGGTGGATTCCATTCCATTCCATTCCATTCAGGTTGATTGCATTCCATTCCATTCCATTCCATTCCATTCCAGTTGATTCCATTCAATTCCATTCCATTCCATTCCATTCCGGTTGATTCCATTCCATTATATTTCATTCCATTCCGTTTGATTCCATTCCTTTTTATTCCATTCCATTCCGGTTGATTCCTTTCCATTTTATTCCATTCCATTCCGTTTGATTCCGTTCCATTGGATTCCATTCCATTCCATTCCTTTCGGGTAGATTCCATTCCATTCCATTCCATTCCATTCCATTCCATTCGTGTTGATTCCATTCCATTCCATTCCATTCCATTCGCGTTGATTCCATTCCATTCCATTCCATTCGGGTTGATTCCATTCCATTCCATTCCAATGCATTCCATTCCATTCGGGTTGATTCCATTCCACTCCATTCCATGCCATTTGGTTTGATTCCATCCGATTCCATTCCATTGAATTCCATTCCATTCCATTCCGGTTCACTGCATTCATTCCATTCCATTCCATTCCATTCCATTCGGGTTGATTCCATTCCATTCCATTCGATTCCTCTACATTCCATTCCATTCGATTCTATTCCATTCATTTCGATTCCATTCCATTCCATTCCATTCCATTCCACTCCGTTCCGGTTCATTCCATTCCATTCTAATCCACTCCATTCCATTCCATTTGGTTTGATTCCATTCCATTCCATTCCAATCCATTCCATTCCATTCCATTCGGGTTGATTCCATTCCATTCCATTGCATTCCATTCGGGTTGATTCCATTCCATTCCATTCCTTTCCATTCCATTTCATTCCATTCCATTCCATTCCATTCGGGTTGATTCCATTCCATGCCATTCCATTCCATTCCATTCCATTCGTGTTTATTCCATTCCATTCCTTTCCATTCGCGTTGATTCCATTCCATTCCATTCCATTCGGGTTGATAACATTCTATTCCATTCCATCACATTCCATTCCATTAAATTCGGGTTGATTCCATTCCATTCCATTCCATTGCATTCCATTCCATTCGGGTTGATTCCATTCCATTCCATTCGATGCCATTTGGTTTGATTCAATCCCATTCCATTCCATTTAATTCCATTCCATTCCATTCCGGTTCACTGCATTCCATTCCATTCCATTCCATTCCATTCCATTCAATTCGGGTTGATTCCATTCCATTCCATTCGATTCCACTACATTCCATTCCATTCGATTCCATTCCATTGAGTTCAATTCCATTCCATTCCATTCCATTCGATTCCACTCCGTTTCGGTTGATTCCATTCCATTCCAATCCACTCCATTCCATTCCATTTGGTTTGATTCCATTCCATTCCATTCGATTCAATTCCATTCCATTCCATTCCATTCGGGTTGATTCCATTCCATTCCATTCCATTCCATTCGGGTTGATTCCATTCCATTCCATTCTATTCCATTCGGGTTGATTCCATTCCATTCCATTCCATTCCATTCGGGTTGATTCCATTCCATTCCATTCCATTCCATTCCATTCCATTCGGGTTGATTCCATTCCGTTCCATTCCATTCCATTCCATTCCATTCCATTCCATTCCATTCCATTCCATTCGGATTGATTCCATTCCATTTTCATTCCATTCCATTGCATTCCTTTCCATTCCATTCTGGTTGATTCCATTCCATTCCATTCTATTCGATTCGGGTTGATTCCATTCCATTCCATTCTATTCCATTCGGGTTGATTCCATTCCATTCCATTCCATTCCATTCCATTCGGGTTGATTACTTTCCACTCCATTCCATTCCGTTCCATTCCATTCCATTCCATTCCAAACCATTCCATTCTAGTTGTTAATATTCTATTCCATTCCGTTCCATTCCGTTCCATTCCATTTCATTCCATCCCATTCCGGTTGATTCCATTCATTTCCATTCCATTCGGTTTGACTCCATTCCACTCCATTCCGGTTGATTGCATTCCATTCCATTCCATTCCGGTTGATTCCATACCATTCCATTCCATTCCATTCCATTCTATTCCATTCCATTCCATTCCATTCGGGTTGACTCCATTCCATTCTATTCCATCCCATTCCATTCCATTCTATTCCTTAACATTCCATTCGGGTTGATTGCATTTCATTCCAATCCATTCCATTCCATTCCATTCAGGTTGATTGCATTCCATTCCATTCCATTCCAATCTATTCCATTCGAGTTGATTCCGTTCAATTCCATTCCATTCCATTCCATTCCATTCCATTCCATTCCATTCCATTCGGGTTGATTCCATTCCATTCCATTCCATTCAATTCCATTCCATTCCATTGCATTCCATTCGGGTTGATTCCATACCATTCCATTTCATTCCATTCCATTCCATTCCATTCCGGTTGACTCCATTCCATTCCATTCCATCACATTCCATTCCATTCCATTCCATTCCATCCCATTCCATTCCATTCCATTCCATTCCATTACATTACATTACATTCGGGTTGATTCTATTCCATTCCATTCCATTCGTGTTTATTCTGTTCCATTCCATTCCATTCCATTCGGTATGTTTCCATTCCACTCCATTCCATTCAATTCCATTCCATTCCATTCCTTTCGGGTTGATTCCACTCCATTCCATTCCATTCCATTCCAGTCTTGTTGATTCCATTCCATTCCATTCCTTTCCATTCCATTCCATTCCATTCCATTCCATTCGGGTTGATTCCTTTCCATTCTATTCCATCCCATTCCATTCGGGTTGATTCCATTCCATTCCATTCCATCCCATTCCATTCCATTCCATTCGCGTGGATTTCATTCCATTTCATACCATTCCATTACATTGGGGTTGAATCTATTCCATTCCATTCCATTCCATTCCATTCGGGTTGATTCCATTCCGTTCCATTCCGTTCCATTCCATTCCATTCAATTCAATTCCATTCCATTAACTTCCATTCGGGTTGATTCCATTCCATTTCATTCTATTCCTTTGCATTGCCTTCCATTCCATTCTGGTTGATTCCATTCCATTGCATTCCATTCCATTACATTCCATGAAATTCGGGATGATACCTTTACATTCCATTCCATTCCATTCCATTCCATTCGATTTGATTCCATTCCATTCCATTCCATTCCATTCCACTGGGGTTGATTCCATTCCATTCCATTCCATTCTGGTTGATTCCATTCCATTCCATTCCATTCCATTCCATTCCAATCGGGTTGATTCCATTCCATTCCATTCCATTCAGGTTGATTGCATTCCATTCCATTCCATTCCATTCCATTCCAGTTGATTCCATTCCATTCCATTCCGGTTGATTCCATTCCATTCCATTCCATTCCATTCCATTCCATTCCGGTTGATTCCATTCCACTCCATTCCATTCCATTCCCTTCCATTCCATTCCATTCGGGTTGATTCCATTCCGTTCCATTCCATTCCATTCCATTCCATTCCATTCCATTCCATTCGGGATGATTCCATTCCATTTCATTCCATTCCATTGCATTCCATTCCATTCCATTCGGGTTGATTCCATTCGATTCCATTACATTACATTACATTACATGCTTTTCGGGATGATTCCATTCCATTCCATTCCATTCCATTCCATTCGAGTTGATTCCATTCCATTTCATTGCATTCCATTCGAGTTGATTCCATTCCATTCCATTCCATTGTATTCCATTCGATTTCATTCCATTCCATTCCATTCGGGTTGTTTCCATTCCATTCCGTTTCATTCCATTCCATTCCATTCCATTACATTCGTGTTGATTGCATTCCATTCCATTCCATTCCATTACATTCCGTGGCCATTCTGGATGATTCCATTCCTTTCTATTCCATTCCATTCCATTCTATTCCATTCGAGTTTATTCCACTCCATTCCATTCCATTCCATTGCATTCGGGTTGATTCCATTCCGTTCCATTCCGTTCCATTCCATTCCATTCAATTCAATTCCATTCCATTCCCTTCCATTCGGGTTGATTCCATTCAATTTCATTCTATTGCATTGCATTGCCTTCCATTCCATTCTGGTTGATTTCATTCCATTGCATTCCATTCCATTACATTCCATGAAATTCGGGATGATTCCTTTACATTCCATTCCATTCCATTCCATTCCATTCGATTTGATTTCATTCCATTCCATTCCATTCCACTGGGGTTGATTCCATTCCATTCCATTCCATTCTGGTTGATTCCATTCCATTCCATTCCATTCCATTCCATTCCATTCCATTCCATTCCATTCCATTCGGGTTGTTTGCATTCCATTCCATTCCGTTCCATTCCATTCCATTCCTTTCTATTCCATTCCATTCGTGTTGATTCCATTCCATTCCATTCCATCCCATTCCATTCCATTCCATTCGGGTGGATTCCATTCGTTTTCTTTCCATTCCAATACACTCGGGTGGATTCTATTCCATTCCATTCCATTCCATTCCATTCCATTCCATTCCATTCCATTCGGGTTGATTCCTTTCCATTCCATTCCATTCCATTCCATTCCATTCCATTCCATTCCGGTTGATTCCATTCCACTCCATTCCATTCCATTCCATTCCATTCCATTCCATTCCATTCGGGTTGATTCCATTCCGTTCCATTCCATTCCATTCCATTCCATTCCATTCGGGATGATTCCATTCCATTTCATTCCATTCCATTGCATTCCATTCCATTCCATACGTGTTGATTCCATTCCATTCCATTCCATTGGGTTGATTCCATTCCATTCCATTCCATTCCATTCCTTTCGGATTGATTCCATACCATTCCATTCCATTCCATTACATTACATTACATTCGGTTTGATTACATACCATTCCACTCCATTGCGTTCCATTCAATTCCATTGATTCCATTCACGTTGATTCCATTCCATTCCATTCCATTCCATTCGGGTTGTTTGCATTCCATTCCATTCCGTTCCATTCCATTCCATTCCTTTCCATTCCATTCCATTCATGTTGATTCCATTCCATTCCATTCCATCCCATTCCATTCCATTCCATTCGGGTGGATTCCATTCGTTTTCATTCCATTCCAGTACATTCGGGTTGATTCTATTGCATTCCATTCCATTCCATTCCATTCCATTCCATTCCATTCGGGTTGATTCCATTCCATTCCATTCCATTCCATTCCATTCCATTCCATTCCGTTTGATACCATTCCACTCCATTCCATTCCACTCCATTCCATTCGATTCCATTCGGGTTGATTCCATTCCGTTCCATTCCATTCAATTCCATTCCACTCCATTCCATTCCATTCGGGATGATTCCATTCCATTTCATTCCATTCCATTGCACTCCATTCCATTCCATCCGGGTTGATTCCATTCCATTCCATTCCATTACATTACATTACATGCTTTTCGGGATGATTCCATTCCATTCCATTCCATTCCATTCCATTCGAGTTGATTCCATTCCATTCCATTGCATTCCATTCGAGTTGATTCCACTCCATTCCATTCCATTCCATTCCATTTGGGTTGATTCCATTCCGTTCCATTCCATTCCATTGCATTGCATTCCATTCCATTCGGGTTGATTCCATTCCATTCCATTCCATTCCATTACATTCCATGCCATTCTGGATGATTCCATTCCATTCGATTCCATTCCATTACATTCGAGTTGATTCCATTCCGTTCCTTTCCATTCCATTCCATTCCATTCGTGTTGATTCCATGCCATTTCATTCCATTCCATTGCATTCCATTCCATTCCAATCGGGTTGATTCCATTCCATTCCATTCCATTCAGGTTGATTGCATTCCATTCCATTCCATTCCTTTCCATTCCATTCCATTCCATTCCAGTTGATTCCATTCCATTCCATTCCATTCCATTCCATTCCGGTTGATTCCATTCCATTATATTCCATTCCATTCCGGTTGATTCCATTCCATTTTATTCCATTCCATTCCGGTTGATTCCTTTCCATTTTATTCCATTCCATTCCGTTTGATTCCATTCCATTCGATTCCATTCCATTCCATTCCATTCGGGTTGATTCCATTCCATTCCATTCCATTCCATTCCATTCCATTCGGGTTGATTCCATACCATTCCATTCCATTCCATTCCATTCTATTCCATTCCATTCCATTCCATTCGGGTTGACTCCATTCCATTCCATTCCTTCCCATTCCATTCCATTCTATTCCTTTACATTCCATTCGGGTTGATTGCATTTCATTCCAATCCATTCCATTCCATTCCATTCAGGTTGATTGCATTCCATTCCATTCCATTCCAATCTATTCCATTCGAGTTGATTCCGTTCAATTCCATTCCATTCCATTCCATTCCATTCCATTCCATTCGGGTTGATTCCATTCCATTCCATTCCATTCAATTCCATTCCATTCCATTGCATTCCAATCGGGTTGATTCCATACCATTCCATTTCATTCCATTCCATTCCATTCCATTCCGGTTGACTCCATTCCATTCCATTCCATCACATTCCATTCCATCACATTCCATTCCATTCCATTCCATTCCATCCCATTCCATTCCATTCCATTCCATTCCATTCCATTACATTACATTCGGGTTGATTCTATTCCATTCCATTCCATTCGAGTTTATTCTGTTCCATTCCATTCCATTCCATTCGGTATGTTTCCATTCCATTCCATTCCATTCAATTCCATTCCATTCCATTCCTTTCGGGTTGATTCCACTCCATTACATTCCATTCCATTCCAGTCTTGTTGATTCCATTGCATTCCATTCCTTTCCATTCCATTCCATTCCATTCCATTCCATTCGGGTTTATTCCTTTCCATTCTATTCCATCCCATTCCATTCGGGTTGATTCCATTCCATTCCATTCCATCCCATTCCATTCCATTCCATTCGCGTGGATTTCATTCCATTTCATACCATTCCATTACATTGGGGTTGATTCTATTCCATTCCATTCCATTCCATTCCATTCCATTCCATTCCACTCGGGTTGATTCCATTCCATTCCATTCCATTCTGGTTGATTCCATTCCATTCCATTCCATTCCATTCCATTCCATTCGGGTTGATTCCATTCCTTTCCATTCCATTCCATTCCATTCCATTCAATTCCATTCCATTCCCTACCATTCGGGTTGATTCCATTCAATTTCATTCTATTCCATTGCATAGCCTTCCATTCCATTCTGGTTGATTCCATTCCATTGCATTCCATTCCATTACATTCCATGAATTTCGGGATTATTCCTTTACATTCCATTCCATTCCATTCGATTTCATTCCATTCCATTCCATTCCATTCCATTCCATTCCATTCCACTCGGGTTGATTCCATTCCATTCCATTCCATTCTGGTTGATTCCATTCCACTCCATTCCATTCCATTCCATTCCATTCCATTCCAATCGGGTTGATTCCATTCCTTTCCATTCCATTCCATTCCATTCCATTCCATTCCATTCCATTCTTGTTTATTCCGTTCCATTCCATTCCATCCCATTCCATTCCATTCCTTTTGGGTTGATTCCATACCATTCCATTCCATTCCATTACATGACATTCCATTCGGGTTGATTCCATACGATTCCATTCCATTACATTACATTCCATTACATCCCATTCCATTCAGGTTGCTTTTATTCCATTCCATTACTTTCCATTCCATATCATTCCATTCCTTACCATTCAGGTTGATTGCATTCCATTCCATTCCATTCAATTCCATTCGGGTTGATTCCTTTCCATTGCATTCCGTTCTGTGCCATTCCATTCCATTCCATTAAGGTTGATTCCATTCCATTCAATTCCATTTCATTCGGGTTGATTCCATTCCATTCCATTCCATTCCATTCCATTCCATTCCATTCCTTTCGGGTTGATTCCATTCTATTCCATTCCATTCCATTCCATTTCATTCTGGTTGATTCCATTGCATTCCATTCCATTCCATTCCATTCCACTCCACTCCATTCGGATTGATTCCAATCCATTCCATTCCATTCCATTCCAGTCCATTCCATTCCAATCCATTCCTTTCCTTTCCATTCCATTCCATTCTGGATGATTCCATTCCATTCCATTCCATTCCATTCGGTTTGATTCCATTCCATTCCATTCCATTCCATTAAATTGTGGTTCATTCTATTCCATTCCATTCCCTTCCATTCCATTCCATTCCATTCAGGTTGATTCCATTCCATTCCATTCCATTCCATTCCATTCTATTCCATTCCATTTCATTCTGGTTGATTCCATTCCATTCCATTCCATTCCATTCCATTCCATTCCATTCCATTCCATTCCTGTTGACTCCATTCCATTTTATACCATTCCATTCCGTTTGGTCTCTTTCCATTCTATTCCATTCCATTCCATTCCATTCCATTCCATTCGGGTTGATTCCATTGCATTCCATTCCATTCTGGTTGATTCCATTCCATTCCATTCCATTCCATTCCATTCCATTCCATTCCATTCCATTCGGGTTGTTTCCATTCCTTTCCATTCCATTCCATTCCATTCCTTTCAATTCCATTCCATTCCCTACCATTCGGGTTGATTCCATTCAATTTCATTCTATTCCATTGCATTGCCTTCCATTCCATTCTGGTTGATTCAATTCCATTGCATTCCATTCCATTCCATAAATTTCGGGATGATTCCTTTACATTACATTCCATTCCATTCGATTTGATTCCATTCCACTCCATTCCATTCCATTCCATTCCATTCCATTCCATTCCATTCCACTCGGGTTGATTCCATTCCATTCCATCCCATTCTGGTTGATTCCATTCCACTCTATTCCATTCCATTCCATTCCATTCCATTCCAATCGGGTTGATTCCATTCCATTCCATTCCATTCCATTCCATTCCATTCCCTTCCATTTGGGTTGATTCCATTCAATTTCTTTCTATTCCATTGCATTCCCTTCCATTCCATTCTGGTTGATTCCATTCCATTGCATTCCATTCCATTACATTCCATGCCATTTGGGATGATTCCTTTCCATTCCATTCCATTCCATTCCATTCGATTAGATTCCATTCCATTCCATTCCATTCCATTCCATTTTATTCCATTCGATTTCTTTCCATTCCATTTTATTCGGGTTGGTTCCATTCCATTCAGTTTCATAGCATTCCATTCCATTCCGTGACATTCGGCTTGATTCCATTCCATTCCATTCCATTCCTTTCGGGTTGATTCCATTCCATTCCATTGCATTCCATTTCATTCCATTCTGGTTGATTCCATTCCATTCCATTCAATTCCATTCCATTCGTGTTGATTCCACTCCATTCCATTCCATTCCATTCCATTCCTTTCCATTCCATTCCAGTCGGTTTGGTTCCGATTCATTCCATTCCATTCGATTCCATTCCATTCGGTTGTTTCCATTTCATTCCTTTGCATTCCATTCCATTCCATTCCATTCCATTCGTGTTGATTCCATTCCGTTCCATTCCACTCCATTCCTTTCCATTCCATTCAATTCGGGTTGATTCCATTCCATTCCATTCCATGCCATTCCAATACATTCCATTCTGGTTGATTCCATTCCATTTCATTCCATTCCATTATATTCTGGTTGATTCTATTCCATTCCATTCCATTCCATTCGGGTTGATTCCATTCCATTCCATTCCATTCCATTCCATTCGGGTTTATTCCGTTCCATTCCATTCCATCATATTCCATTCCATTTCTTTTGGGTTGATTCCATACCATTCCATTCCATTCCATTACATGATATTCCATTCGGGTTGATTCCATACGATTCCATTCCATTCCATTACATTCCATTACATCCCGTTCCATTCAGGTTGCTTTTATTCCATTCCATTACTTTCCATTCCATATCATTCCATTCCATTCCATTAAGGTTGATTCCATTCCATTCCATTCCATTTCATTCGGGTTGATTCCATTCCATTCCATTCCATTCCATTCCATTCCATTCCATTCGGGTTGATTCCATTCTATTCCATTCCATTCCATTCCATTTCATTCTGGTTGATTCCATTGCATTCCATTCCATTCCATTCCACTCCACTCCATTCGGATTGATTCCAATCCATTCCATTCCATTCCATTCCAGTCCATTCCATTCCAATCCATTCCTTTCCATTCCATTCCATTCCATTCTGGATGATTCCATTCCATTCCATTCCATTCCATTCGATTTGATTCCATTCCATTCCATTCCATTCCATTAAATTGTGGTTCATTCTATTCCATTCCATTCCCTTCCATTCCATTCCATTCCATTCAGGTTGATTCCATTCCATTCCATTCCATTCCATTCTATTCCATTCCATTTCATTCTGGTTGATTCCATTCCGTTCCACTCCATTCCATTCCATTCCATTCCATTCCTGTTGACTCCATTCCATTTTATACCATTCCATTCCGTTTGGTCTCTTTCCATTCTATTCCATTCCATTCCATTCCATTCGGGTTGATTGCATTCCATTCCATTCCATTCCATTCCATTCCATTCCATTCTATTCGGGTTGATTCCATACTATTCCATTCCATTCCATTCCATTCCATTCCGGTTGACTCCATTCCATTCCATTCCATCCCATTCCATTCCATTGCATTCCATTCCATTACATTCGGGTTGATTCTATTCCATTCCATTCCATTCGGGTTTATTCTGTTCCCTGCCATTCCATTCCATTCGGTATGCTTCCATTCCACTCCATTCCACTCAACTCCATTCCATTCCATTCCATTCCTTTCGCGTTGATTCCACTCCATTCCATTCCATTCCATTCCAGTCTTGTTGATTCCATTCCATACCATTCCTTTCCATTCCATTCCATTCCATTCCATTCCATTCGGGTTGATTCCATTCCATTCTATTCCATCCCATTCCATTCGGGTTGATTCCATTCCATTCCATTCCATTCCATTCCATTCCATTGCATTCCATTCGGGTTGATTCCATTCCATTCCATTCCATTCTGGTTGATTCCATTCCATTCCATTCCATTCCATTGCATTCCATTCGGGTTGATTCCATTCCTTTCCATTCCATTCCATTCCATTCCATTCAATTCCATTCCATTCCCTTCCATACGGGTTGATTCCATTCAATTTCATTGTATTCCATTGCATTGCCTTCCATTCCATTCTGGTTCATTCCATTCCATTGCATTCCATTCCATTACATTCCATGAAATTCGAGATGATTCCTTTACATTCCATTACATTCCATTCGATTTGATTCCATTCCATTCCATTCCATTCCATTCCATTCCATTCCACTCGGGTTGATTCCATTCCATTCCATTCCATTCTGGTTGATTCCATTCCATTCCATTCCATTCCATTCCATTCCATTCCATTCCATTCCAATCGCGTTGATTCCATTCCTTTCCATTCCATACCATTCCATTCCATTCCATTCAGTTCCATTCCATTCCCTTCCATTTGTGTTGATTCCATTCAATTTCATTCTATTCCATTGCATTCCCTTCCATTCCATTCTGGTTGATTCCATTCCATTGCATTCCATTCCATTACCTTCCATGCCATTCGGGATGATTCCTTTCCATTCCATTCCATTCCGTTCCATTCGATTTGATTCCCTTCCATTCCATTCCATTTTATTCCATTCGATTTCTTTCCATTCCATTTTATTCGGGTTGGTTCCATTCCAATCAGTTTCATTTCATTCCATTCCATTCCGTGACATTCGGCTTGATTCCATTCCATTCCATTCCATTCTGGTTGATTCCATTCCATTCCATTCCATTCCATTCCATTCCATTCCAATCGCGTTGATTCCATTCCTTTCCATTCCATACCATTCCATTCCATTCCATTCAGTTCCATTCCATTCCCTTCCATTTGTGTTGATTCCATTCAATTTCATTCTATCCCATTGCGTTCCCTTCCATTCCATTCTGGTTGATTCCATTCCATTGCATTCCATTCCATTACATTCCATGCCATTCGGGATGATTCCTTTCCATTCCATTCCATTCCATTCCATTCGATTTGATTACATTCCATTCCATTCCATTTTATTCCATTCGATTTCTTTCCATTCCATTTTATTCGGGTTGGTTCCATTCCAATCAGTTTCATTCCATTCCATTCCATTCCGTGACATTCGGCTTGATTCCATTCCATTCCATTCCATTCCTATCGGGTTGATTCCATTCCATTCCATTGCATTCCATTTCATTCCATTCTGGTTGATTCCATTCCATTCCATTCAATTCCATTCCCTTCGTGTTGATTCCATTCCATTCCATTCCATTCCATTCCATTACTTTCCATTCCATTCCAGTCGGTTTGATTCCGATTCATTCCATTCCATTCGGTTCCATTCCATTCGGGTTGGTTCCATTCCATTCCTTTCCATTCCATTCCATTCCATTCCATTCCATTCGTGTTGATTCCATTCAGTTCCATTGAACTCCATTCCATTCCATTCCATTCCATTCCTATCCATTCGAGTTGATTCCATTCCTTTCCTTTCTATTCTATTCCATTTTATTCCATTCGATTTCATTCCATTTCATTCCATTCGGGTTGGTTCCATTCCATTCAGCTTCATTCCATTCCATTCCATTCCATGACATTCGGCTAGATTCCATTTCATTCCATTCCATTCCATTACGGTTGATTCCATTCCATTCCATTCTATTCGAGTTGATTCCATTCCATTCCATTCCATTCCATTCCATTACATTACATTACATGCTTTTCGGGATGATTCCATTCCATTCCATTCCATTCCATTCCATTCCATTCGAGTTGATTCCATTCCATTCCATTGCATTCCATTCGAGTTGATTCCACTCCATTCCATTCCATTCCATTCCATTTGGGTTGATTCCATTCCGTTCCATTCCATTCCATTGCATTGCATTCCATTCCGTTCGGGTTGATTCCATTCCATTCCATTCCATTCCATTACATTCCATGCCATTCGGGATGATTCCATTCCATTCGATTCCAGTCCATTACATTCGAGTTGATTCCATTCCGTTCCTTTCCATTCCATTCCATTCCATTCGTGTTGATTCCATGCCATTTCATTCCATTCCATTGCATTCCATTCCATTCCAATCGGGTTGATTCCATTCCATTCCATTCCATTCAGGTTGATTGCATTCCATTCCATTCCATTCCTTTCCATTCCATTCCATTCCATTCCAGTTGATTCCATTCCATTCCATTCCATTCCATTCCATTCCGGTTGATTCCATTCCATTATATTCCATTCCATTCCGGTTGATTCCATTCCATTTTATTCCATTCCATTCCGGTTGATTCCTTTCCATTTTATTCCATTCCATTCCGTTTGATTCCATTCCATTCGATTCCATTCCATTCCATTCCATTCGGGTTGATTCCATTCCATTCCATTCCATTCCATTCCATTCCATTCGGGTTGATTCCATACCATTCCATTCCATTCCATTCCATTCTATTCCATTCCATTCCATTCCATTCGGGTTGACTCCATTCCATTCCATTCCATCCCATTCCATTCCATTCTATTCCTTTACATTCCATTCGGGTTGATTGCATTTCATTCCAATCCATTCCATTCCATTCCATTCAGGTTGATTGCATTCCATTCCATTCCATTCCAATCTATTCCATTCGAGTTGATTCCGTTCAATTCCATTCCATTCCATTCCATTCCATTCCATTCCATTCGGGTTGATTCCATTCCATTCCATTCCATTCAATTCCATTCCATTCCATTGCATTCCAATCGGGTTGATTCCATACCATTTCATTTCATTCCATTCCATTCCATTCCATTCCATTCCGGTTGACTCCATTCCATTCCATTCCATCACATTCCATTCCATCACATTCCATTCCATTCCATTCCATTCCATCCCATTCCATTCCATTCCATTCCATTCCATTCCATTACATTACATTACATTCGGGTTGATTCTATTCCATTCCATTCCATTCGAGTTTATTCTGTTCCATTCCATTCCATTCCATTCGGTATGTTTCCATTCCATTCCATTCCATTCAATTCCATTCCATTCCATTCCTTTCGGGTTGATTCCACTCCATTCCATTCCATTCCATTCCAGTCTTGTTGATTCCATTGCATTCCATTCCTTTCCATTCCATTCCATTCCATTCCATTCCATTCGGGTTTATTCCTTTCCATTCTATTCCATCCCATTCCATTCGGGTTGATTCCATTCCATTCCATTCCATCCCATTCCATTCCATTCCATTCGCGTGGATTTCATTCCATTTCATACCATTCCATTACATTGGGGTTGATTCTATTCCATTCCATTCCATTCCATTCCATTCCATTCCACTCGGGTTGATTCCATTCCATTCCATTCCATTCTGGTTGATTCCATTCCATTCCATTCCATTCCATTCCATTCCATTCCATTCGGGTTGATTCCATTCCTTTCCATTCCATTCCATTCCATTCCATTCAATTCCATTCCATTCCCTACCATTCGGGTTGATTCCATTCAATTTCATTCTATTCCATTGCATAGCCTTCCATTCCATTCTGGTTGATTCCATTCCATTGCATTCCATTCCATTACATTCCATGAATTTCGGGATTATTCCTTTACATTCCATTCCATTCCATTCGATTTCATTCCATTCCATTCCATTCCATTCCATTCCATTCC